>NW_026000103.1:2924060-2993344 GCF_001458135.2 Marmota marmota marmota
ATATATATATATATATATATATATACATATACACACACACACACACACACATATATATATACATCTATATATGTATATACATGTTTAAAGGCTGTGAAAACATGAACTAGGTTATTGGGTGGGCAAGGGTCTGAGAAGTCCCAGAGATCTGGCTTTTCCTTCTCTTTGCAGGCCATTCCTTTAGGATGCTGTCAGACTAAACAAGTAGAGCCAAGTCCTGATTATTCATAGTGATCAGGTCATGGCTAATTAGCACTCACAGATCATAGACTCACAGAAAACTGGAACCAAGAAGGGAACTCAGAGAACACATAGTCCAATTCACTTGTTTTACAGGTGAGATTACCAAGATTCAGGAGGTTAAGTGTCTTGCACAAATTTGCACACCTAATAGGAGAGTAGAGATTAGAATAGAATCATGTTTCTAAGTATTTACTTCTCTCTTTTCACTCTCTCCTATGGATTACCTTTAATTTAATTAATTTAGGCATACAGACTTTGTTTCCCAAAATAAATGTTTTTAGGGGCATAGTTGATGAGCAAACTCAAACTAACCCTTTCAATTTTAATTTGCCTTCCTTTTCTGCTGCTCACTCTTAGTTTGAGGCATCATGTGATAACAAATGAACAGGCCCAAGGAGGGTAAGGAAAACATAGGACGCAGGTGATTTCCAAATGGAATGTTCCAGGTGTGAGTGATTACATTTCAGTTCTTAAAGAGACAGTCAAATACCAATAGTAGGAGTGTGGCCACCTGTATGTTAGAGAAAGCATGGATGGTGACTAGAAATGGGAACATCAGGGGAAGAACCAAAATAAAAATGATGGATCCTTGACTTCATCCTTCTATTTGGGTAAGAAGTTTATTGGTAGAACAGAAAGTTTATAGTAACCAGGAAGAAAAGAAAAAGACAGTTACAGTTCTGGAAATGGTATATCACATATGGATCGATGAAAAGAAAGTGACCTCAGAATTGGGAATTATGGTCTACAAATCTGTCTAGGTCTGTGTGACCTGGGAGAGTCCCTGAATCCTCCTAGGCTTCAGCTTTTCATAAAATGAAGAAATCAACAATTAGTTTCCAAAAGCAGACTCTAAACGTTAGCTCCCTTAGATAGTTTTTTTTTTTTTTTAAATACATGTGCAGGCACATGTACACACACACACACACACACACACACACACCAAGTAAGTCTGAAGAAATCTGGATTTTATAAAATCAAACTGGTACTAGTCCCTTCCAGATGCTAATAAATATGTGTACCTCCAAGGTGTGGGGTATGATGTGCTGTGATGCCCCCAGGAACGGACAGATGTCCACAGAATACATACTCAGAAACACTGGCCTAGGAGACGTCTAACACCCCTCTTAGCTCATAAATGAAATGTGATTCCATGATCAAAGGATCTAATCATTTTCTAAAAAAAAATGGCTCACATTATGTATAACACTGCTATTTCTACAGCAAGTAATCAAATGCTAATATAAAATTACAATGACAGATACTTTATAGCTGGCAAGTCTAAAATATGCAGTTCTCATACTTTAAAACTGTTGATCAAGAATATGATACTGTAATGCCCAATTGCCATACAAATTAATGGATTTATATCTACTTTTTAGAAATTCACATACTATTGACCTAATCTTTCTTAGATTGTTTCTTAAATTATATCTATTTTTTTATTTGTTCTTTTTAGTTATGTATGACAGTAGAGTACACATTGATATATGTATACAAAATGGAGTACAACTTATTCTAATTAGTATCCCAGTCTTATGGTTGTACATGATGTGGAGATTCACTGTGTTGTATACATGTATGTACATAGGAAAGTTAAGACAGATTCGTTCACTGTATTTCTATTCCTGCCACATACTTCTACCTTCCTGACATAAATATCCTACAAAAAGAGTATCATGTCTTGAGGGAACACAGTTATAAGTATCATATCAATGCTGATTTTAAAAATATATGTAACATATAATGGCCTTTAAAAGTCATATATTGGACAGAAAATTGTCCCTAAAGTCATCAGTTTAGTTATCCCCAAGCACGTAATGATAATTTTACAATGAAAACCCAGATGTCTTTAATTTTCAATGAAAAAAATAATAAAAGTGTTTTCCTGACCTTTCACAATCTAATTTGCTACATATCATTAAATATCTCTTTATCCTGAAAATTGTTGGCATTTCTGCTTTCTACGAAATGGCCCAGAAATACAAAAGAAACTATTTCTCACTGAACAGTCTAATTTTCAAACAACAGACATAGAAATGACACTTGCATATATAAATATGGAATGGAGACTATTAAGAGTCAAGGGCATCCATTCAAATTAAGCAAAAATAACCAGTTTTGTCAAAATCAAGTTAAAAATTGCCATAACTGGACTCCACATCTCTGAATTTTTTCCTTTGACTTACCTCCATATATAATCATTTCCTAGTTCTGATAATACAAATCTATTGTTTGAAAACTTTTGAAAGATCTCTTTACACAATTAAATATAAATTCCTCTACCTACCATTCAATGCTTGTACAAGCTATCTAGGCCAATTCCTACAACTTCCTTGTACATGTCACATGGTCTCACTAGACTGATCTATGTCATATTTTTCTGAGCATGCCCAGTGTTTTTTTCCATGGTACTTTTCTTCAAGCCAGTCCCTCCTATTGGATTGTTTGTTCTGTTCTTTCCTCATTCTTGACTCCCACATCTCACTGGTCAAGATCTTTTTCATAATTCAAGGCATTGACCAATTTTGACTCTTTCATGGAGCTTTCTGATCCTTCACATAGAAGTGACCACTAAGTAACTGAAGAGACCCTTCCCATTCTGAACACATTTTTGAAGCGCTTACAATCTGCTATGTATATACACAATGTAAAAGAGAAGACCATGACATGTGCAGAAAAAAACACCATGTCTTTATCTTTGGCACTTGAAAAATAATATCTTCAAAAATAAATGAATTTTTTTAGACTTTGCATCAAATACAGTACATAATAAACACTTTAAACCATAGAGAGATAAAGGGCTGGGGACAAAAACCATTGAACACAAACTATAAATAAAAAGTTATAAATGACTAAAAAACTACTTTAAGGAACCTGAACATGTGAGAAGATAGTAAGTTGTACTCATAATTTAGATTGAGAATAGCATGATTTTAAGGAATTTTTTTAGTATATTAAGGAACTGACATTTTTTGAAAATATTAAGCAACATCTTTCCCTAAAACTACTTAATGAACTATGCAAAGAACAGTATACTTGCACATATTTTGCCACTAAAGAAAAATTTCTGTTCTTTCCCTAAATACAGTAAGTTTTGCTCAGGTAACTCTGGCCTCTCTGACTACTATCTCTACCTATGCATAGAACTTAACCTTCTCACTATGAAGAAACATCAACACTAGACAGGAACCCCCATCCTCTGACCTGCAGTGAGGAGATGCAGCCTTCTTATGAACCTAACAGCTATGGGTCAGTTAGTTCTTCCTTTTTTTTTTCTGACCAGCTGGATTCTCAACCACGTCTTCTTTCTGAATTTAGCACATTTGTTGCCCCTTCCTATAACAATTGTCCACTTTGTCTTATCTCTGACATCTCTTAGACCTCCATCTTCTGCCTTTACTCTCTCCATCCCACCCACATTCAGAGTGGTTCTTCTTCCTGGTTCACCTGCTAGAGCAAAATGGGAGCTCAAACAGGGTTCAGGTAGCAAATACTTTGATGGGAATGTGCTACTTAGAGTAGATGGTTTTCACACTTTTCAAGAAATATAGTTCACATTTAATACATTTATCTATATTTAATTTAGGGTTCATTTTTTTATGAGAATTCTATGGAGGACTTCCAGAAAGTTGGTGGAAACTATTGTAGTCTTTAAGAGATAATGCACCAGACTAGAGAGGGAGGGAAGGAGAGAGAAAGGGAAGAAAAATAAATCTCACAGGCAATATATGAAACAAAATTAGATATCAAGGTATTCCCATGAATCCCAACCATAAGCAAGTCATTAAACAATGATAAAATGTTATGCTATCTGTTTGTATGGGGGGCCATGGAGAGAACGGATAGGACATTTGAAATTCCTAAGACAAGAAACCAAAAATATCCAACATGTATGTACTGGAAAACATGGCTAGCCAACTTCAGAACAGAAGCTGAAACTGAAAAGGTTTAGGCCAGTTAAATAAGAGCTAACTACAAGGAACCCATAGTAGGGGACCAGGAAGGCAGACTTCTGTGAATCACTAAAATTAAACAACCAGAACTCTTCCAGGTCAGAGCTTCACTGCCACAGTCTGGCTGGGCACACAATCACGAGCCACCACACAGCTTGTAGATTCAAACAGCAACTCTTTATTCCCGAACTCACACCAGCCATCTACAATCACGTTCTGGGAAAATCCACGTTCTCTGCCCAAATCCACCTCCACTGGGCTTCTATCTCCAAAATATACTGTCTGAATCCCGTGAGAACTCAAGGGGAACTCAGGCAGCAGGATACGCCCTATTCCCAGCAGGAATAATCTTAAACCTTAAACCTGGAACCTAAACAGGGAACGCCCTAATCCGCCTTGGTCCTTGAGCAAGGTCACCTACATTCAATGTCACTGCAACATGGGGTACGCTGGCAAGGAAATTGTCATACCTACTTGGCTAATGGCTCCCAGCACTTCACATTGAAAAGAAACTACTGGGAGTGGAATCAAAATTGAGCAAAGAAAAGGAAAACAAAGATGAAGGAAAAAGAAATTCAAGAAATAAAATAAGAGTACAAAAAAAAAGGAAATTTCAGAAAATAAGCTTCATTAAATATCTGTAGAAGATAGAGCTCTATGAACCTACCCTGATGCCAGGATCCTTCTAAAAGTTCAGGGGAAACAATTTTATATCAAAATGAGTGACAAAAAATGAGGTCAATCTCCATGCAAAGTTATTAAAAACAAAAAAGGGATAAATTTGCCAAATGATATACCTACAGAAAAAAATAGGGAAAATAATTGTAAAAGCCCGATAGGTATATCCACAGAACAGCTAAAATTGTTAAAACTGTAAAAATCTATGTTAAAAACAGGCTAAAAGTATTTAGAAAATGTTAAAATACATTTAAAAATACATCAGGTTTTAAAAATACAGAAATTAAAAAGGTACACTCAGAAAATAATTATAAAATAAGAAAAATTTATATTAGAAATGAAACTAAAGTAGAGGGAACAGAAACATGACCAAAGCTTCTACTAAAGAAGGTAAAAAGGAGACTTTAAAAATTAAAAAGAGAGTGATTCAAGAAAAAGTGAGAAATATTGAAGACAAAAATCTATTGTACACCAAAACAAAGGAACTGGGAAAAAAACAAAAATAACTTTACAAAAACTCTTCTAAAATTTAAAGGGACAAAAGAGGAAGTTTTACATTGAATGAATACACTCATATCTGAGAATATCAACCACCCAAGTGACCAAAACCAAGATATATTCTAACAAAATTACTGAATTTCATATTAAAAGAAAAAAGTTCATTTGACATCAAAGCAAAAACAGTTAGTGACTTACATGGAAAAGAAAATTTAATTATTACCAGATTTTTTTTCATGAAAGACAAATTATGCCAGAAGAAAAGGGAAAAACAGACTTAAATACTCAAGGAAAAAAAATGTGAACCAAAAATTTTATATTTAACAAAAATGACTTCCAATACAAAGGATATACCAACAAGAACAACAACAAGAAAAAAACCCTGTTACCAATATGCAAGAATACATGGAATGGACTTCTGCTTGCAGATACGATAGAACAGATTAGTGTGCTCCAGCCATAAATGATAAAACTCAACAAAATATATAAGGCAACTTTCTTCAAACATTAACAGAAACTCACCAACTGAACCCCAGAATTAGCCTGGATATTTGGATAGGGACATTTCTCAATTTCTGTTGTGTTTTAGTGAGCAGGAGTCTCCACTGAACACTGTGGTCCTGCTGAGATTAGAATTCATGGATCCATGTTTCAAGGTGAGTCCTCATGGTGGAGACATCAGAGGGAGGGAGAAGCATAAAGAAGGTACCCAGATTGGGGAACCTGGAAGTTTTCCACCTAGAGTTCTGGGCTAAGGCCTAGGTTATCTATGAGATATAACCTAGAATATATACAAAGACAATATGCTGAGTCTTAAAATGAGTCTTCATATAATCTTTGATCATAAAAGATTCAAATTAGAGATCAATAAAAGTAAGATGAATATAAAAATGCCAAATGCCTGCAAATTAAAACATATGTCTACTATGAATAAAAGAAGAATTCACAAAGGAAATTTCAAACTATTTCAAAGTAATGGAAAATAAATATATCAAAATTTATGAGACACAGCTAAAGCAATGCTTAGGAAAAAATATTGCTTTAAATATTTTAGAAAAGAAAGAAGCTTTAAAATTAATAATATCCATGCTCATTTTTTAAATTCTACCTTAAAAAGATAGAAAGCAAATTTAAAGAGTAAATGAAAACCAAAGTGAGAAGGAAAAAAAATACATAGTAGAAATCAATGTGGGCATGAAATATAGCAAAATAGTAGAGCCTAGCATGCTTGAGGCCCTGGATTTGATCCCCAGTGCTATTAAAAAATGAATAAATAAATGAAACCACAAGTATATTATTTGAAAATATTAAATAAAATCAATGAATCCCAGAAAGATTAATCAAGAAAAAGGAGAGATAAAAGGCAAAATACATAGAAAGGATCAACATGCCTCTGCCCTCTAAAGAAATTGAATGCATAATCAAAGAGCTTCCAGAAAAAATATTTAAGTACATATTATTTCACTAGTGAGTTTAATTAAACATTAATGTTTTATATTAATTTTATTCCACAAAACAGAGAAGGAAAATATGTATCCCAACTCTTTAGAAGTATCGCAAAACCTTCTAACCAAGGCTTGTATATTTATTATACTGAATAAAATGAAATTTATACAACATCTCTCTCATAAACTTAAATGTAAAATTCTCAAAATTAGCAAACAGAATTAAGCTGTATATAAAACAGAAAATACATCACAACCAAATGGGATTTGTCTCAGGTATGCACAACCAATTAGAGTAATTCACCATATTCTTGAAACATATCAAGAATATCCTCAATAGTTACAGGAGTAAATGTAATAAAATTCCACAATGATGCCTTAAAAAATTTCTCAACAAACTAGGAATAGATGAAAACTTCCTTACCCTCATCAATGTACAAACAAACAAAAAAACTCACAACTAATGTCATACTTAAGGAAACACTACTTTCCTCTTAGATCTGCAACAGGAAAATAATATCTTCTTTGACCACTAGTATTCAATATTGTACTCTGCAGATTCTAACCCAGTGCAGTAGGGAAAGAAATAAAGAAATACAAGGCTTATTCATAGGAAAAGAGGTGGTTATCAGCATAAATAACAACTGAAGATTTAACAAAATAAAGTTAACTTGGCAAGATTATGTAATATGAGGTCAATGTTCACCAATTATATGTCTCTAGACGAGCAACAATATCTGGAAAATATAATTTAAAAGATGTCACAAGAGGGCTGAGGTTGTGGCTCAGTGGTAGAGTGCTTGCCTCTCATGTGAGAGGCACTGGGTTCAATTCTCAGCACCACATAAAAATAAATAAATTAAATAAAGGTCCATCAACAACTAAAAAAATTTTTTTAAAAAGACATTACAAGAATGTCAAAAAGGATAAATAATCAAAAAAACTTAAAAGAATTATTATCCAAATTTTTTACATTGAAAATACAAAACAATGCTAAGAGAAATTTAAAAAAAAAATAAAGATCTAAATTAAATATATATCATGTTTATGAACTGGAAGACCCAAAATTGTTAAAATTTCCTTACCCTCTAAATTGCTTGATAATAATTTAAAAATCCCAATTATTATCCCAATTATTATTCCAACAGAACTTATGCAAAAAATGACAAACTGGTTCTAAACATCATATGAAAATGCAAAAGACTTAACCATAGTCAAAATAATCTTGACAAAGAACAAAATTGGAGGACTTTTATTAACTTACTACAAAGTTTATTAGTCAATTAAGTGTGACAATAAACATACAGATAAATAAAACAAAATAGACTTTCAGAAAACATCCACACTAATTTTTTTTTATTGTTGTGGGGATTGAATTCAAGGGCATGCTACCACTGAGTTACATCCCCATTCCTCCTTTTTAAATTTTGAGACAGGGTCTAAGTTGCTGAGGCAGCCTTGAACTGAGATCCTCCTTGTCTGTTGAGTAGCTGGATTACAAAAGAAGACCACCATACCCAGCTCACATAATTGCTTTTTGACAAAGACACTAATGTGATTCTGTGGGGCAGGGAGGATTGAGTCATCTTTTCAATAAATGTTGCTATAAAAACTGGACTCAATCTGGAGCAAAAATAAACCTAGACCTCCACCTTATATAAAAACTCAAAACTCAACATGCATCACAGGCCTAAATCTAAAAGCCCAAACTAAAAAATTTTAAAAAAGCATAGAGGAAAATCTTAACCACCTTGTAAGTATGGAAAACTTTCTCAACACATACACACACACACACACACACACACACACACACACTATAAAATTTTAAAAAATGATAAATCGGACAAATATATTTGATGAGGAGCTCGTATCCATAATATGTAAAGAACTCTTACAACTTGTAATAGGGAGACAAAAATTAAATTTTAAAAATCTGTAAAGCACAAATGAAGTTATACGAATGGCACATACTTGTGCAAAAATGCTCAACATCATTAATTGGGCAAATACCAACTAAACCATAATGAGATACCACTATACATTCGTTAGATTGAAAATTTAAAAACTTTGCATATAAAGTATTAACAAAGATATGGAGCAACTACACATTTTTATATTTCTGGTAAAATTGGAATCACTTTTCAAAATACTCTGAAAGTTAACTTAAACATGCAGTTACCATATTGCCCCACAATTCTATTCCTAAGTATTTTCCCAGGAAAAATGAAAATATATGGCAAAGTATTGTGTACTATTGTGTTCACAGCAGTGTTACTCTTAAGCGCCCCAAACTAGAACAACACAATATGTAGCAACAGATGGATGGATCTACAAACTGTGACATTTGCTTACAATGAAATGCTACACAGCAAAACTGATAAATGTTCAAAAGGTTACATTGTGCTAAAAAAGCACAGCCAAAAGAGTACATAATACATGGTTGCATTGTATAAAACTCAAGAAAAGACAAATCTAATTCAGTGACACAGCAGATCAGGGTTTGCTTTCAGGTATGGGTGGGTCACTGCCTGGAAAGGTAGACAGGTAATGTATTTTGATGATAGAAATGCTGTCTATCTTGAGAGTATATCTGACACACAGGTGGAAACATTTGTCAAAACTCATCAAAATGATACTTAAAATGGATGCCTTACAGAGCACATGCTCAGCATGCATGAGGTCCTGGGTTCAATTCCCAGCACCACGAGCACATACACAAACAAAGGTGCCTTTTACTTTCTGTACATTATACCACAATAAAGTTGATTTAAAATATGCTAAGGTAAAGAAGCTTATATAGAAAAGCAGTGAATGAAATCAGATGGTTATCTGGTGCAGGAATAAGGAGGAATTAACTTGGAAAGTTTCTGGGGTAATTAAAATATTCTAATCTTGATTTGGGCAGGGATGATATGATGTATACATTTGTCAAAACCTTTTGAATTGAATTCTTAGTATGTGTATTTTACATAAAGTACACTTCAGAAAAATGCGATCTTTAAAAACCTTAGAACTTCCCTAGCAACATGCTTCACATAACCAAAATGATTCGAGGTGTGCTATGGTACATACAGCAACTAGCTACATGCATCTATTTTAATTTAAATGAATTAAAGTTAAAAGCGTAGATCCTCAGTTGCATTAGCCTCTCTCTAAATACTCAATAGCCATGTGGGCCAGTGGCTACTACTTTGGGCTGCACAGATACAGAACATTTCCATCACTGCAGAAATTTCTACTGGACAACACTGGTGATGAGAAATGTTAAAAAAAAAAAAAAGCGGAAGGAGTCGGTGGAGAAACTTAAATATGTATTTATTGTAGAAATAGGTAAAAACAAGAGAGTATATTAAGTAATTACCACATACTCAATCACTGTAATCATAGTTCACCGAATACACAGTGCACATGTGCAAGGTCTTTAATTCTTTGTTGATGTATTGGTGTTGGTAGTACTAGTATTGTTACTGAGACTTTTGTGTGTGTGACACAGGAAAGCATAATCGAGTGACTGAGGAACATTCCAATTCTGTGGAATGAGAACCAGAAAGGAAGGAAGGAAGGAGATATAGTTATAATCTCAAACAAAAAGGGCCATGGACCTGAATCATGATTTAAAGTATCAGAGTAAGGTGTTATTTTCCACTTTTTTGAGGAGACCTCAAAACAAGGACTAACCCAGCAACAATAGTCACCTCTAGCTCTCAAAATGGGATCTAAAATACCATTCCCCACTAAAAGAAAATTATTTGGGGGTGGGGGAGAAATGTCTGATTCAAGGACGGGGCAAAAACATCTGTAAGAGAAACCTGAAATATATTGTCATACCAGCACTAAGAAAGTCAGGGACTACTAAGCTCTCAAATTGATGAGCCTCTCCCTTGACCATTTTTTAAATCCATTAGTTCAGACATGAGTATCTGTCTATGATCTGTTGGCTGCCAACTTCTATTCTGAAGATATGCTCTGAGTCTTGAGTATGTGTACGATTCCTCCAGAGACCCAATTAAATTCAGACTGTGATTCAGAAGGTCAGATGTAATAATCTGCATTTCCAACCAGCTCTCAGATGTCATTGTGAGCTGTGTCCATGAACCACCCTTTTAGTAGCAAGGTCCTAGCTTTGAACACGTGAGCTGCATAGGGAGAGAAGATAGAGGAAAAAAGGTTTAAAAAAAATAGGAGTGAATTTCTAGGTATTATTTGTATTTTTAAGGGGCAACTCTAATTCCATTTAGACATCAAGGGGCATTTGATCTAACCTGATGAGATGAGGCACAGACCTCTTTGAGAAAATCAGAATGTATTCAGAAGCCAGAGGCCATATACAAGCTGCCCCACACAACAGTGGGTAATGATCCAAAATGCATAAGTGAAGGGCATCAAGGGGAAGAAGAAAGGAAGATGGCAGAGCACTGGACTACTAGGTGCTGGAATAACTTTCAGTTGCAGCTAGCAGCTAGGCGCAGCTCGGAGTGCTTGAAGAATCCACGTTCGTTCAGGCAGGACAGGAGCTCCTGCAGGATGGGGTGAAACCACATCCTCAGCACTTGTGGTTAGAGTTGCCAAACTACTGGGCCAGGAAACTGAGAGTTAGGGACTTCAGGGCATGAAATCCTTGACTCAGTAAGCCTCCCCCCTTAGGGACAAAGACCTTTCCAGATTGCTTTCCACCATGACAGCAATATTTAGAGTATCCTCACAGTGTGGTTACACTAGCCAGAAGATGATTGGCTTATGGATATTACCTTACTTATGTATGATTGACAGGCACTCCCCACCCAAACTCTAAAACAGTTGTATGCATTCCAAAAATAAACTGAGCTACTGGACATAGGCTAGGTCACCACCAACCAATTCTCACCAGCTCCTGGAGTCTGAGGGAGCCTAGCGACTAATTGACCACGCCAGTGACAGGAACGTACGCAACTAGGCACATAACTAAAGCAGTTCACAATGGTAATGCATATGATGTATGATCAGGGATGCAGAGACACAGTCAGTTAAAGCTGGTTAGTCTCAGCCTGTCACCACTAGAGTTATCACATAAAAGCCATCTACTCTCTCCAGGCTGTTCATCTGAAAAATGGAGAGAAGTTCCTGTAGGAGTTAAAAATATGCATAAAATTTTTGTGACAGTGAGTGGCATTTTCTGAAATCTACTTTGGGTATATTACCCAATCAAAATTACCTTCTCAAGGATCCTCCAGTGTTTAACAGAATAAAAGAATGCATCAGGGCTGGGGTTGTGGCTCAGCGATAAAATGCTCGCCTCGAACATGTGAGACCCTAGGTTTGATCCTCAGCACCACATAAAAGTAAATAAATAAAATAAAGGTATTGTGTCCAAGTAAAACTAAAAAATAAATATTAAAAAAAAAGAATGTATCAACTCCAAAATCTAGAATTCCACCTGACACCCTTTTACCATTTCAACTTCCCTGTATGACATATTCTCTCCCCCCTATTGAGCCTCATCTTCATCCAGCCTGATCCTTCTTTATAGCTTGGTTCATGTATTACCTCCTCCAAGAAGCACTTTCTGATCTTTTCTTCACTGAAAAGTGATTCCTTTCTTTCCCAAGGCCAAAGCTCAAATACCATGCTTTTCATGAAGTCTTTTAATACTATTCCCAGAGATGGCTAAAGACTTTAGGAGAGCCTAGTTCTCAGACTCTAAGGATTTGATTAGATTTTTATAGTTATATTTGTCAACAAAGAACTTTATACTAATATTTATATTTTTCTTATATCCTAATAGCCTACTAATATAAGGAACAGAGATTTGGAAAAATGGTAATGAATCTAACATAAACTTCATGAATCTAAAAGAAGAGTTGAAACTGATTAATGTTTAAAACTATTTCCAATGATGCCTTTTGCCAACTTAATTTGAATGCTCCTTTTTAATCTTTAACTACTGGTGGAAAGATAAACAGCATCTATTTTACCTGAAGCTGCATTGCATCTGAAAATTTAAATTAGAAGTGTTAGTCACTCAGTTCAGCAGCCACAGTACTACCCAAATGAGATAAAAGAAGATAAAATCTAAGGCAAAAAAAAAAAAGGTAAAGAAATTTTTTAAAAATTTTATCTTTGAAAAGCATTACAAAATTATTTCTTTACTATCTTTATTCTAAATGGCATCATTACTTCTTTGGCCTCTACCAAGAAAAATTGGTTACAGGAACTTATACTCTGTACTTGTCAGCTGCTACCTATACAGTTCCATTATGAATGGTCATTAGCTGCCAGTCTCTCAGCATTATTACCTTGAGGGCTCCATAAACCCTGTCCCATTGGTCAGTCTTAAAAATGGCACAGCTGCAAAACAATGTCAGTTATGATTCAGCCCTAATTTTCCCTGTCAACAGCCTTGTTCAACTTCCCAGATATTCCTACTTGTTGCCAAGTCCATTTTGTAAACGAAATCTGCCTTTTGAAAATCACCATATGAATATGTCAACAGGTCATGAAATATTTTCATTACAAATCTTAAAGAAAAACTTAGCTCTAAAGAAACAGTTTGGAAAATGCCTATTTCATTAAGTGCAAGTGTGAAATCTTGATGGAAAACATTTATTTTGGCAACTTTCTATTCTGCTGGTGGCCCCAAAGTATCCTGACCAGCCTATCTTTGTGGGAGGCGAAACTGGGGGGGATTCTGGAGCAAATGAAAAATTCCTTAGCAGGAGCCCTTTGAATCATTAGCATTGGGGAAGAAAGACTGGGAATATCCGAAGTGTAAATGTTAGGTATAAGAGATTATTCCAAAACTCCCTGTGCCATAAGAGTCACTTCTCAATTATCCACAGTAAGAAAAAAGAACTAGTAAATGGACCAAAAGCAGTAGATAATTTCCCAATTCACTCATGCTTGATTTTGGAACAAATTTGCATGGCACATTCACATTTCCCCTCCTTAAGTCTTCTCCTAAAGCCACTTTCTCTTCCTAGAAAGACTTGCCACCCTCCTCTGCCTGACAAGGTCTATTCATCATTTATGACTCTCTACAAACATGGCCTACCTTTCCTGGGAAGACTTCCTCGCTCTCCCTGGCAGAGAATCTGTGCACTCTGTACTCTCACAGCCTTAGATGCCTTCCTTTATTATTACATGTGTCATGTAAACTGTAATAATCTCTTTATATGTCAGTTTTCCTAACTGTCCTGAGAGATCTCTGGGGTGAAGCCATGTCTAATTCATCTTCTGGACATCAGAGCCATGCCTCAAGCATAGACAATGTCTGGGGAACATTTTTTAATGATTTCTTTCCCAGGTAATCCCCACACAACTTGGAGGAAGCATCATAATCATAGCTGCAGATGAATTAAAACATCAAATTGGAATCTGGAACCAACATAGCCCATTTCCAAAGAATTCAATCAGGAGAGGAGTTCAGGAGATTCCTTAAAACTAAAAGCTTGTCTTGGACCTCTATGATTTTCCATGACTCTCCAACACATGGTATGCACTGCTCTTACAATACCTATTCAGCTGTGTTTGTTATGTATCATTTTAGGCCCAAGTGCTGTTTCTTTATTAGATTGATGACACTATGTCTTACTAACTACAATGCTCCTATATTTTCTTCGAGTACATGTGTTTACCAATTTCTCTTAGCCACATTTTCCTATGAGTTTATCATGGAAATTATCTACATGTGCAAATGAGAAAAATTAAGAATCAAAAAAACTGGATGACTTGAACAAGCTGGAATCAGGACCTACATGTCTTTGTTTTTTTTCTCTGACATCTTAGTGTTCTAAACACTGCACTAGTTTATTCTCCAGAGTACAAGGAAGTTTCTGGTCTCATAGAGAGAACGCTTTAAGGTTAGGGAAGTTAAATGGTACATTCAGAGGTATCAGAGAGGCACAGAGGCAGAGATAGAATTCAATGCTCTTGATAGGATTGTTTAATTCAAATACTCGTTTCCTCGATGTTCCCCTTTTTTTAAAAAAAATATGAATGATAATTTACTATGATAACACTTCAGGATGACTTTTTCAAAACACAGATAACACTAACAAAAAGATTGATCATATATAAACCTTATAGAGCCAACAGTTTTCAAGGTGAAAACTTAGGTCACAGATACCAAACAAAAAGTACGGTACAGTACAGTGGGGATAATGGTTGATATCCAATTTATAGTCAGTAATTTGCTGATTGATATCAGACACACACATACACATAGTGCTACCTACTTAAGAAGAGATTCTCTCCTACTGGAGAGAAACACTTAATGGAGAAGATGGCAGTGAGCAAAATCTAGAAGGGCAGGTAAAAAGGGAAAGTGATATGCTGGGTTTTTGTACCCCTAACCTACAAAAGACAAGAAAAAGTCAGGTGGTTATGAGGAACAGCAAGAAAATATCTTTTACCACAGGGACAGGAAGAATGCTGAGATAAAGTTGGGAAGATTTGTAAATGCCAAGCTGGAATGAAGTGGGATTGATTTTTTTTTTATTGTGGCAAAATATACATGACATAAAATTTACTATTTATTTATTTATTTTTATGGGAAGCATATGTTTTATAAGGCATTGCCAAACAAATTTCCAAAGTGGTTATAGCACTTTATATTCAACCTCTTGATATATGAGAACTCTGGGTCTTGATGCTATTATTATACATTTTACCTTTACATATGGTATAAATCCCACAAAACATTAGTTTTGCTTTTCAATTACTTTTAATTAAGAAACAAAACACCAGTCATTTTGTTTTCTCTAATATTCACCACTTCCAGAACTCTTACTCCTTTTCATAATCCAAGTTACCATCTGATATCATTTTTCTGTCACTGGAACACCATTTCTAAGTGTACAGTTCTGTGGCACTTTCTACTTCTGAATTTGATTGCTCTAAGTCCCTCAAATAGGTGGAATCCTGCAATATTTGTCTTTTTGACTAGATTATTTATAATGTCTCCAAGGTTTATTTACATTGTAGCATGAGTCAGAATTTCATTTTAAGAGTGAATAATATTCTACACTATTTACGCCACATTTTGCTATCACTGATCATTCAATGGACACGTATGTTGGTTGCATTAATCGTTTGGCTATTGTGAATAATGCTGTCATTGACCTGGGTCAATATCTGTTCAAACATCTACTTTTGATCTTCTAGGCATGTAGCTGGGAGTGGAATTTTTGGATCACATGATAATTCTCTGCTTAATCTCTTCAGGTACCATCATACAATTTTCCAAGGCAGTTGCACATTTTATATTCCCACCAGCAATGAAAAAGGATCCCAACTTCTCCACATCTTCATCATTTCTTTCATTTTTATTATAGCCATCCTAATGGATGTGCTGTGGTTTAAATATGGGTAGTGTCTCCCAAAAATCCATGTAGTAAAGACTTGGTCCCCAGGGTAGTGTTATTAGAGATGCTGTGGACTTTGATTTGGAGTCTTGTGGTAGGTCTTTAGGCCATTGGGGGGCATGCCCTGGACCTTCCCTGTTCTCTCTCTCTGCTCCAGTTCTGGGTTTGACTATTTAGCTCCTATATGAGTTCCTACTATCATGTGCTACCTTCTCTTGCTCTTACCAACCTGAATTCCAAGTCTTTGAAATTACAAAACTGTTAGTGGATACCCCTTTTCCCAGCATGCTTTGTTGAAGAGACTATCCTTTTCCCGTTGTATATTCTAGGCACCCTTGTCAAAAATCAGATGACCATATATGTGGAGACTATTTTCTGGGTTCTCTGTTCTGTTTCATTGATCCATATGTCTAGTTTTATGACAGCATATACTATATTAATTACTGTATTATTGTCATTATTACAGTAATATCTTTAACACAGTTTAATATCAGGAAGTGTGATGCTTCTAGAGTGTTTTATATAAATTAAAAGCCCCAAAGATACCAGGTATGGATGAATTGTTGTCACTGAATTTCCCCAAGTTGGCCAACCATTCTCTATTCTACTCTGAAAACAGACAAGTAACTAACCACAACTTGTAAATTTTGCAACTTCTCATTGCAAAAGACCAAAAATTTTTAGTAGTTGAAATACAACACTGGCACAAATTTCTTTCTGACTTTCAAGTAAAAGTAAAAATAGATATTATTTCTTCTTCTATTTACAGAAAAATCAGAAAATATCAAGAAAATTGCTTAAATATCCATTATCCCATCTGTCCCCAAACTCTATTAAATTGCTAAGTAACTTTCTATATCCTAAATTCGAACACATCCACTTTAAATTTCTATAATAAAATGCAAATCCAAAACTATAAAACCACAGTGCTCTAGATCTGTGAACATACATATGAAAGTATGTTTCATGAATAGATCTATTAAAAACTTTGAAAATTTATGAGAATTCAGGCTGACTTACAGAATCTATATCTTTTATATTATCCACCTTCAATGATCCAGAAGAATTCCTCAAAAAAAAAGCTAGCTAAATATATGGGTATTTCCAATCTATAGTTTATTATTTCTAGAACTATTCATGCACAAAACTTAATTGCTTTAAAATGGAAAGTTTATTTTTATCTATAAAACATCTATTCCTAAATAAATTTTGGTAAAATTTTCCAGCAGATAATACTGCTGGATGAAAGTAAGCATCAAAAATTTCTGGATGATGGCATTTTTTAAAAAAAGGAGTGAAGATAAGATCATGACTTAAATTACAGTGTGTGCTATATGAAGGGAAAAAAGCAAAAAAGAAAAAGTTAATACAATAAACTGGCTATCTAACCCAAGTCAACCAAAGCGAGAATTAAATATCTAATAACAAAAATTAATTCAAACCCATGAGAATTATGATTGGGAAATGGCTTTGCAAAAAACAGAGTTGATTATAGAGTTATGTAATAGGCCAACATTGGCATTTTCTTAAAATTACAAGCAATCAGCAATTGTTAGTCTTCAAAATCTAGGTCCTAAATATGGAAAACATAAAAATAAAAAATATTCACTGTTTTCAAAGCACTTGAAATCAAGTAAAAAAAAAAAAAGATAAAGTTAATACATATGAAAAATTAAAACACCATTCAATCACCCCTTATTATGGGCCAGTGCTCAACTTTTTACAGCAATTGTCATAAGCAGCATTTGAGTCAATATTACCATCCTTGGTGTATAAACTTGTTTAAAAGCCTTTAAAGGCATATTGAATTAATTGGACAAAGCAACCCAGTTACTGACTACTTCAGGTTATATTTTAATATTCTGCTGTATCAGAATGTACAATTTCTCATCTTACTGATTAATAATGTTCATTTTATTTTCATGCCAGTAAATAAGAAGGTAGAAAAATATAGTTATCATAGTCTTGAAATTCAGAGAGGCAGCATTAGGGAGATCTTGACCTAACGTTTGAGGAGACTTAAGATTATGTGATGGCTATACGTGAAAATGACTTTGGCATTATAAACTACTTCATAACAAGCACAGAAACAGAATTCAAGCCATTGGTGTTTTACTTATTTATTTATTTTTATTTAAGATTATTCTCCTCTTCCTCCAAACTGCAACTGCAACTAGCAGACGCTTGCAGTCTTCACTCCTGTACTCGGTGGGCCAGTCCCTGGCAAGGTCCACTTTTCCTTCAGTCTGGACTTCATCTTATGCTTGCTTCCTTCTGTGGTGAAAGCAACCTCTGTTGACTCAGCTTTTGTTAGTTGACAAAAGGCACTTTAACCTCAACATGCCTAAAGCCAGAATTTATTTTCTTCAAAAAATAATGCTTTTCTTGTATTTTCTCTCTCCAGGTCAATGGCAATGCCAGCCACATGGCTTTTCAGGACAAAAACCCTTCAGGCCTCTGTAGCTATCACATGTCACACCCAGTCTCATGACATTTGCTCTTGTTGATTCTGCTTCCCAAGTAAATACATCTGACAGTCTGAACATTTCTTCCCACCTGCATGCTACTACTGCCTTGCTCTGGGCCACTATCCTTTCTGGCCTGCACTAGACACACAGCTTCCAAAGGATTGTTCCTATTCCTATCGTTGTTGTTCCAAGTACTGTCAGTTTTCTGAACAGCAGCCAAAGTGAGCCTACCGTAGGCCAATCAGCCTACGAACAAGCACGTAAGGCTTGTGAAGTATCAGGCATTGAACAAAGTGCTTTATTTACACTAAGTCATCTTGTCATCACAACAGTTCCATAAAGAAGGTAATATTATCATTCCTAATTACACAGGAGGCCACTGAGGCCCAGAATGGTTAAGTACTGTGCCTGAGGTCACTCAGCGGGTAAATGGCAAAGCTAGGATTCAAACTCAGTCAATTTAGTTTCTCTGTTATTTCCTCAGGGGACCCCCAGATGACTGAGTAGAAACAAAATCTACAAGGTCCTATATAATGTGACCTTCTTTTAATACATCACCTACCAATTTCCTCACTCCACTCCCATCTCACCACTTTGTTCTTTTCCAAACACGCCAGCATGCCCCAGCTCAGTATATTAATACTTGCTGCTTGGTTTTCTCAAAGGTCAGATTATTAGTAGAGTCTCACCAATCTACCCTAGGTAAAATGGCAGCCCTCATCCTCCTCACCTGATCCCCTTTGTGAACTTTATTTTTATCCCTAATACTCACTTATACCTGAACATGTGTGTATGTGTGTGTGTATGTGTGTGTGTGTGTGTGTGTTTACCTTATGTATGTTTCTGCCTTACCCCACAGTAATGTAGGTTACACAATGGTGAGGATTGTCATTTGTTTTGTCCACTTGCTCTCTAGCACTCAGAACAATGGTTAGCACTCAGAGAATGAAAATAAGGCAGGACTGGGAGCCTAAACCATTTATTGTAACAGATCCACTTTCTTCACAGCATCAGAGGTGATTATGATTTGGACACTAGAGAAAACCTAGGGTAATTCCATCACTGGCTCTTGCTCTGACCTCAGACATGGAGCAGACCAACCTCACCTAATCAATATAAAAGAAGCAAATCAAGATTAAGAGTTTTAGGGTTTATTCTGATAAGAGCTTGGAGAGCACTGTGTGAAGTGGTTTCAGAATCAAGAAAGCTTATTTACAAGAGGGACTGGGAAGAGAAAAATCCTTTCCTTGGGAATCAGAAGGAAATACTTTTCCATGGTGAATATTTTGCTCATTCTCTCTTAATCTTCAGAATGCCTTATTTTATCTTTACTGACTACCATTGGAACACTTTGAATACAGGGAATACCCGACTACCATCTTGGTTTAGGTCTACAAAACTGAGAACTAGGGCTAAGGGCTTTCTAAGGTAGTAAACCTTTTAAAAAGGAATAAATAATCCACTTTTGAGGGCTAGAGCAAGAATGCTGTGGCAAGGGATGAGGGCAACATAAGCTAACATTAATAGCAGGAATAACATTTATAAATTCTGCAGCACTTCCACAAACATTGTTTCAACTGAATGTCTTATGGACAAAGTTATTCAAACATTTTTGAACAGCAGAAACAAAACAGCAAATTGTTCCTCATAAAGAGTCCTAGTTGCACCTAGTTCAGAACTGGAATTCCAGATGACTGAGAGGTCTGTCTTTCACATAACTCTTAAGTGTTCTGAGATTTCCAGAGCTTTGCACAGCAAAGGTTTAATCCTGAAATTACCTGTAGCATTTGAACCAAAGCAAAGGCTAAAAATCAACATCAAAACCAGACATAGATTTTTCTTGGGTGATGTAGTCACAGTCAATCTTATGGACATTTTTATTCAGAAAAGTCTAGTCTCATTGTTATTTAAAGTTTTCCCAACATGATTTCTTCTTCAATGACTTCAATTTGAGATGACTATCTTGAGATATCATTTCAGTGTTACATAGTTCTAACTTTGAAACCTGAAGTCATGCAAGATAAATTTTCTCTAAAGTGCCCAAACCCACTCACAAATATGTTCTCAAAACTCACAAGTTTCTCATCCTATCATTTCTTCAAGAACCTAAAAATCTCAAATATTATTTTGAGTAGTCCTCCAAATTAGACACAAAGTTTTCATATTTGGTCTTAAATCCTCAAAATAAAAAAAAATTACTTTCTCGAGTTTTATGCTCCGCATGTTATTGTAATGATACTGCAATAAAGATGTACTTACATTTTCTCCATTTATCCAGTCCCCATCCAGTATTTTGCATAGTAATGGAGTGTATCTGAATGTAAGTTCCTTGCAGTCAGTTAGGACATATTACTTTCATTTATAGTTGGTCATATTGGTCTTCTAAGTAAGAGTTTTTCTATATTCCTTATAATTTTCTCATGTCGTGAGACATTTACAGCCTATTATATACTGAATTCAAGACATTATTTCTTGGTCTCTTAACCTCTCTACTTCTTTCTTATTTTACCTCTTCCCTTCCAGAGCATCTTCTACAGGTCTCTTCACATTCATCACCAGAGGGACACTGGAGCAGCAAGTCCAACATCTGCCTGAGCCTACAGCATGGAATCATCTAGAGAAAGACTAATAGCACAGGGATTTATGGACAGCTTTGGGGTCATCTGGTTTGGGAACGCTTGAAGAGTGTAATATAAGTGAAGGATGCTCACATAGTATGTGTCTTGAAGTGTCCTTAGAAAGCTAAAAATGGTGACATTAGCTAGGGAAGTGGAAATAAACTAAATGCAAATACCCATCTTAAATTTTCTATTTCTTCCAGACACACATATGGTTTCATACTCCAAATCCTCTATGTGTAATTTGACAAAATAAAGATATCCCTATAGCCTTATATAATCCTATCATTCTAAAACATGTTAATTCAATTTTCAACATTAGAAACAATTTCAGTTGAAGATGAGTTAATTTGCATTTTGTTTTTGTTAAAAAAATTCATCAGAATATATTGCAAAGATTCATACAAGAAAATAAAAGCAGTTTAACACATTCAAAGCTACCAATTTATAACCTTTATCACATAATAAAACTCGTCATCAATCCCAACTTTGTACTTATACCATAAGTGCATATAAAGAGTTCATCCAGAGTTTATCCATGACAATCATACTCTTCTACTTCCATAGGTATGCAGCTTTCTTTAATTTAAAAGTTGATTGAAATAATGCAGATACCATTCATATATTATTGTATCATAATCTTTAAAAAATTCTCAACTATTAAAATTACATCAAAAAATATAAATCAACAAAAATCATGGATTCTATTTTTGTTCTTTGATTTGGAGTCAGTATAAAAAATGAGAAAACAAGTCATTTTCTCATTTTAAAAATTGTTCCTGATTTCTTCAAGATGAGCTTGACCAAATAATATGCACTTAATCTAGGAGTATCTGAAAAAAGAATTATTCAGATATGCTGATTTTAAGGAGTTCTGCCCAGATCCACCTGTGTACAATTTCCATGAAGTCTTGTTAAATATTAATAGGACTACTGAGTATTCTGGTGTGCAAGGTCAGCCGTAAGATAGTTAACTGTTCTTAAAGTATGGGAATGTTTTATAAAGTGAGAGCAATATAAGGCAGAAAAAAACAATGGAAAAATTATTTGTATCACAAGCCTGACCAAAAAGATAGTCTTTCACACTAAAGAATGACTAAACATGAAACAGCCTTAAAAATTATATTTGTAAGAACCAGATTGGATGGTATCTCCTCTGTAGTCTTCAGAGCTGAAATGGCAGTTGTCCACTCTAAGACCACATTAACTATCTGCTCAATAATTCTGACACACTACTCTTCTCAAAGTCTGCCTCCAAACTTTCACACTGCAGAAATATCCACAAGCTGTATAATATTCAACCCCTACCCACCCCGACTTTTTCTTTTTCCAGAATAGTGATCAGTTCAAGATATCATCTTTATGTGGAAGGTAAACTAGAAATATCTTAAAGTTTAAATCTTGAGGTTATATTACTAAATAATTCATGTTTTAAAAATTGACTCATATACATAAAACAATATTTCAGAACTCCCATGAAGAATGTTTTATGATTGACATTATAATAATAATAGGATTTTTAACTCAAAATATAAGTTTAATAAGTCTAGATTCTTTATCTAGAGTAAAGGACACACAACTGGAAAGCAGTAAATCTATATTCAGACCTAATTGTTCTGTTTGGGGAAGTCACTTAATGTCTCTGGATCTCAGTTTCCTAATGGTGATAAAGAAGAAATAATAATACAGAGAATGTCTGTTCTTATAGAATGGCTCTTGGCTGATTGTGAATATGCTTTGTAAGTTGATCTCTTATTCTAGGGTTTTGGCAGAGTTAAGTTCCTGGTAGAAATAGGATAATTTGCATTGATCTGGCTTCCTGGCTGTTGCTTCTGCTTAGACCCTCACTGACACAGAGTACCCTTATTTGTGCTATTGTGTACCCATTCTCAGAAAAGAAGATATAATCACAATTTGTAGTGTATAAACGGCTTTTAAGATAATGTTTCAGAGGCATCTTGTAAGTATCTTCCTAGTTCATCCTTTTTCACTTCTATATCATTCCTCCCCCTCATTATTAAACAAAAACAAAAACAAAACCCACTGCTCCTTCAAGCCATATACCATCCAAACACTCCACCCTTCACCTTATCTCTCCTTGGTGTTTCTAACAACCCTGTGATCCATACTCCTTATTCACTGAGGATTTGTGCTCTGGTTTGGTCTCCCCATCTTTTCCCCATCTAGTCAGCATTTGCGTAGAAGATGGGCACCCATCACTTGGCTTTTCTCTCCTGGATTTCCAATTTCCTTTCCTCCATTCCTCCTCTGCCATGCTTATCTGTAGTTGTGTTTCGACCCTTGTTATCACCAGTAAACAATCCACTGCAGCTACCATTTGCTTTCTGTCCAGCTCACCTGGTCAAGTACCTCCACCACAATTCCTTAACCTCAACATGACCTTCAGTCTACCAACTTTCTCACAACCCATTAGTCCTCTCCTATTGTCGGGTTTTGTTGTTGGTAGTGATGGTTTGTTTTATTTTTTTCCACCTCTGATTCTAAAGTCCTTCAAAAAGACATCTCATTTGGGAATAAATCCAACTCTGCTTGAAAAAAAACTAGAACTAAATGCCTCCATCATGATACTCCTCAGATATGTACCAAGTTTCACTTTAAAATTATGCAAAGAAGTTGAAAGGATGTTAAAATGGATCTTTTGAATTGAGATATCAGAACATAATAGAAATGAAATTCCAATGTGAAGGGTTAACAAGAAAGCAATTTTTCAAAGATAAGAGTGAATGTGATTTTGTCACATTTAGAAACCCCTCATCTATGAGGATAATAGTAAAAGATTTACAACATGTTTTGGGAAGAAAATTATTTGTTTGGTAAAGCTACTATAATGCTGAGCGTAGTTCCACCACTAAAGAAAAGGGTACCTGGTGGTACTTGCCACCTCAAGTCAGCCCTAGTAAGAACTGTGTCTATAGGACCACTCAGCTTGAGGACAAGAGAGATGGACTAGTACACTGCTTTGCTATAGGAGCCCAGGAGAGGTGGCTGCACGCACCTACCACGCTGCAATTTGTAAAAGCAAAGAAAGTGTGATAGTTTCCTGAGGCCAGACATGAGCCCCATGGAAGAGCACCAGCTTTTGGCTTGCAGTTGTGAGAACCAAGTGGGACGGAAATGGATTCCTGCATAGAGAATATCAGTGGATTGGATTTCTGGATAAGTAGAAGCTGAGAAAGGATTGGTAGTCATAGGAATACAATATGTCTAAATCCCAGGAGTTGTGATTGGATAGGGCTTAGAAGGGGATTCTACAAAAACCCACAAAAGTACTCAAGAAAAAATGATACACCATGTGCCCCCAAATACCTATGTACTTTATAAGTCCCTCTATTAAGCAGAAACCTTCCATATCTCTTTTGTCTCTTGTTTCCCAGGTACCAAACTTGGGTGACCCTGAAAGTCACAGCGAGCAACGCTCTGGCTGGACATGGGGCAGGGGTTATCATTAACAAAGATTGAAATAAGGACACAAACAAGAACAAGACATTCATATTTCTAAGTCTAGACCCTTGTTCAACCTCCCATCACAGTAGGAACTTGTATTTCCTAAGGGACAAAGGACTGTCCAGAGTTTCTGACCTGTGGCAGAGAGAAAACTCTCCCCAATGCACAGCTAGCTATACAAGGGAAAATGAGAGAAATAATTAAAGCATTCTTCTTATTATCTTTCATGAGTCACACTTGTTCAATACTGACTACATTGGTGTCTCTTGAACTGCATATTCACTAGCCCTAAATGAGCCCCCAAAAGCCCTGCTGCTTTCATTCCTCCAATATGCGGGTTTCCTCACCAGTTTCCTCCATTAATTTTACATCTTCTCTCTCAGCTCAAATCTCCTATTTCCATCCCTCCCCACCACCACAGATGATGAACATACCCCAGAATTCATTGAAACCCCAGAAACTCCCTAACTTCTTACCAGGAAAGTGTTCCATCTTTTCCTGCTACAGTCAATATTGTTTTCCTCTAAGGGTTAGTTGGTCTCCATCTTCTCACTATCCTTCAATTAGCCAGTCTCTCCCACACTCATTCTAGCACCATGTAAACACATATTTGCAAAATAATCCTGGGCCCCAACTATTTTTCCATTTTTCAGTTTTTCTTCGCAACTAAGTTTCTCACAAAATTAGCATTTACTTCATGTATACAATTCTCCACTCTGACTTCTGACCAGAACTCCTTTCTTTGAAATGTTCAACAAGGTCACCAATGACTTTATCTTATTAAATACTTTTCTTTCTTTCTTTCTTTTTTTATGGGACACATTCTCAATGTCACAGTCGTTTCTCCAATCTATTTGTGACTTCTATGATTTCACACTGTCCTCCTTTTCCTCCTGAATTTCTGGCCACTTCTGCCCAGTCTCCCTTGCCACCTCCTTCTCTTCTACTTGATCTTTCCCTGTGGTAGAGTTCAAGGCTCACCTGTGTTATTGTGTCTTTGTTCTCCACTCTCCATTTCTCTCTACATGAAATGTGCCTTTCTGTGTCTTCAGTGTATTGATAAGTACTACCTGGGAAATTAAGATCATAATATCCAATTGCCCATTTTATACCTGCATTTAGATATTTCATGGGCATGTGAAACTCCACTGGTCCAAAATAAACCAGTAAATTGGTCCTACTCCATCTCCCACTTTCTCCCTCATTCTCTTTTCTTTCTTTTTTCCTTCCTTCCTTCCTTCCCTCCCTCCCTCCCTCCCCCTCTTCTTTCCCTCCCTCCCTTCCTCCCTCCCTCCTGCCCAGGGATTAAACCCAAGGATGCTTAACCACTGAGCCACATCTCCAGCCCTTTCAATTTTTTATTTTGAGACAAGGTCTCATTAGGTTGCCTACACCCTCACTAAGTTGCCAAGGATGGCTTTAAACCTGCGATCCTCCTACCTCAGCCTCCCAAGTCTCTGGGATTACAGGCATGTACCACCATACCTGACCCCTTCATTCTTTCCATCTCAGTCAGTGCTACCACACTTTAAAGATTATTTTAAATTTATTTTCTCTCTGGCAGGAACACATTTAAAGGGCTCCTTTCCAAGCACAGGTGCTTCTGGTCTTTTTTAAGACTCAGCTCCCAGAGCGGCCCTTCTTCATTGTCCACTGAGACACCATCTTTGCCATGGTGTCCCCATCTCTGTCACAGCATTTACAAACACTTATGTTCAAACATATGTCTGCTCACTGTCCTTTCCTTCAAGTTTTAATCTCCCTAAATGTAAGGTTTCTTTCAGTGCCCCTTGCCTGTGCCCTACACAAAGACAATACCTAGCCTACAGAAGGAACTCAGCAATTCCTGCAGAATAATGTAATGATCTGGTGACACAGCAACATGATCATGACCTAAATCTCATAAAATGTCCCATGTCTTTCCAGTTTGGGCAATAATTTTTGTGGAGTTCAGATAGCTACACAAAAGAATGGAACAAAACAAAAGGTTTAACTGCAGGAACAGAGCTTTGTTTAGAAGGATTTAAGGAAATCACAACTGTCAAATGCTACATTGTTCAGGGAACCCACATCATAACTTAATAAAAGAGAACTAATATCCTCATTCTTGAGTTGGAGATTTGACTTGAGGTGATGTTTAGGTTGTGTGACATATTCAGTTATTCATTACTTTGGTGAGTGTTTATTCATGCAGACATGACATTCCCTCTTTTGGAACTCAGATGGATTGAACGCTGGCTTGGGACTCTGAGCATTCACTTAATAGCTTGATCCACAAAGCTTGGTCAGCACCCTTCACAGGCATGGGCCTGCCCTCAACAGGCACTTTCTTATACTAGCTCAAATCTCAGCTTGGAAATGCCTCGGAGGCTGGCTCAGCCCCACAAAGTATCTGCCTCCTCCTGGGGTTACAAGGAGTGGTTACAAGGGTTCCCAGGGTGGGCCTGGGCCCAAGGTTGTTACTTTCTTTCCCTAATCCATTTTCTGAGGTTGGCTATGATTTTTCTCTTTTCTTCTTTTTGAAATGAAACTGTTTTTCTCCTTGGATAAACCAGTGTAGTCAGCTAGGGTACATGCCAAAACTAAATGATTTCGGTGTGCTATAAAGTAATGAAATTGACTTTTATAAAACCTTTAGATTGAAACTGACTTCTTCAAACTACTCACATTAAGCCCATTTTATTACATAGTAATCAAACTATACAGCTTCAAAAGGGTGGGATAGGGTGGAGTAAATCCCAAATCCTAAGTGGCTCCCACTATGGCTTTTGCTTCAAATAAAACTCTTTTGGACATTCACTGTAACCTCAAATTAGGTGCTTGGTTTTTTTAAAAAAAAATGCTTACAAATGCATATTACATTTTTCTTGTTACAGATGCTTTAATAAACTTAATAGCTACTCATTAGAATAAATAAGAAATTACATAAATGTCAATTTTCGTAGTAAGAAAATTTGTATTGGGGTCCAAAGGGAAGTAGTTTTTTCTTCCTTTTATAAAGGAAGAATTTAGGCAGAGAGAGATAAGGGATAAAAGGAGGGAGGGAGGAAAGTTCATTTCAAATAAGCTTATCTTGGGTGGCTGACAATAGCATCTCTCTCTGATGATTGAAAATATCAAGTGGTAAAATGAATAAATTTGCAAAAAAAAAAATTACCAAAGTGGGAGGTGAAAGAAGGCAGCCATTGCCACATTTGAATCTTTGCTGCATGAACACAGCAAACCCATGGAGACCCTGGAGTCTAAGCCAAACTTCCTGGAATGCAGATTGATGCAATGGAAGCAGCAGATCAGGAACTTCCTGGGCCCACCTCCTACACCACTCAGTGGGGAGATTCCTAGTTCACCAGGGTCAAGGGCAGGGCACCAGACACAGCCCCTGAAAACACAAGACACATTTCCTACCTCTCTCACTCTGATCTTACCACTGCAGGTGAGTCCTTCCTCCAGTCACCCTGTTTTCAAACACCTTTATCCCAAGTTCCACATCCATTGTCATTTCATGGACATCCCAGATGGTCTTCGTGCATTGCATTTATAGTTTAGTAAAAGGAAATGACCCCAGAAATGCAGAAAGGTATTTATTAAGACAAAGGGAAGTCGGAGTAGCCTGTCATTAGAACAGATGTAAGCTGATGGGTATGTTGGACTTGCAGCAGAAGAGAAGGACTTCATTTGAAGTATTGCTCCCAGTGCTCACATTTTAGAAAATTCTAAGATGCTCCAAGAAATGAAGCTAAAAGCATAGACCACTTACTAAAAAAAAATAAATAAACAAACCTGCTTCCTGCTATATACTCACCTCCTTTTAGGATTTAAAGTTTACAGTTTTAAGAAAGTGAGGCATACAAAAGGCTAGTGACCTCCTATATGAAGCCAGCTCTTACTATATTAACTTGAAATACTGCCTGAGGATTCTGATATACAGCTACCATTCCACAACCACATCCTGAAATTATAACTAAGACTATCTTATTTAGTGAATAATGACACCAAGTCTCCAGAAGTTAGGTGACCTCCTCAAGGTCACTCATTTAGTGGGAGTTGAAACCCATTATTTTTAATTCCTTATCAAATTTCCTTCAATATACCATAATGTCTCTCATTTTACTATAGTTCCATGGATATCAAAATGCATTTATACTTTTAAAATGTCAATAACATGATATAGTTATGCATACATTTTCACCCAGCAAAGAGAGCATCCTGATTCTTCTGAGCTATGTTGCTTTTGCACACACATAAGGCTCCACCCAAAGGCCTTAACCAATCCTCAATTACAAACACCACTCTGGCATGTGATTTCTCTTGCATATGTTATAAAGTACACAAAATACACATCACTCCTTTAGATCTTTAATGGTTCTATAATATCATCTAAAATGATTTATAAAGCAGTTCCTTAGCAGATATCATGTGACCAAAGAAAGCAGCAAAACCAGTGGCAATGTGTTTGTTCATCAGGCTGGGCAATCACATGGCTGAATTGCTCATCTCCAGTCCCTTCATAGTGCACACAATCCATATTATGAATTGCTATATTTCTTAGGTTTCAGGGGTAACTTTGAAGAGTTGACAGTGACTATATTTAATTCATGAATTCCAAAGAGTTCTGGAATTTAGGAGAAAGGAAAACATATGGCAGGCATGGTGAACATATTCTGTGCCTCCTGTCATGAACTTAAATGCCCTTCCTTGATGAAGATAACAGCCTGATGACAATTCTATTAATCTACCCAAAGATAAACTATCTCAATATCACCTTCATGGGGCTCACTTCCTAAAGAGCCTTAACCTATCATTAAACTACAAAGTACAAATAACATCCTGAATGTTGCCCCTCAGCTGCAAATGGATACTAGGTACAATCTTCACTGGAAAGGAAGAATATGATTTTGTGTTTGGAAAAGGAAAAGGATGTGACCTAAGACTGAGGAGAGTTTTGCATATTAGTTCCCGGTAGTGTAAACTAGGGAACCATGGTGTTATTCAGCTCCTTTTTGGACACTGAAAATAGCCTAATGGCTACCAACCTTTCAGAAGTAAGTGGACCCAACACAAATGTCTGGATTAAAAAATACAGGTGGTTCAAGACTGTTCCTGTCTAAGCAATGCTGACACAGAAACCAGTTGATGATTAATCTCTAGCAACACCAATGTTAGAGGTACGTCATTTGTAAGGTAGAAAGCAACATTTTCTACTTTAAAAACAAAAACGAACCAACCAAAACACACTATAGTGAGCTCCTTCACACAGCTCATGCTAGCAAACTGTGCTGGTTCTGAAGAATGGGCCAACAATGGTAGGAAAAAGCTCCTCAAGATTTATACTTAAGGAACATCTCCCAGCTGAAGAGAAGTGTTCAAAAACTGCAAGGTGAGCAGTACTCTCCAATCTTGGGCTGCTCTATTGTGACTCAAAGGTGAGGCCACTCTTATTTCTTCCTGTTTTTGCACACAAAGCAATGTGACTATCACATGAAATCATGCTTTGCATAAAAAGTAGGAAAACATCAAAATCACTAGTTGCCACTGAAAGTAATGAAAAATATCCAAAGAGGCTTCAGTCAGCTCATTTTTTTTTTTATATTGCAACTATTCTCTCCCTGAAAAACAAGAAAAATGACAAATATGGTCCAACAGTGAAATCCCCATGGCCCATGTCTTTCGGACCACCCAGAAAATTCCAGGCTTGGCCACATGAAGGGCAGTGTTCTTGTTCTAATAGTTGCCAGAATAGTTAAGAGCCTTAGGAAGTTTCTGGCACTCTTAAGGACTTGGAACCATTAAGCTTGCCCTATATTAAAATAGATCAGAGTCTTTTTCTCAAATGAGGATGAAGTTGGAAAATCAAATTCTAGCAAGGGGCACATAGGAAATGTGGTTAATGATTCTCTTTGTTTAACATCCTGCACAAGATCTCTGTGGCACTGACTTCCAAGGTCTGCAAACTGAATTGTCCAGGAACACACAGTATATCAAATAATTCACTGGCTGTCCTCTAAGGTATGGGGAAAGGCTTACAACAGTTATCTACTTCTCTTTTTTCAGAATTAAACTTTCATTTTACTTATTTGTTTGCATGTGGTTCTGAGGATCGAACCAGGTGCCTCACCACTGCTAGGCGAGCGCTCTACCACTGAGCTACAGTTCCAGCCCTATATACTCCTTTTGAGGAAATGTCTGACAGAAGAAAACCTCTAGAGAGATCACACTCATTTCCTGTGCTTCACCTATGCTCTGTTAGGTGTATGAATAAAACCTGAGACCCATTTACAAGTATCCCTTTACCTGTACCTGCCACTAGACTTATCTTACTGTCCTCCGAGTCGATTAGCATTCCTTGCATTTTTACCACATTTTACATAATGTACTAAGTATTTTTACATTTGAGAATTTGAATAACAACATAAACACTTATTAATTGTTTACCTGTATCTGAACTATAATTCACTTAACTGTTTAACTGTTTCTTCACAATGGAGACCTTTGGATAAGGCAGGCATCCCTGTCATTCCAAGTATTTCCACAGAATGAATGAGGTACACACACATACACACACACACACACACTCATCCTTGTTTTGAAACAAATTCTAAAAGTGCTCACATAGTTATCCTTTGAAGTGACCAAACCTTTAAATATTTTGGACCTAGAAACATCTGATAGCAAACCAAAAATTACAGTTTTAGATCCCCCTCAGTATTTTCATGGAAAAATTCTCCCCTTGAGTACATGCCATTCTCCACAATGGCTCTGTCTCTGAACACTGATCTAAAACCCCAAACCCCGATACAATCTCCTCTCTGTTTTCTTTCTCCAAGTACACTTGATCTTTGACTTCCTGAAGGTCCTTCATCCCCTGATCCCTCCTATTTCTACTTGCTTTGCTTTCCTCCTTGCTCTGTCTAGCTCTGGTTCTATGGCTCTGTCTGGCATGAATCTGACCCTGAAACAATCCATCACCTTCTACCCTAGCCCTGGAGCTGGAGTGCTGAGTGCTACCAGAGAAAGACACAACCTGTATGTCTGATGTCACAGCTATACAAGAGCGTTTGACCCCAGGGTAGTTATGTGTGTGTATGTGGGGGGGTATCCTTCTATGTTGCACAACAACCCATCACACATCCCCACAATATCCCATCCCACTCGCTCCTCCCTGTCCAGCCCTGGACCCTCACAGTTCATTTAGCCTACGTGAATTTCAGGCTTCTACTTTAGTTATAAGACCCATCTGTCTCCTGGTGGGCTTTATTTTAGTATCCTCTTCCAAGATTATATCTTCAAATGTACCTTCACTGATGGTTCATTTACCTCATGCTTATAAAAATACCCAAATCTTTTTCCTTCTTAAAATTAAAAAAAAATTAATGGCTAAAACAAACCCTCATATTTGCTTCTTCTGCTTTCTACCATTCATTCATTTATTCATGCATTCCTATTTCTACCACTTTCTTTCCTCAAGTTAACATTTCTCCCCCAGCCAAAATTCTTTAAAAACTGTTTAAGAGTCTATCATCCATATTTCTTCCCTTTTTGTTAATTTTCCAATCAACTGTAGTACTCTGCCATATCTCCATGAAACATCTCTTATTAATAGTTCTACAGACTCCTTCAGATGGGCCTTGCCCTGCACTGGCCTCTCTATGGAATGATCAGCTCCCCATTCTGGTTTGATATTCTCTCCTCCCTTGGATACACTAGACCATGTGGTCCCCACTATATTATCACACTTCTGGCTTTTTAAATGTTCCTATTTCTCAGAATCCAGTCCCCTTTCTTAGCCTGTTTTTATTCCACACTGTGTCCTTAGGTTATTCCAATAACACCTGCAGCCTCTCATCTAAGTTAGCTTAGATGTGAATTTCACACTAACAGTTTGACTCAACAGGTCATTGTAGATGACATGTAGACATCTCCAATCAATATACAAAAACCTGTATTGCTAGTCTCTCAAAACTAGCTCTATATTTCTGATTGTTGCTAATGGCCCCACATCCATCACTCAAACCAAAACCAAAGCCTCAGCTATAGATGCTTGTCAAGAGCTGCCACATAGGAGCTGAGCACCCTTATCCTTGAGCAATGGAGGTAGGAGACTGGCTCACTATGCAGAAATAGGTGGATCTCACCTCTGCTAGGCAGGGGAATGAAGCTCTGGGAGTGGGCGTCACCCAAAGAGACTGGACTACACCCAATCCCTTGCCTCATTTGGGTGGAACATTCTCAGGTGTCTTTCTCCTCAATAAAAAGAGTCTCAGGAATCTCCATACTGCTTTCCATTTTGGCTGCACCAATTTGCAGTCCCACAAGCAATGTATGAGTGTATCTTTTTCCCCACATCCTCACCAACACTTATTTTTGTTTGTATTCATAATAGCTGCCATTCTGACTGGAGTGAGATGAAATCTTAGAGCAGTTTTGATTTGCATTTCTCTAATTGCTAGTGATGATAAAAATTTTTTCATGTGTTTGTTCATTGATTGTGCATCATCTTCTGAGAAGTATCTCTTTAGGTCCTTGGCCCATTTATTGATTGTTTTGTTTTTTTTTTTTTTTTTTTTTTTGGTGTCTAGCTTATTGATTTCTTTATAGAACCTAGAGATTAGTGCTGTATTTGATGTGTTTGAGGTAAAGATTTGCTTCCAAGATGTAGGCTCTCTATTCACCACACAGATTGTTTCTTTTGCTGAGAAGAAACTTTTGAGGCCATCTCATTTATTGATTCTTGATTTTAATTCTTGTGCTATGGGAGTCTTATTAAGGAAGTTGGGGCCTAATCCCATATGATGGAAATTAGGGCCTACTTTTTCTTCCATTAGACACAGGGTCTCTGGTTTTATTCCTACATCCTTGATCCACTTTGAGTTTTGTGCATGGTGAGAAACAGGGTTTATTTTCATTGTGTTGTATACAGATATCCAGTTTTCTCAGCACCAAGAGGCTATCTTTTCTCCATTGCATGTTTTTGGCCCCTTTGTCTAATATAAGATAATTGTAATTTTGTGTGTAGTCTCTGTGTCCTCTATTCTGTACCATTGGTCTACAAGTATATTTTGGTGCCAATATCATGTCCCCTTTTTTTTTAACTATTGCTCTGCAGTATAGTTTAAGGTCTGGTATAGTGATGCCACCTGCTTCACTCTTCTTGCTAAGGATTGCTTTAGCTATTCTGGGTCTCTTATTTTTGCAGATGAATTTCATGACTGTTTTTTCTATTTCTTTGAGGAATGCCATTGGGATTTTTATTGGAATTGCATTAAATCTGTATAGTGCTTTTGGTAGTATGGTCATTTTGATAATATTAATTCTGCCTATCCAAGAGCAAGGTAGATTTTTCCATCTTCTAAGGTCTTCTTTCTTTAGGGTTCTGTAGTTTTCATCATAAGCTCTTTCACCTCTTTAATTAAGTTGATTACCAAGTATTTTTTAGAGACTATTGTAAATGGGGTAGCTTTCCTCATTTCCCTTTCTGAGGATTTGTCACTGATATACAGAATTGCATTTGATTTATAGGTGTTGATTTTATATCCTGCTACATTGCTGAATTTATTTACTAATTCTTGAAGTTTTCTGGTGGAACTTTTTGGGTCTCTAGGTATAGAATCATATCATCAGCAAATAGTGCTAATTTGAGTTCTTCTTTTCCTATGTGTAACTCTTTAATTTTTTTCATCTAATAGCTCTGGCCAGTGTTTCAAGATCTATGTTAAATAGAAGTGGTGAAAGAGGGAATCCCTGTCTTGTTTCAGTTTTAGAAGTAATGCCTTCAATTTTTCTCCATTTAGAATGATGTTGGCCTGGAGCTTAGCATAGAAAGCCTTTATAATTTGAGATATATTTCTGTTATCCCCAATTTATAGAAAGCAATATGGAGATTCCTTGGAAAATTGGGAATGGAACCACCATTTGACTCAGCTATCCTTCTCCTTAGTCTATACCCAAAGGACTTAAAAACAGCCTACTATAGGGACACAGCCACATCAATGTTTATAGCAGCACAATTCACAATAGCTAAACTGTCAAAACAACTTAGATGCCCTTCAGTAGATGAATGGATTAAAAAAATGTGGCATATATATACAATGGAATATTACTCAGCAATAAAAGAGAATAAAATCATGGCATTTGCAGGTAAATGGTTGGAGTTGGAGAAGATAATGCTAAGGGAAATTAGCCAATCCCCCAAAACCAATTGCTTTGAATGGTTTCTCTGATATAAGGAGGCTGATTCATAATGGGGTAGGAAGGGGGAGCATGGGAGGAATAGTCGAACTCTAGTAAGGGCAGAGGGGTGGGAGGGGAAGGGAGAGGGCATGGGGTTAGAAATGATGGTGGAATATGATGGACATCATTATCCAAAGTACATGTATGAAGACATGAATTGGTGTAAATATACTTTGTATACAACCAGAAATATGAAAATTTGTGCTTTATATGTTTAATAAGAATTGTAATGCATTCCAGTGTGATATATAAATTTTAAAAGGGGAGGGGTCTCAGGAGTGCTCTGTCTCTTTCCAATGACCCCCTATGGCCAAGAGCCATCCAGATTTTGAAAAGGTATTTCTGTGTGCTAGCATGCTTTCTTTGCCATTGTCTCAGTTATTGATACAGTCAGGATTTTGTGAACCCAGCATAGGTCACCAGCCCAGCTAGTTAGTGATAGATGCTTATGCTTTTGCCATTCACATTCATCCACAAAATTCCATTAGATAGCTTTGAAATAGCATTTTCCTTCTCTTTGCCAACTTTATGTCAACTCACTTCCCTTCACTACCAGTGCCATGACCATAGTTTTGAGCGCTCTGATCTTTTTTATGAACTACTATAGTATTTTCAACACTATGTCTTTATCTCGTAATTTCTTCAATTCTATTCAAATCACTCTGCATATATTTATGAATTCCAAAGATAATTCCTATCGCTGTACTTACAATAAACACACACACACACACACACACACTTCAGCTAACATGAGCAGATAAGATCATACTTCAGTGTTTTTGTAACTGAATTGTGACCCATTAGTGAGCTTGGAAATCAACTTGATGGGTGGCAACCAGCATTAAAAGCATATGAAAAGGAATAGAATAGAGAATATCAGAGATGTATTGTAAGGCATAATAATAAACTTATGACCATTTGCTTCAGTTTTTACAAGTTTTCTATAAAATGTATATATGTATGTAAATAATGGATTGCAGTAAATATGCACATTTGATAGTGAAAAAAACATGAATACCTATGTACATTCCAATAATTCTGGTAAAATTAGTTTTATTAACATTTTAAAATTTCCTACCTTCCAAATATCACTCCAGAATATAATTGGGGCTGGGGTTGTGGCTCAGTGGTAGAGCATTTGCCTAGCATGTGTGAAGCACTGGGTTTGAGACTCAGCACCACATGTAAGCAAATAAATAAATAAAGATCCATCAATAACTAATAATTTAAAAATAACTAAAAATTATGGTATATATTCTATTCATTACTGTCTTTAAAATCTTAATTCAGATACCACATTTCAAGTTCCCAATAGCCACATTTCATTAGTAACTGCTGTGTTGATAAGGCAGTTCTATACACATATTAACTAAATAATCCATTCTTCTGTATACCTTCATGTCTGTGCATATACAAGTGTATCCCAAGCCTGGAATACACTTCAGTTGTACCTTTACTTTTTTATTCAATCCGGTCTTCTATACTTACCACAAAGGTCATCTCCATTGCCCACTTCTCTGTCCCTAAAAGGCCAAGTTAGGTATTCTCTAGGGTCCCAGGATAAAATGCTCCTATGCAGACCCTATAGCACAGCAATTGTCCTTTTACACAGTGCCTTAACTACTTAGAATGGAAGTGTCTTGAGGGCAAAGAATGTACATTACTTGATTTTGTTGCCATATAGAGAATTTTCAGTGAAAACTTGCTAACTCTCTTATGGAAAACCTATGGAAGGATCTGGGGGACATGTAGTTTGTTATGATTTGAGCTAAAAACCTTCATCCCCAGGAACAATAAGTTCATGTTTCTACATGTATGAGGCACGGGGTTTGAGTCTCAGCACTACATATAAGCAAATAAATAAATAAAGATCCATCAATAACTAATAATTTTTAAAAATTAACTAAAAATTTTGATATATATTCTATTCGACTTGGTTGAAGCCTTTCATTGTAGGATTTGCCATCTGTAGTATTTATATTGATAATGGTGGGAAGAGCTGCTATCTTAATAAGTATATTTTTAGAAGGCTGGTGGACCAGCCCTCTTCTGATTTGCAGAAGATGCCTTTTGGGGCCATATATCCCATCACTATTCTTCAGGGCAGGAAAAGATGAAACTACTTCAGATGGCTCTTATTATTAAAACCTACACAAAATGAACTTACAGTTTCTCTTCCAAATTGTTAAAAAAAAGAAAAGAAAAAGAAAAAAGAGAAGAAAGAAATAAAAAGAAAAATCCCACTGTTGAAAGCTTTTCCTACCCACTCTAAATCCCTCCACTACATGGTCAGCCCCCCTCCTGTTTGGATCTCAGGAGAGCTACAGAGGAGCTTACCACAAGGATCTAGAAAAGAACCCTCTTATGCTTCAATAACAGCATTAAATCACCCTTAAGTCTTCTCTTCTCCAGGGTAAACAATCCAAATTTCTTTAGCCTTCCTCCATAGATCTTATTTTACAAGCTTTTAATCACCGCCTCCAGACATGACTCTCCAAGTTCCTCTATCCTACTGCTGTTGTAAAGCTTAGTGCTGCTGACAGCTGTGTGTATGTCGACTGTTACCCTGCTCCTCCATCCTTACTGGAAAGAATATCCCTTCACATAATATGATGCCCTAAAAAGAGTGGAATATGAATTTGCATGATGGTTCTCAAAATCAGAATTGCCCACTACTTAAACTCACTACAATATGTCAGTTAGAAAGCAACGATTATGGTGTAAATAGAATGAGAGGCATGTTAGGCCATCACATTTCTCATCTCATTTAAGAGGAGTAGTAGTAGGAATGGTACTGCTAATGCTTCTGAATGTTTACTATGCCAGGCATTGTTCAATACATTATCAATATTAACTCTTTAAATAAGTAAAACAAATGAAGTAGGTACCACTGTTGTCATCGTAACCTTCCCAATAAGAAAATAGTCATAAAAAATTAAATACTCAACCAAAGTTACACAGTTGGTAGAATCAGGATTGGAATCCAAATAGTCTGCCTCCCCCTGAACCAGTTTGGTTTCTAATCTAACAGATTGTTTACTGAATCCATTGCTACTACCTTCATTAAAACCTCCTAGCCATAAAGGTTTTAAATTTCCTCAAGAATTACTGCTGAAATTAAGGGAATAAACATCAATAAGACAATTCAACAAAATACCTAATGAGAATAGCAGTTGTCACTGCCTAAAAATACAAAAATAATATTTCAATAAAGAGCTAGTCTTCTAATAGCATGTGTGCTGCACATATAGGTATATATTACATAAAGGTATTATATGTATTCAAAAGGTTTGAAGTAAGATAAATAAAATTAAAATGAGATAAGTATTTTAGGTATTTATAGCTATCATAAATTTAATTAATTAACCCTACCATCTGAATCTAAGTTATAGGGATATTTATAACTCTCTTTCCATATGCACTCAAAACTAGCTATCCTGGTGATGCTAGAATCTCAGCAACATGAGAAAGTTATTCTCTAACTTTATTATTTCTTTAATATTGACACCAAAATCCTATTGTGCTGAAATTCTTCCTTTTACAGAGAAGAGTTTCCTAAGGCTTGGGATGCCTCAATACTTACAGTACCCAGGATTTTAGAGACACTCAAATCATTGTGGGGAGTATAAAAGATGCTTTGAAAGGACATAGTGACACTGTATTAAATTATATCACATAGCATAAGCATGAGCTTACTTCTTTTCTCATCTCTTAATCATTATGATTAAGTGAAGAATAATGAATCATTGTGGTGATACAATTTTTTAACTCATTTTTAATACTTGAAAAATCTCCTATTTATTAAAGAGTGAACAGACTTCAAGCACAGAAACCTGGGCAGATAATACCATGTAAGCACAATTTAAAGACATCCCTTTGCTTTTTTCAAATTTATTTGTACAGTTACTTTTGATCTATGACCGGTGGCAATGGTTTTTTCTTTTTGCGTAGTGATATAAAGTTCACTTGTAAATTAATTGCATCATAAAGTAAACTGATTTAATGGCATATATTAAAAGTATACTGAAATGGCAATGATTATAAAGACAGCTTGCAAGTGATTGATCTTTAAGAAGAGAATGATGAAGCACCATGAAGTTAATGCACATGAAAACCTAAATCCTCAAAGGCTTGCAGTCTTCTACTCTGTGACTAGAAATTGCCAGCAAAAGCAATAGCTTATTCCATCTCTGTGTACAGGAAATCCTTGCATGTACATCTCAACAGAGATGGGAATCTGTCCCTCTGGGTAAGACAGGAACCTGGTGTACAGAGCCAGCCTTTGTGTTTGGAGTTAACCGTGAAAAAGGTTTTATATGAATTTACTTTCCCAGCTGTAGAGAAGCTCTTGGAAGTTTGAAGTTGTTTTTCCCCAAGGTACTGAATTGCTTCAAACATATTTAATAAAAATCCACATCTTTTTCAACTTTCTTGTTGCCAGATTTACTCACAGTTCACAAAAAGAAAAAGAAAAAGCTCTCAAGCAAATATCACTGTGAGAAATAATATTTAAATACCAGTGTGAAACTGTTGGGAAGGAGCCACAGTCAGATTTGATATTTTGTTCAGATTCCTGACTCAAGAACATCTCCAGAAAATATTAACCTACCTACTGTCTATTAAGCTTTCTAAGAAGATATATAAAAATATTTAATTAATAATTTCTAAACTTCAAAGGAGGATATAATCTATAAAATCAAGGAAGCAAAGGAACAATGTGGCTTCTTCACAGAAATGTAGTCATTCATTACTTTTAAGCCACGTGTAATAATCATTTTATCAATCCATCTATCCATTCGTGAATGTTCACAGTATTATGTTATGAGCATATAAATAAGGATAGACAAAGAATGTATACCCATATTAATCTATTGTATCCTTAAAAGTGAATACAGAAACTATGGTCAAGAAGGAGGTAATAGGACTTTCACTTTATGTTCCTACAAATAACCTTGTGTAATTAATTCTGACAAAATGAAACTCATAAATTATGAATGATAAAAGAAACAACTGGAAAGATCACCTTAACCTGAGTTCTTAAATTCCAAGTGGCTCTAGATGGCTACTGTAAACTTTCAACTGGAGAGGCTGGGGATCCCCCAAGAGACATGGAGGAGATGAACATTTTGCAGATTTCTCCTTCATGTCCCTGCTGACTACATTGATCATTCCATTGCACCCCAACAGCACACCATTTTCTTTTCCTCTTTTGAATAAAGAATTCCATGCAGCTGCACACTCCCAGGAGAGAAAGCTCAAGACAGCTCAGTGCACTTCCTAGATCTACAATTTGCTTGTTTAGAAAGTGGGTTTCCATATGGAGCTATGGCAGGACCATCTGTGTTTACCTATTTCTTTTTTCTTCACTCTGAAAAAGGGAGGGGATGCATAAAAATGTACATGATGCCATAAATGGGGGCAGAGACTGGAGGCAAAGAGGGGGAGAGTAACGTGAGCTCTGTTATTGCTGATTCAAAACGTGCATGGAAATCAGAATCCTGGCTCTGGTGCAGAACACCCACTCATGAAGGAGGTGCAGAGCCAAACATCTCTGCAATAGCAGAGGGAAATAAGCTGCAAAAAAAAAAAAAAAGTGTTTTGTGACAGCCAAAAAATTCAGCCCAAAGACCTTTATGCATGGGCAGATACTTTAAAGATGACTCTAGTTTACTTACCCCACTTACTCTAAATGAACAAAATCAAAATATGCTACTCATGTGGATTATTCAGGAGCTCTTCCCTGTGGCACAGAAACTGAGTCTTATTATGCTTTCCTGGGTGATGGACTCTCCACTATTCTCACATGTCCCCATCAATTGGCCTTTCCCTAAGTTGGCTTCACTCACAAAACAGAGCGGTGAATTATGCCTGTTTTGAGCCTGTCATGTTCCTATGGCTTCTTCCAAGTTTGAAAATGAAAACTCCACAAACATGTTTAGATGAAAGAGAAGATAGATTTAAGAATATAATATTCTTAAGAATATAATATGTTCCTCCCTGGTTACTAAAGGCTGCCCATAGTTAACTATTACAGAAGAGTGGATATAAGCCCTATGTAATAGGAATACATTAAATTACTTGACTTTATTTTAGTAAGGGAATTTTTCTTGGCATAATGTACTATGAAAAATAGTTTCCTTTCAACAACCTAAAGAACAAACTATACTAAATTTAAGGAAATTAGAAAAACCAAAGAGAATGCAACGTTCACACGTGCCTGTTTCATGGAAGGTTTTATCAAGGCATCTATCACAAATCAAAGGAAAGAAATGAAAATACACTTTTAAAAAGCTGAAAATTTGAAACCATCAGAATTGGGTTTTGGTGCCATCACTATATTCTACAGACTGAATAGATAAAGTACAATTATCCAACTAGGCACTTTCTCAAGGTTAGAATCCTGTGTAATTCCTTAATTCCAAATACTTGTGATTATTCTATTTACACACTATTTGAAATGATTTCTTGGGAGTTAGGGGTGTAGCTCAGTGGCCAAGTGGGTCAGGTCTTGATTCAAACCCCAGAAAACACACACACACACACACACACATACACACAGTTTGTTATTCCTCTTACAAATTACCAATTTTCTTCTTACACTTAAGGGTAGATTGCTTAAAACATATTAGGTAGTGTGTATATGACACACATTAAATAAATATCTGAAGAATATAATGATAATTGATTACTGGACAACTTTATACATTATATTTATTTTATTCTATTTAACACGTATCTATTATATTCTTGTATACTCAGTACCTTTACCAATAGCATTCAAGTACATTCTGTGATACTCTGCAAACTAATCTAATGTTCAGTAACTCAAGGTAAAACTTGGACTTTCCTTAATCTGAAAAGCCTTGTGTAAAAGGAGCATCTTCTCATCACACAGGCAAGTAGTCAGCCATACCACATTCCAACCAGAAGAAAATGTTGTAAACTAACAGGTAGAATGATGCTCTAGTTCAGTTTGAGTTACTTTTTAAGTTAGATGATGCAATTTCTGTTTAACATCTGTGGTAAAGAAATAAAAAGGAGAGGAAACAAAAGACAGGTTTGTGATCATGACATGTTATGATTTGGCATGGGCAAGCCAAAGAATTAACATGCAACATAATATATATACATAGTAAATATGCAAAAATTAGCAATGACATAAAAATATTATGAAGCATATTCTAAGCTCATAGCAGACTTGAAAATTTTAAAAGTTAGAGGTGTATGGTAAGATTTATTATCATTAGTTTGACCAAATTCAGTAGGGTAGACATATCAGAAGAGAACATAAAGGAAAAAATTTTAATTAGGCATAATATAATAAGAAATAAATGACAGGCATTTCTTGTTTTCTTGCCAAATTTCTATAGGCAGTTTAGTAAATTAGTTTTGTGTTTAGTCTTGCCCAACATGTCAGAAGCTAAAGCTCGTAATAAGGATAATCATAAAGACCGTGACCCTCGATGGATAGAAGCCAGGTTTTTATGCAGTTTTGAAATGAAGAAAACAAAATATTGCAGGTGGCTTAGTCATAGGGTCATATTATGGATTACCTTTGTTATGTACCACAGTAACTGAACAGACTTGCAACAAACAAACACATACATGAACCCACAGGTGGAGTCACTGTAAACAAATATATTTGACTGAGCTTAAAGGATTAAACATATTCTCTAAAGTGAAAGCAGGTGCAAAGTAGGATAAATGGTATGCTGCCTCTTGCATTTAAAAAATATACACTTTCATATACATGGAATGTATATGTATGTGTGTAAGCATAAGTCAGCATATACCAATTCCAGAAGGGCACCTAAGTCATGATAGTAGTTAATTCCAACAGAGAAAGGATATACTCATCACACTATTTTGTACCTCTTAAATTTTATATATGTGACTGTATTACCTGTTCAATAAATAAGTAAAATACAAGTTGTTTTTTAAACAAGGTTTGTTACAAACATTTGAGTCAGTAGAAAAAAAAATTGCACATAAAGAGAACCAATGGTACCAAAGTAAGACTATAATACAGGCTGAAAAAAAATCAAGTAATTTCTATATTTTTATTTAATTCTAAATTGTAATGTTTCAAAATTTAATGGGGTGAGGTAAAAAAATTCCACTGTAATCGCTTAAAAAATAAAAATATGGGGTACACAAATATCCCTGTTAAGATTTTACAAGTTTGAGCTCTCACGAGTAATCATTCACAAGTAGACCTTGGACTTGCTTTTATCCATAGACCTTGAACTAATGTTAGGTGTGTGCACACGTGCACATTGTGTACAACCTTCCACTTCTCTTTCATCATCTGTGAGGAAAAAATTTCATTTTCCCTATCAAAGTTGAACCATAAATTTTATTGTAATATAGATCATATAGACCTAAATATTACCAGCTCTGAGTATATCCATTTCCATATCCCCGTTTTCCCCACTGTGTTAAGAAATGGCAATTTTGTGCATATTCTAACATCACAAAATATCTGACACCAAATTAGTACCAGAAATGATTCAACAACAAAAAAATTTATGCTCTATTTAGCTTAATTCTACAAATATTTACTGAGCATTATCAAGATATTAGTTGTTTTACTAGCACTAGGGAATGAACTCTATCTTTGCAAGGAGCTTACAATCCAGGAGTAAAACTAACTTACTCAGGGAGAATATAATGAGTGTAGTGTTGGATACCAGGAGTTTGGGTTTGTGATGCTCTCCAAAACCAATGGAGCACAGAATTTGCAAGAAAACTGTGGACATTTGAAAAGAAGGGAGAGAAGGGGAGGACAGTGGACAGGGCCCAAGTAGCAGAGGTTAATCTTAAGTTAACATTAAACACTATGTGGCTACTTCGGTTTAAATAAGAACGTGCTCTTATAATTGTAAAACATCATCCTGATGCTAAGATGTAAGAATCTCCTTGAAATTTCCAAGTGCAGCAAGTTTTCAACTTGGAAGCTCACGTGGGGTTGGCAGAGTCCTTTGTTCGAAACTTAAAACTGGCAGTTACATCTGTAGTTTCTTTTGCTGGAATTGTTCTTGTAAAAAGATTTATGAGAGGCAAATGTTCCTCCCTGGCTTATTTATAAAAGAAAATGATGTAGAGACACAATAGATGTACAGACAAAAATGTTTTAATATGGTCTCTCTGTGCATTCACAGCATAAGAACAAAGTGAGATCTCTGTTTTAGAAAGAATTGGTAAGACTCATCTTATGGGTCAAAGGTGTGGGATCTAACACAATTTTCCTTCTGTGAGCCATGCCAGTATTTATATTGTATCAGTAAAATTCCACTCATCCCCAAATCCTCATTTATAGTTATATTTGTTGAAAAAGGAGCATGTTCACAGTACTCACAGGGTTGGAGCATTCATTATATTCTGAAATGTAATGAATGGCATACATACCGATGAGATAGCGTATTTTTTTCTTCAATGGTTAATCTTATGATTGAATGAAAACTCAAGTAAATAGGGTAGTTACATCTTAAAGATTTCCAGGAAGGCAGTGTGCCCATCTGGTCTCTTCTCTGGGTTGAAATCCTACTTTCAGGACCAGCAGACAGACTCAAATGACATCTGGCAGAACTCTCTAGCGATGAAGGCATTTGCCTACTGACTCTTAATTAGGGTTATCAGACTTAGGTTGCTAACTCTGTAGGAAGTGAAAGGACATTCTAGATACTGTTCTAAACACTTGCTCTTTTATCCATTCTTTCATTCACTTCCTCTCCCAAACATCCATTCTTCCATCTTTCTACCTATTCTTCCAGCAAATGTTACTGTGATACGTCCATGTTCCATACCTTGTGCTAGGTACTGAAGAAATAACAAACGAGGAAGTGGAGCTTCCCTGGCTTTAAAAATTATAGCCTACCAGGGAGAGAATGATAAACCAACAACTATGTAGTCAAATAAGCGCCTTAAGGAAGAAATACTGTAGACAATTGAGATGAATAGTGTAGGGACCTAAATAAAATGAGAGTGTCAAAGAAGATGGACTGCCTAAAAAAATAACATTAAAACTGGATCCCCAGTAATAAGAATTAAGCAGATGAAGAGTACTGCAAAGATCATTACTAGGAGAGGGAATGGAAGACTTGGTGGGTTCAGCAGGTAGGGCTGGTGCACCCACCAGCAACATGTGACTTTGGACTGCATCAGCATGATATAGGACCCATAGGGCCACAGCAGGCCACAATCAGACATTCTTTTTTTTTTCTTTTTCTTTTTTGCTGTGCTGGGAATCTAACCGAGGGCCTCACACATGCTAAGCAAGAACCCTATCACTGAGCTATACCCTAGCCCCAAAGGGCAGTTACCTCCCTGTTGGGAAATCAAACCCCAGCTCATTCCAGGGAACTAGGTGTTCAATCAACATATATAATTTTTCTTTTGTTTTTAACATGAGTCACATATGCATCTTAGCTAAGGTAAGGAAATTTATAAATCCATCTGTGACCAACTTTCCCTGGGTCTTCACTAGTGTTTTATAAAATATGCTTTTGACAATCGTGTTGGGAAAACAGCTTTTTACTCTTTAAGAAACATATTTATTTTTTCATACACAATGTTCATAAGAGCATTCCTTAGTCTGACACCACATAACCAATTTCCTAAATACAAGTTGTTAGGGAAATAATTAAGTTTCCCATTAGGCTATTACAAGAAGGTTTTCTATTATGAAGAGAAAAATCACCTGACTCAATACTTCTCATCAGTCCCCCACATAGGAAAACTTGAGTGACCAGTAACTCTCTCAAGTGGAGATGACAAAACCTGTTGTCTCTATTGCTGTCAAAGAGTCCACACTCTAGAGAGGCTGCCCCTAACCCAGGGGGAAGATCCCTGCTTTATCCAAAGTGAACATTCAACTCTACCAGGACAGTGGGAAGTTGAGCTGAAGTTGACAGTTGCCCCTTTAAGGCATCCATAGCTTCAAGGTATTCCATTCTGAGAGGCCCCATCAGGTTAAAGGGAAAAGCAGACAATAAGAGTATGTCTCCTTTTTATTTTGCCTTCGTAATATTTTAAGACTCTAATGCTAAAGGAAACATGCAAAAGGAGACAAGTGAAAGTGGGCAAGAAGAACTGAGAGAGGACTGAGATAAACCTGGTGGGCAGAGAGGCTGAGCAGAGCCCCACAGGAGGTTGCCCTGTGAGTCTGGAGAATGTGCTAGATGAGAAGTGACAGCGCATCTCTCCACTCTGATTCTACCTGGAGGGTCTTAAAGCTCAGACGCGTGTTTGTGTGCTCACATCTCCTCCTCTTGGCCAGTTACCATGTTTTGAACTGCTTGCCATGGTGAGATTTGTAGTTTTCAACTATCTAAGTCTCTTTTTATTGCTTCTTCTTTTGCTCTCCACCTCCCACAGAATATACCTCGCCAGCAAATAACCCACTGCCTATGTGTTATTTATGTGCAGAATGTGTGAGGAAGTGCCAGCAGGTCACCCTCTGAAGGTGGAATTACTCATCTGCTTTCTGGAGTAGAGTTGCTGGTAACATCAACCTCTGTGCTGCATCTGCAGTCGCCCTGGCTGAGCCAACCCTGAATAGCCAGGGATGAGGAAGGAACTCTCCTGCAGGCAGCACACACTGTGAATCCCAGCCTGCCACCAGACCTGAAGAAGAAGTTCAGATTTCCTCACTAAAAATTCCCTTGCCATATCAACATTTCATAACTTTGAAGAATGTGCTTTTCTCTTTCTTCTTTTTCAAAGCATGAGACTGCATCTCATATCAATATTTTAGGAAAAGGGCAGAGGAAGAAAGAAGGCTTTTTGCTTTTGCTGAAAGGAAAAAAAAATGTCACCCTTCCTAAAAATCTGAGGCCTCTTTCCTTAATCTGGTGAAATGTGTTGCAGAGACCCAAGATTCATACAGCAGAACCTATGAAAATATTTCTACCCATGTTTATCTGGTCAAGTGTTCAGGCAATAAATTTTTTTAAAAAAATGTATTTTGCAATAGTAGCAACTCAAACTAATAAGCATGTTTTTGAACTTTTAAAAAACTAAACATGAAAGCATAGTTAATATCTGATTGCCCTCATGAGGGCTTCAAGGCCATATTTTGAATATTAAACCTTGTCAGGATGGCAAATGAATGAAATGGACTTGTAAAATCTGGGAAATTCAAAAGCAAAACCAGAGCTCCCTCCTAACTTACCTCAGTCTTCTCTATTGTAAAGGTCTTAAACTGCTGCAGGCATGTGCAGATTTGATGATTTTATGTGGAGCACGCTCTAAGACAAAACACCCCAACAATGAGGTGACGCACCAATGATGCATATGCGTATGACTCCTTGTGGTTCTTGCTTTGAAAGACTGGAATTTTAGAAGGGAATCACAGAAAAGCAAAAGACCATTTGGTCTTTGTACATGTATTAAGCATTTAATGCACTGACATTCAAGTAGGTCTTATGGGCTTATTTATAGTTTATAGAAGAGTTTTTAGACTAGCCTTTATAGTTTCCATGAGAAAACTTTAATCCACAAAAGCACAATGAGACCGACCCTACTTTTACCCACTTCCTTTGACAGGCCTGTGGCAGCACTTACTACATGAAGAAAAGGTAATACGAGCCCAAAGATTATAAACAAATGCTTTGAAAACAGAGCCAATAAAACTGGCGTGTGTTTGTGAGGCCCAAAGTCTTTTATTTTATAACTCAGTCTGTAAGAATGGCTACAGAGCTGCTTTTACCAAACTGACTATGAATAGGTGCTAAAAAAGAACTGTTACTACTTTAGTCTTTTGATTGAGATACCAATTCCTGACATTTCATCTTGCTCTTTTGGGAAAACTCCTCAGTAGAGGCCACCACAGTCCACTCACAGAATGCAGAGCTAGGTCTGAGCTTGAATAAGCTGGGTCACCCCGTGATGGCCCCTCCACATCATTGGGCAGCAACTCCCAGGCACCAATCCACTCCCTTACCTCTGCCAGTGCAAGTTGGGAAGAAGCACATGCTCAGACACCAAAATAAATGTCCTTCAGAACTTTGTGAAAAGTTCCAAGTAAAAAGTTGCACTAGTTCAGTTACTATTTTTATAGAGATTTATTTTTTTAAAAAAATCTTTCCTTAAATAAAAAGAATCACATACAAAAAAAATAAAACACAAAATTTTGCATATTATAAAGCATTCCTCACACCAGAACAAACCAAATTCTAGTTATCCACATCTTGCTGAGCATCTGGCTACATATGAAAAACTATCTAGATGATGAAAAGACAGTTTTGATAGAGGTTTTTTTTTTTTTTTTAATAATCAACCTGCATATTCAACCGCAACTTCTTAATAGCCAAGGGACCATGAATAAGTCATTTAACCTTTATGAGCTTCAAAGTCTCTTTATCTGTTAATTGACTATAACACTTTTTAGAGTGGGACTATTCAAGGATAAAATAGCACCTAATAATATACCTAAACTATAAGAAAGATGCAATAATTTGCACTACTGCTTAACACACATGATATCTATATTTAGAAACATGAAGGACTGTAATCTAAAATACATAATGGAGGTTTCCTCCTGGGAGCAGGAGTGCGTGTAACTTTATTCTTTGGGCTTTGCCATATTTTCTCAGTTTTCTACAATGTATTTATACACACACACACACACACACACACACTGTATACACACGCACAAATTTCCTATGTAATCAGAAAAAAATAGTTTCATAAAAATGTGGATATTTTCTACTATAAATAAATATCTGTGTCCTTTTATACCTGGAACTATATAGGCTATTGAAATATTGTGAAAAAAGTAAAGTATTTTTAACATCACCACAACATTCACCTAAACCTTGTCACTAATGAGAGCTCACACCAGTAGTTATAGAAAAAGCAAAGACACTTTCATTTCAAAAGAGCCTGTCTGATAAACATTAGGGCTTTGAATATACAGACCAGAAAAACCAGGGTCTTGATCATGTTATATCCTTGAAGTCTAATCAGAGCCAGTTATGCTGTAAGTGCTCAGTGAGTATTTGTTCAAAAAATTAATAAGTGAATATAATATGAAAGTGATGGATAATCATAATGGTTTTCAATATTTGTATTTTGTTTGTTAGCAAAAAGATTTGGACAAGCAATCGTCAAATGAATATATTCAGAATGAGAAAAGAATGGTCAACAATTAAGAAGGTGGAGCACATTACATAATTATTACAATATACAGGTTTTTATGAAATCAGAATATGTCCCTTGTTTTTTACAATTAAGAGAGTGTCACATATGAAACATTGAACCAATTTTCTTACAATTTTTTAATATAAATTCATCTCTTTACTGTGAAAGAGCATGAAAAATTTTATTTCCCCAAAGCACTATTTTTCTGAGAAAATAAAAGTGCAACCTAATGAGCAATGACAGAGATATCCCCACCCTCTCTTGTCCTCTTAGTGTTATTATTGAGACAAAGGACAAAACCTGGAGCAGAGCATGCACTCATCAGAGTAGTGCATACCCCAGGTGTGACAGTCCTACCTGAAGACCCTTCCCCATGAAGTTGAGTCTGTACCTTAGGGAAGAAGTCCCCTAGCTCTAAGATCCAGCACAAGAACAAACCACAAGAATGCTGTTCCTTTAGCTTTATAGGTTTTGATTTTAACCTAGTTTTACCAGGGCAAGAATCAAAGAAATAATAAGTTGGAGGAAACAGAAGTGGTGAAATCTGAAGACAGTGCATTTCCAAATTAGAATCCCATGTTCAAAAATATGAGCTCCTGCAAAGATGGTGGCCACAACAAACTTGTTGAGCCAATTTCACTTTGGTTTGTGCTAATTCTGATAATTTTCAAAAAGTTCAAAGGATTTCTTGCTCTGATTTCTAAAAAAATTTGTCCTCCACCCCAATTCCTACTATGAAATATGACTATGTTAACTAAGAAGCAACATTTTAAAAAAACTTCTACAATGTTGCTGCCGCCAATATAGTTTCCATTGTACACAACTACTCTTCAATATTCAGGACAAGACTTCTAGGGTTTATTAGTGGTTTCATGTTCCAGCTGAGATAACTGAGGCACAGATCCATTAGGTAGCCTGATCATCTTCACAAGTACAGAACAGAAAGTCTAGGCCAAGACAGACTGACATTCTCCACAGGTGCAAGCATGCATTCATCTGTGTGCCCATGTGCTTGGTCCCTGCTTTCTGGCCTAGACTGGCAAGGGACACATCTGCAAATGAAATTATTAGATCAATATTTGTTGACTGACTCAATGACCAAAAAGTATTAATGATGATTTTCAAGGGTGGAGTGCAAAGCCACTATTTCTTTTGCACATGCACTCTATTCTAAGAACAGGAGCTCCACATTCATCTGTTTGTATACTGAATATGCACTTAATATGTCTGAACAAAGTGCTGTAAGATGAATAATTGGAAAATTGCTATAACACAATGCTCCCCTACCTCAACAGACATGGATGGCCAATGAGGTGAGAGGCAGACCACTAAGGTCTACCTGACACCTATTTAAGCAGACATGGTATGAGGAACTCACCAACATAGGGAAACAGCTGAGTTGTTTTAGAATATAGATGTAAACCAAAATTCTGACAAAGTCACCCTTCTTTCCAAAAGCTTCAAAGCAAGTACCTCTTTCTTCTCATCCATTCTACATATACCATGAGCAAGGCTAGTCTATGAATAATGATATAATAAGCATGTGTCATTTAAATAGTAAATATAAAATCAATAGGCTCACTGTATTTGAAGAATGACTATTGAATCCAGGAGTTCCCTGTGTTTATAAAAAAATTGTAAAAAAGTTCTCACTCCTAAAGCACAAGAAATAAAATCAAGAATCAATAAATGGCATTGATTCAAACTAAAAAGCTTTTTCCCAGCAAAGGAAATAGTCAATAACATGAAGAGAGAGCCTACAGAATAAGAGAAAATCTTTACCACAAGCACATCACATACAGCACTAATCTCCAGGAAATTTAAAGAACTCAAAAAACTTAACACCAAAAAAACCCAAATAACCCAATCAATAAATGGGCTAAGGAAATGAGAAGACACTTAGAGAAGATATACAACTGATCAAAAAGTATATGAAAAAATGTTCACCATCTCTAGCAACTAGAGAAATGTAAATCAAAACTATTCCAAAATTTCATCACACTCCACTCAGAATGGCAATTATCAAGAACTCAAGTAACAATAAGTGCTGGTAAGGATGCGGGGGAAAATATACACTGATTTATTGATGATGGGATTACAAAATGGTGCCACCACTTTGGAAAGCAGTATGAAGATTCCTTAGAAAACTTGGAATGGAACCACCATTTGGCCCAGCTATCCCACTCCTAGTCTATACCTAAAGGACTTAAAATCAGCATATTACACTGATGTAGCCACCTCAGTGTTTATAGCAGGTCAATTCACAATAGCTAAACTGTAGGACCAACCTAGATACCCTTCAATTGATGAATAGATAAAGAAACTGTGGTGTATATACACAATGGAATATTATTCAGTCTTAAAGAAGAATGAAAATATGGCATTTGCAGGTAAATGGGTGGAGATGGAGAATATTATGCTAAGTGAAGTAAGCTAATCCCCCACAAAACAAAGGCAGAATGCTTTATGGATGCTGCTCCATAATGGTGTGTGGCAGTGGGGGAGAATGGAAGAACTTTGGATTGGGCAGAGGAGAGGGAAGGGAAGGGAGTGGGGGGAAGATGGTAGAATGAGACATACATTATTATCCCATGTATAGGTATGATTGCATAAATGGTGTGACTCTACATCATGTAAAACCAGAGAAATGAAAAGTTGTACTCCATTTGTGTAAAAAAAATTATTAATTTTAAAAAAAGGTCTCTTTATACTTCCATCTTTCTCACTCTCAAAGGAAAATAAGGAGATTCTTTCACTGGGGAGCATCTTTATCAATTTAAAGATCTGACATCTGGGCTGGGGCCATAGCTCAGAGATAGAGTGCTTGCCTAGCATGCATGAGGAACTGGTTTTGATCCTCAGCACCACATAAGAAAAATAAAGGTATTGTGTCAACCTACAACTAAAAAATAAATGTTTTTGGCATCTGAACTGAGCTAGAATCCTTTAGATAATTATGAATTGTTTTCGTTCTTCTTAGAGAGGAGTCCTCATTAAAATGTCACATTCAGAAGGTGGCAGATTACTGATTCCAACATAAGTATCTGATAATTGGATAGAGCCCCATTATTCTCTATGCTTCTTCTTGATAGGTTAACTTTGTATCAGAAAACTGAAGAATAAACTTAAAGCATTTGTTATATCAAAATCTACTAGTTCATGCTTAAGAGACCACATTTTACTTAATCCTTTATAGATTGAGCAGGATATTTTAAGCATGATGAGATTTGTAACTCCATAAATCTAATTTTTATTCAATGTCATAGTAGGTTGTGAGAAAATTCAAACACTGTCTGAAATTTTCCATTCGATGATTGAGGTCATTAAGTTTTCTCTCAAAAATACATAAACAAAGATAATGTATCTTTTCTGCTTCCTTTGAGTTCCTTTGAGTTGGAAGTGGCAGAAGCTTTCAACTCAAATGCCTTCCAAAATAAAGACATTGTAACCCACAGAATAAGGAGTATAAAAACCGATGGCTTCAGAGGTAGAGCCACATGGGCTCTCGCTCCTTCTAACTCTTACCTCTCCCTTCTCTGGCCACTACTATTAACTTTAACCATCTAGATATAGTGGGTAAAATCATGCCTCCCAAATGATATGTCCAAGTCGTAACCTCCAGTAACTGTAAATGGGATGTTGTTTTGAAATTGGGCTTTGCAGCAGCATTTAAGGGTCTTGAGGTGATTGGATTTAGAGTGAGTCCTGAATTGAACAGTGTCATTACAAAGAAAAAGGAGAGGAAGAGCAGAGACACAGGGAAGGCAGCAGAGTTTGCAGCAATGCCATCTACAAGCCAAGGAATGTAAGGATTGCTAGTATCCACCAGAAACCAGGAGAGACAGGAATGAACCCTCCCTCAGAAACTCCAGAATAAACTGACCCTGCTGATACTTTGAGCTTAGGACTTATGCCTTCCTGAACTGTCAAAGAATAAGTTTCTGTTGTACTATTAGCTGCACAATCTGTGAGGTACTTTATTGCAGTAGCCCTGGCATAGGACCTACACTCTGGGGATGGACTGGCCTTCTTGAAACACGTGATCACAATGAAGAGAGGATGGACACAGGAACAAAGCTGGTAAGGCTGAAGGGAGGCAATGAAGGATGTCTGGTTTTTAACCCTCAACTATTCATGAAACTTGGTTTTAATTTTTTTTAATGTTTAAAGTGATACACAAAATTGTGTATGTGTGTGTGTGTGTGTACGTGTGTGTGTGTGTGTGTGGGGGGGGTTCTGTGTGAGTTTCAAAAATGCATATATTGTGTAATGTTCAATTAGGGTAAACTTACCTGACTACTTCAAAAATTCATAATTTCTTTTTGGTGAAAATACCCCAAATCCTGTCTTCTTCCTTTAAATACAAACAGTACCTTATCATTGTCTGTAGTCACCTTACTTTTCAATAACACATAGAATTTTTCCCTTTTATTCATCTATAACTTAGTTTCCTCTCCCCTAAAATCTACTTTTTAAAATAAACTTTTTATTTTAGAATTGTGGAAAATTTCAAAGATACTACAGAGTTGCCATATATCTAAACCACAGTTTTCTCTATTAGTAATATTTTATATTACATTTACATATAATGTTATACATTTCCATGATGCATCTTGCAAACATGGTATCCTTGTTACAATTTACCAATTTTCATGTATTATTATCAAAATCTAGTCAAAGTTTTCTTAGTTGTTATCTAACGTCTCTTTTCTGTTCTATCAGTAATGTACATAAAACCAGTTGGAATTTCACCTTTAAAAAATGTCTTCGTATAATGAAGAAGTATAATTATAAAGCTTATGAAATTTGTGTATCCCTGCATTTTGGTTTAAAAGAAACATGAGCAGAATAGATTTATAAAGACAAAATGTGGGTTGATTGCAGCAAGGAAGAAATTTTGTTCAAGAATAGCTTAAAGGGCTGTGGATACAGCTCAGTTGGTAAAGTGCTTGCCTCACATGCACAAGGCTGTGGGTTCAATCCCCAGCATCACACACACACACACACACACACACACACACACACAAAAGAATAGCTTAAAGATAAAAGCCATAATGACCCACTATGAAGCAATAATGGTCAGGGTTGGAATGGCAACATTTCTTAAAAAAAAATACTAATAACTCTTCCAAGATAATGATGCCAGGAATGTGATGTCAAATGTGTACTGCCTGTTCCTTAACAGGCAGTTCTGACAATCATGTGTTCAACACTGTTCCTCTTGCTGCAGTTTCTCCATTACTGATCTCATCTTCTCACAGGACTTCAGTTGGAGGTGACCTCTGGGTGGAGGATTCAGATCTTTATCGTGACTCCCTATCCGCCACAATCTTCCACTCTTTACCTGGATGATTCCATTTGGGGTCAATGGTCAAACTAAATTCATCTTTTTCTCCCCAAGTTAAATAGTTGGGGAAATATTTCTTTCAGTGCTAGAAATATTGAGCATTACTCTTCATTATTCCACTCTGCTTGTATGTACATATGATTACATAAACCTGATTACATACTAGTGTGCCAACTTATCTCAGATCAGCTGGATCCCGTTTGCAGTTTTTCAAACATTTAGCTAAACTAGTCTCATCATGCCCACACCAATGCCAAGAAGGACCACTCAATCAGCATCCCCTCTCAGAGGGCTCCATTTCAGCTCAAGGCCCTTCAGAAATCTTCTACACTTTGGGAGTGGTTGCTTCCTGTAGTCACTACCTTCTGATACCTTAGAGGAAGTTTTCTCAATCTCAGCACCGCTGACACTTCAGGCTGGGTGCTTCTTTATTATGGGGAATTGTCCTGTATATTTTAGGCATTTAGCAGCAGACCTGTCCTTTACCCCTTAAATACCAATAACACTTCCCCATCAAGCTGTGGCAACCAACAACATCTCAGACACGGACATACGTTCCCTGGAGGAGCAAAGTCACACTTGATCGAGAGCCACTACCTTTGATTTTTACTTGTTATCGCTTTCATTATTGAGTTAACTTTATACCTACTTCCTACTTAACACTTCTTTGTATTAAGTCTCTCTGTTCAGATATCTGGTGTGGTTTCTGACTGGATCTCTCTAGGATTCAGGAGTAACACCTCCTTCATTTGTCATTTTATGGTTGTCTCTCCACTTCAGTTTGCTCTGGGCTCCACAATTTTAATGTAGTCATCTCATAGGCCACCCTCTTGTTCTCCATTTCTCCATTATTATAACCTATCTTGATTGAGCCCAAACATCTCTCTCTCTCTCTCTCTTTCTGTGTGTGTGTGTGTGTGTGTGTGTGTGTGTGTGTGTACCCCTGAACCCAGGGGTACTCAATCACTGAGCCACATCCCCAACCCTATTTTGTATTTTGTTTAGAGACAGAGTCTCATTGGGTTGCTTAGTGCCTCACCATTGCTGAGGCTGGCTTTGAACTCACAATCCTCCTGCCTCCGCCTCCAGAGCCGCTGGGATTGTAGGTGCACCATTGCACCCGGCCCCAGATATAATTTCATTCTACGAAAGGAAGCCTAGCCTCATTATCTTGATCTTTAGAGAAATGCATGCATCAGTAAAGCTATCTACAGTTCCAAATATGCTAATTACTCACTGTGTGTCTTTGGGCAAATTGATTATCTTTTCTGAGCCTCAATTTTTTTCTCTGTAAGATAACTGCTTCTCTTGAGCTGTTGTAAGATTAGACATGATACAGTAATGAAAGAGGTAAAATTCAATAAATAGGTTATATTGCTCTTGTTACAGCTTCCATGGTTATTAATATAAATAGTTAAGTACACAAAAAAGGATTTAACAAATTTTATTTCTTTTGACAGAGTGCAGTTCTTCTTTTCTAACATGCTAATGATTATTAGCTGGGCCTATGGTCACACCAAGCTAAAGATAATATAACTTTGTAACTAATAAAAAATAAAGATAATATATCTTTGACATATAACTACATGTAACCATATGTTCATATTTTGACCAATTAGATGTCAGTTGAAATGATACTTCAATTTTGGGGTTATGCCTTAACATGAAAGAGCATGTCTGATCTTTCTTTTTCTTTTTCCTGCTGACTCTATGGTGACCAGAGCTGAACAGCCATCTTGAATTACCAGATGGAAGCCCTGCATGGAGGGTGGCAGATTAACAAATTAGAACTAGCCCATGTCCTCAGCTTTGTGGAGCCACCACAGAAGCTAGGGACCATATAGCCAGCCTCTCATGTAAGACAGAAATGAGTTGCTATTTAAGCCACTCTTGTTTTGAATCTCTCCATTACATCAGAGAAAACTATATCTAAACTAATGCATTTCCTCTTATTAGATGTGTCTCCCATAATTTAGCCCCAACTGTCCATTTCCTTACAAATCCACTGAGGATTTTGCTTTTGTGGATTTAAATAGTAAGTATAAAATATGTCATCTAGGAGTAAGACTGTTTTCTCCAGGACAGCTGTGAACAGATCCCCCTCCCCAACCCTGTGTACTAGGGCCTCTATTTTTTAATGACAAATGGCTTCTCCGATATCTGTCCACTGACCCTTTTCCTTTCTTTAAATCAGGGAAAATTTTTGTTTAAAAATTGTTGATTAAGACGAGATTATTAACATATATGAACTTACCAATGTCAATATCACAAAGAAATTAAAGTCACCAGGTGAACATGACAAGTAGGAAAGGGCCACATAACTTTTCCCTAAAGGAAACAATCTAAGGTTAAACTTTTAAATAAATGAGATTACTCATGGAAGAAGATGACTACAACCTATGAGGGTAAAAGAGAGTTAAATTCACTGCAGAAAGCTATGACCTATCAGTATACGTGAGAATTTCTATGGAAGAGCAATGCTTTTGTATTTGGGCAATGAAATTCCCTCTGGGATCTACCCATTCATCTAATTTAATAAGCATTCATTGATCATGAATGGGCATCTTTGTGGACAGACTTGAAGTATAATGCCAAGTTTTAGTCAAAACCATCTCTGCAGATTTTTTCTTTCTTGCTGAAACTGCCTAGAGTCAGAGAAAGAAGGCAAAACCACTTTCTTTGTGCTAACAATTCAGAGTTACACTTATTGGTGCCCCATTCACTAATGCCAAGTCCAACTGCTGATTTAAGAAAAACTTGAATAGTAGTAGAATAACCAATCCCATCAGGAAACATGTAGTAAGAATAAATCTTACAATTCTCCAACTACATATACTCAGTTGCACCATAGTTCTCCATTCTGGTAAGTAACCCATTTGGTGTGGAAAATATTAAACTCAGAGCAAATAAAGTTTCACAGTACCTAAGTGCTCTTCTAATAAACTGTCTGTGTTAGCTGAGGAGGCACCAGAGACCCACAGATGTGAAAAGTACTTATCTGAGTTACTAAATGCTAGCAGAAGGGATTCTGCTGGAGAACCTGGGGTCCTGAACCTCGCCACAAGTCTCCTCTATCTACTCTCCACTGATTTATAGTCAAGATCAAGATTAAAATTTATAAAGAAAATTGAGTTAAATTCTTTCAAATTAGACAAGGTTCAGCAATTGAAAAAAAAATTTCTAATATTTCATAAGTCCAGAAAAGCCACTCTTGCAGAAGAAAGAGCTTTAATTTGGGTGGGAGTCAATGGATCTACACTGTAGGCATGGGTCTGCTCATAAGTTTCTGATGAGTTAGATAAATCTAGATAATGTAAAATTAAGGGATTGAATAACACTTTCAAAAGCCCCTACGAGCGGCTTGTTCTATGATTCTAGAACTGAAAGAGCAAGCGCTGATCAGTTTGAACTCAAGTTTATCATAGTTGCTGTCTTCTAAGTTTTCTAATATTTATGCTACTTGGTAATAAGACTCTAAAGGAAGTGGTAAAGATATAAAAAGTCAATCAAATCAAATGTATGAATTATTAATATTGACATCTATCTAAAACTCCCTGTTCAAAACATAGGACAAGAGCCGTGAAGCCCAATTCTAATCTTCTAGCTCAGAAACCATTCTTAAGAAAAACAACCAACAATTCTCCACCTCATCTATTCAAATTGCTTCATAGAGACACTGCAATCATCTCTGCCTATGTCTTTGTTGATGTCTCAATAGCCTCTGCATTTCTATTAACTGAAGTCATAAGTTTTCCTTTGGGGCTCAACTTGAGCCCCAGCTATTTCACATAGCATCTATTTAGTCCTGGTCCTTTTCTGACCATCTGTTTGGTCCTTAGCCACTTGGCACTTGATCTTGGTGAATACCTACTGCCCAAACTAGATCAAAGTCTATTCTCAACAGGAAATATGACTTAGGCCTATTTTTATATCTAGTGCAATAGCCTACACATAGCAGGTGCTCAATAAATATTTGTTGTTGATCATGATGATAACAATGGTTCCCATGGGTAACAGAGGGGGAAATTATAGAAAATTTCTGGGTAGGATGACATGCATCCATAAAGAGGAACATAACAGGACTGTTGAAACTGACTAGAAATTCAATAAGGGAAACTAATATGAGTCAGGGTGAAGAGAATGGATGATTATTGGGTTACTCTGAGTTGGTGCCAGTAAAATTGTTCCGTATCTCTAAAGACAGTCTTTCCTTTTCCATTATCTTAATGTATGATTTAAGAGAATATACTAAAATCTGGAATTACTTTATTTTATTAGACAAAATAATTTATTATCAATGAGCTGAAAATACCTGGTTACCTGTGGATTGGCCTTAAAAAATTTATTAATCAGCTGCTGGCAAAGTTTGACAATAACTTTTTCATGTATTTATAAAAGTAAAATTCAGTATTCTAACCTTTGCTGCTGCCCAAACCTTTCTTCTAGAAGTCAGGGGAATATGCTTCTTCATAAGCACAGACTCTATCTAGTGTGGGTAAACAGAAGCCACCCAGCTTATTTGCTTGCTCTAAGAAGGGAAAGGGATATATTATCAAGTTACCTCAGAAAGTCTCTCTAAATACCCCCAAAATCTGAACACACAAAATTTTAAGGAACTCAGTCCCTTTCTCGGGGCAATACTTTCCCAACTAACAAAGTGTAGCAGCTTCCAGGTGCTTGCAGGATTCTGGCCCAATAGTTAGTTCCTAACCCTGGCTAATCAATCACGCTGGAAGCTCTGAAAAAACACAGATCCATATATCAGAAATCCAGATATTCTAGCTCTTAGAGGACATATGAATATGTACTATTTTATGCATCCTAGGTAATTCTGATAAGTGACAGATTTGGAAAAAAAAAAGATTAGTCTGCATCACACTGTTTAAGATTCTCTGTTTTTGTTTGTTTGTTTGTTTGTTTGTTTTTTCATTTGTTTGGGTAAGTGAGTGGCTTATTTTCCCCTTAATTTTTGCAATGCAAAAGGAATCCTCATGCAATTATCCAGCTATCAATGTTGACTTCTACTACTCCTTAGGGCAGAACATTCACACAGGTTCCCATATGAATATTTTCCTGGCTGGCAGATTTCTAAAGTGAAAGACCCATTAACCATCACACACTGAAAGTACGTCACTTCACAATTTAATCCTTCTGTATTACATATTAGTCATGAGCTGCAAGATTTCCAAGGATATCTTATTTGCATTCGTTTGACTATTGGAAGACATTATAACTCAAGGCTTTCATAAATTTAATCTCTACAAAATATAACTTTACATTATAACTGGTTTCCAGAAAGAAACATAAGCCAAATAAAAGCTGTAACAGTGAATCATTCTGGCTATAAGAGCTTTCTTAGATAAAACTGATATAAACCTGATTATACAGAGGCAGTAAAGAGTGGTAAGGAAGAGGGGGCCTTGATATCAAGCTCACCTGGTTTCAGATCCCATGTATTAGTGATAGATGATCTTCAATAAGTGACTTGACTTCCAACCCCTCATGTCTTCATCTAGAAAATAGATCATTTTAACCGATCTCAGAAAGCTCTTGTGAAGATTTAGCAAGATAGTACCTAATAAGTTGCTGGCATATAATGAACAGTTAACTAAATATTATTTTTTGTCTCCTCTAAGGCGGAAATTCATGATTTCACTAAGGTCAACCAAAATTAGAGTTCTATTGTTTTTTTAATCATTTGCTAGGTTAATCAATTATTCCTCAATTGAGATCCAAAGACTTTTTAATGTGAATATTAACTATTATTGTGCTTTACAGGTTTGGTATTGGGGATTAATTGAAACCAGGGGCTCTTTACCACTGAGCTACATCTCCAGTGCCCCCCCCCTTTTTTTTTTTTGAGACAAGGTCTCACTAAGTCACTAAGTCCCTAATTTTCTGAGCCTGGCTTCAAACTTTCAGTCCCCCTGACTTAGGCCCCAAGTGGCTGAGATTACAGGCATGTGCTACCATACTCTATTTCTGTGTTTATAATTTGTATACCATTTAAGCTTCATGATTTGTTCATACCTCCCATTGTTTATGGAGAAGTCAATTTCAGTTTCCTACTCTTTGCAAGAATTTTTTTTCATTAATTATAATTCACAAAAAGCTTTAAAAGTAAGCATTCTGGCATTCCATGCATTGAATAATTTGACAAAGACATCACTCATCTGATTTTCAACAATATGTAATCAACATTTAGAGTACTCTGATACAAAAAAAAATTCAATACGAGATTATAGGACATTCAAGCTGATATAGATGTAGAGAAGTTCTTCAAAGTTTTAAACATTTCCAAAATCTGATTTATGGATGGCAAAAAGAGAACGTACTTTCATGCTGAAGTGATATATGTTGTTTTTTGCTATTTGGGATTTTTAAAAATTCAACATCAGCCACTTTTGAAAATCAGTTATTCTTAATCTGTATACACAAAATATTTATAAATTTTTAAAATTATAATTTCACAACAATTGGTAGCATGCCAATAATAGGTAGACTATCAGTTTATTTGTATATAATCATGAATTACATGCACTCCACAATAAATTCCAATTAGTTTTTGCTCTAGATTTCTGAATTTAGGAACATCATTTATTTTATGATTCAGTCCTCCATCAACACATGTAATTGGATTACTGCAAAAACAAATAATTGCATCATTATGTTTGAATATTTAACCAAAATTTATTATAGCATTTACAATAGTGTCAAATATTTCATCTTCAACAGAATTAGTTTCCATTTTTTTCCTTTAATCCATAAATGGAATGCTGGAATTTGCTTGATTTTTCTATTTGAAGCAGCTAATAACACTGACATAAGACTAGCATCATTAAATATTTGCAAAATTCTTCTGCAAATAGATCTAAACATTAATGGCTCTTGCTTTAGTTTTTGTACAAGAAAAGAATGAAATAAATGAGCTGAATTAATTCAGAGGAAAGCCGCCATTTATTCCAAATGAGAGGGCAGGCTCCACCAAGGGAGGGCACAGCACTTTCTGCAGCTGCATGTATTAAATCATCCTTGCCACATCCAGTTTTCTGAACATAACTACTAATTTCTGAACGAGCTTCTGATGCTCCTGTAAATGTGTGTCTTTGTTTTTCACATGGTTACTGGTATCACCCGGGCACCCCTAGTGGATAGCAAATGTCAACAAGCATTTTATATATTTCCCACTGATCATTGATCATTGGAGAAATGAAAACTTTTATTAAACTGCACTTCTAAAACTCAATTAGTGTCAAATAGGTTTATTAAATATCATTTGTTAAGTGTTAACAGAGGACCAACTAATGATTTAAACTGAACCTCACTCATTTGACAACCAAACAGAAATTATAGCTTCAGGCTATAACGAGTTTAACTTCCCCAAAATATAATTTTTCATTTCACCTGGTTTTCAAAAAGATATATAAAATAAATAAGGGCTATAACTCAGGTTGTGTTTCTCTGCTAACTCTACCTGGGTAGAACAAATATTTCAGTATAGATTTCACACTATACAGGAAATGACAAAATCATTGTAGCATGAGTATTCAAATTTAACTATAAATGTACTATAGCAAGACTCCTCACCTTCTGTGTCTTGTATATATTTTATCTACACATAATCTATGATTTACTGTGATTCCCACTGATCCTGCATACTGGTAGCCTGAAGACTTTGTGTACCTTGCACTTAGGAGCCATAGCCCAATCAGCTGGTATTTGGAAAATAAAGTGTCCAGCAGGAATAGGAACATCAAGAACTTCCTCTGTCACTACTCAAGATGGAAGAGGGTCTCTCTCCTTGTATGCTCATGTCCAAGAAGAACTGTATTTTCTAAGAGAGCAAGCTGTCATTGCAAGGAACATATGAGTCACCTTGCTTCTAATAAGGGTGGTATCTACTCTGCTTATTACACCTGCCTCTCACACCCCTCTGAAGGAGACCCTAGGAGAACCCACCATTTTTAACATAACATTAATGATAATATCGGAAAAATGTTAAACCAGATAAAATGACAAGATATAAACTAGAATTGTCCTGGGGAAACAATGCTATATTTTAACCCCATCCTTTATAGATTCAGTTTTTTCAAAGCATATGAAGAAACAGGCCTAAAAAGGAAAACTTGCCAATTCCTATGTGCCAAGAACAGAGACAAATCAGATTCAGTATCTGGTTAGCAAAATAAATATACAAATATCCTCACCATCAACCTCCCTTCCTTATAGAATACAATTAAACATCAACCTACCTCAAGAATAAAATTAATTCTTAAATTGGGTTATCAAAAAATCATAGTTTCAACACCATCATTTGATGGATGATAGTCATTGTGAGAAACATATTGAAACAAGCCAGTTATTTTTTTTCCTGGTGTTTATTTGTTTCTCCACAGGGTTGAATCTTCTCAGTCTAAATTTTCTAAATTTCCACGAATAGCAGCCTGTGGAACCAATACAATCAGTTTGCTTAATGTACTGGGAAAAGAAAAGCCTCTTGTAAGTAATGTTTGTTCTACAGACAAAAAGTTCCATCCCATAATAAGAAAAGTTCATAACATAAAAATACACCAATGATATACTCATTATTAATTCTTGAACCCACCAAATCACTGCCTCACTCTCTTCATTTACTGTTGTTCTTTGAAGAAGGAAAAAAAATTTAATAACCTATAAGAAAATACTCTTGTTGTCATTGAGAAGTAAAAAGTCGAATATGTCCTTAATCTATCAACGTTATGTTCCATAAGATAACCTTTTCCAGGTAAACAAAAATGACTACTCATGTATTCAAATATTAAAGGCTTAATAGTATTACAAAATAAATACACTATGGCTAGGGGTGTGGCTCAGTGGTAGAGCACTTTCCTAGCATGCATGAGGCCCTGGGTTCCATCTTCAGCATTAAAACAAAACAAAAACACCAACATAATTCAGTCTTTTCTTAAAGGCACAGGTATCATTCCACCACAATACAGTTTGCTATTTCAGTAATGGTCCAGACTATGTGGTGTCACTTTTTTCTTCCTATAAAACTCTTTCTCGTTTGGTGTTAGCTTTAAAATCTAGATGCTCTTATAACTGAGATCCTGGATTACCATTTTATTTTCACTAATTTCTAGCACTGTATTAGTGCTTTCTTCTTTCTATGAAGTATGTGAATTATATAGCAGGTGATCTGTTCATTCTTTAACTTACACATGTGTTCACAGCTATGTCATGGGTACTTACTGTTGAAAATCTGACCTTCAGCTAAGTGGGGAGTTTTGGTCTCAGTAAATTTTGGATGATGTTTTCTCCATAATGTTTTCTTTCTTGTGGAGAAGGAGAACTAACACAAATCCTTCATCTCATTATTAGAAGCTGTATGTTCATTATCTAATCAGTCCTCCCCAAAACTCCATGTGAAAAGTTAGTGGTAAGTAGAACAGGGACTTGGCCAAAGCCAGAATGGCTCTGAGTCAGCTAGGTCAGGCTACCTCACCCAGCTGATTTCTATATTCCACATCTCTTCTGTATCCCCCTTTGAAATAGGGTATTCAAGAGATCAGATGTAGAAGTTACAGGTTAAGATAAAAAGTCAAATTGCCATCAGGCTGAAACTATTATGATCACCAGTGTGTTTATGTGCTTTTGAAATCTGACTTTTACTTAGAGTGAAAAAAAATCTTGCAAGTTGATCTTTCAGGGAGATTAGGCCTTCTTAATTTCCTAATTAAAATGCTGGCAGGAATAGTTTTGGTTTTGATTTTGGTTGTCACTTTGGAGTGCATGCAGAAAGGACTATTCCAAGATTCCCAGAGGCCCAGAAGGGCAACAACCAAAATTGTCACTTTGGAATGTTCCCAGCCGCTGCCCCATTAATAGCTACCTTGGAATAAACAGCCTAGGCTCGCATGTACAAGTAGAATGAGCAGATGGCATGGCTGACCCTCCCAGTAAGGGATACACATAATGGATGGGCATGATGGTAGCAACTTGGGAGTTAGGTTAGGCCAGGTCATTGTTCTCCGGGGACACTGCCTCTCTTAGGACAATCACTCTTCTGAGTGCCCTTTGATTTGGCATATCATCATGATCACTAAAATAAAGGATTGCATCACCCAAAACACTTTAGATTCTTGGTATAGATGTCAGACCAGACAAGTCCAAAAGTAGAGTCATGGTTTTGAGGCTTGCTGGGGGCCTTTTTTTCCTGGAAAACATGCTTATTTTAATTATGTGTCATTTGTTTCTGTAATAAATCTTTAAATGCTATTTCTGCACATTCTATTCAGAGAGAATGTATTTTTCTTATATGGAACGATTTTACTTCAGTCAAGTCAGAAGTTATAATTGTGAGTTCTAGTTAAATATATATAAAACATAAGCCTTTTAAACTTTATTAAACATGGCAGTATTTGAGTTGCAATAGACTGAAATTTTTCAGAGCAGCCACCGTAAATCTTCTACAAATGAAATCACTGAAATTCTAAGGGAAGTATTTAAATAAGATCTTCTACTTGTATAAACTGCATAATTGTGCACTAATTTGATGACCATTCAATACTTGCTTAACACTCTATAGAAAGAAGTGTATTTTAGAAAAGGAGGAGGGGAATAAATAAGCCCTCACAGAAGTTAGGCAACATGTCAATTTCATAAATCAGCCCTGTCTTCTTCCTATAAGACTAGTGTTGGACTTAGCAGTGTCATCCAAATCACAAGAGTCATCCACAAATACTCAGAGATCATAAAAATCTTGTGATATATTGTAATTAAGATATACTCTATGGAAACAAAAGGCTTTAGAAAGGGAACAAATATTAGCTATACAAGGATCAAATTAGAGGGTCTACACATCCCATCACCTCATATTATTATTTTTTCCTTAGAACAAGATTTTTCCAACTCATTTGCCCTGAAGCCCCATTAGTAGAAATGTATTTAATGTCTCCTTCATCATTTATAGTGTAAATGCCTCCAAGGGGTATAGCAGTCATAGAGAGATAATAAATTAATAATACTAAAGACTGGATAACAGATCACTTAAGAGGAACCAAAAGAGATGAGATGGGACAGAGTCCAGTCCTGCAGTTACCCGTTGTCAGGTGTGCATGAAGTAATACTGTGTGAGAGTGGGGTAGGTCATCCCTCCAGGGAAACAGCAAGAAGGGCTCTCAGGGGACTCTAAAAGAATAGAGAGGAAGGAAAGGAGTAGAATTAAGAGAAAGCTTCAAACAAGCCATCTCAAAAATGTGGTCTGAACTTTGGCCTGTTTGAAAGCCAGAGGATCTTAACACATAGTTAAATAGAGAAGACCTATAATACTGTAGGCCCTTAACTTACATCAAAAAAAAAAATTTTTTTTGATGCCTCCTGAAACTACTTTCTTTGCTTCCCCAGTATGAGTCACTGATCTGATTACTCTGGGGATTAGTGAAAACATGCTATGCTGTTTTAAGCAAGCATCTGAATATTACTTACAGGACAAGCCATTGGCTGATAACAAACTAAGCATACCATGGTCAGAATTGTGATGGCTCTACTTCCACAAATACTAAAAATAAGATATGATGTTATAACTAGACTTACTCTGCCCGAGTGCATGTTTCTTACAAAGTATTTTTCCATTCCACCAAGGAGCAAAGCCAACTGGAAGATATTCATACTCTGAAATGCATTACCTAGAATAGTGGAGAGCGTACTGAGAGTCCACTGGCTTTGGGGGAAAGTGAGAACTGCACAGAAGGACTTGGAAAGTCCTCTTCAACCTCTTCCCTGCCCCCTCCTAGCACCAGCCTTCCCTCCAGTTTTACTGCCCAGCCCCTTGACTTCTTGCAATTCCTTGAACTAGTCATGTTTTAAATATACCTAGAAGAGGTATCTCCTTCTGTCATTCTTTACTTAGCCAACTCCTTCTAATCATTCTGATTTCCAGATCTCAACTTGGTCATCATTATTCAGGGAAGGATTCACTAACCTCCTACACAAGAAACCCTCGAACAATGTCCTTACAGCAAAACACTCATAATGCCAGTGTAGATTTTCTTGACTAAATTGTAAACTAGGTGAGGACAAGGACCACATTATTTGTTTGGCACTACCAGTCCCCTCTCTAGCATAGTTCTTAGCATGTACTAAACATGACAAAATGACTTATAGGCTAATTTGTTTCTTAAGTCAACATATAATTACTGAGCCACTACTAACTCTTACTATTAAAGTACCTACTGTCAGATTTCATTCTCAGTGTATCATAATAAAATAGTCAATGACACCTGTCCTCCTAGAGCTTCAGTACCAGGGGGAACAGCAGACAATGATGATAATAAACAAGGAAACTGTAAGAAATGTTAGGCAGTGGGTAGTATTATAGGGAGAAAAAAAGAACAGGGTAAAGAGGATCAGGAGTGCCCAAAGGAAAGAAACTGCAATTTGAAGATGACCAAAGTCGTCTTCATGAGAAGGGGGACATTTACTGCTTGTATGTTCTTTTGTTTAAATACAATAATTTAAGCATAATTTGTACTTTGATTGAACGTTAGATATATTTTAATTATTAAAATAATGATCACTATTTTAAAAAGGACTATAATCCCCTGTAGGCAAAGTCTTCCATCATCAGGCTAAATCTATAGGCCACTGGAGTCAAACCTGAGACAATCACAATAATGCAATTAGAATATAGGATATGAACTAGATGTCATAGGAGAGATGTAACTAGAGTTAGGTGAAGACTGGGGCATTCTGATTTCCAGATCAAAAGGTTTAAGATTGCTTAGGATTTGAAGAGAGCCTGAAATGTCCAGAGCAGAGAAAAACACAACTTTTGTGTTATTTTATAAACATAAGACCAGGATACATCTTCCAGATATCCAAAATGGGTAGAAAAGTGAGAAGGATAGAAATGAAACCATTCATATAATCTTGGTATCAATAATGAAAATGTCAGTTAAGAAGGACAAAACCAGGATAAAGAGAGTGGAAGCAAACATGAAGGCATGAATGACAGAGAAAGAACTACTGTTATGGTTTGGATATGAATTGCCCCCCAAAAGCTCCTATGTTAATGTAGGAACATTCTGAGGTGAAAAGATTGGATTGTGTGAACTGTAACTTAATTAGTCCATTCTAGTTTGAACAGACTGACTGATAACCCAGGTAGGTGGGCAGAACTGGAGGACATGGGTCATTGGGGGGTATACCCTGGAAGGGTCCATCTTCCCTGTGGCCCTTTCCCCCTTCCCTCTTCTCTCTCTTCTGCTTCCTGACCCTGCAATGAGGGGATCAGCTTTCCTTTGCTGGGCCCTTTCACCATGAAGTGCTGCCTCACCTTTGGCCCAAAGCAGTGGAGTCAACAATCTAAGGGATCCCTGCCCTTAAGTGAGCTTAGGCTCTGTGTTTATATTTTAACTGACAAAAAATGCATAATTTAAGGTGTATAACATAACACTTTGACACACACACACACACGTATTTGTGGAATGATTATATCAAGCTTATTAACAAACCCATTGTATCACATAGTATGTATCATTTCTTCGTAATGAGAACATTTAAGTGATTTATTAAATTGGTACCATAACATCTACCTTGCTATAAAAACCTGGATTAGCTCATTCAAAAAGTACAACTAATTCAATCTGAAGGAGTATTATTCACTAATTGAAAAAAAGCAATTAATGAGTGTCCTCAATAGGAGGTAAAAGAAAAATGAAGAAACCCATTATCACAGGCTGTAGAGTAAGAAATACTTATTGTATGATAAGTACAATCATTTTATTATGATTTTAAAAGTTATCTTTTTGTCTTAATTTTAACAAGCAGAGAAATTATGATATTTATAATTACCAGAAACAACTCTATTGATCCATTTCACCAGTAAAACATTAATTAATAAATTATACTGAAGTATTTGATCAATTTCAGATATAATCCAGTAAAATTGATAAGACAGAGAAAGAAGAAATAAAGATAAGGAAGCACTTTGAGAAGGTGGGAAGACATTTGAATAAAGACAGAGGAAAAATTTAGTTGAATATCTTATCAAAAGTAGTATCTTCATTTTTCTTTTTGTTATAGTTTAATAAGTAAACATTCTTTAGCAATTACATTTTACCAAACTATTTTCTTCTGAAGTATCTATATTAATATATTTTGTCTAGATCATTTAAGCAAACTTCATGTTTACTCTCATTGCAAATCATTAAAATGGTCTTTGAAGAACATAAGAGCACCTATTTGGAATTTTCACACAAAGAAATAGAAAAATTACACAAGTATCCTAACACGTAATAGTATGGCTAGATGGTCGCAGTCCACCAGAATGGAGAAATCTGGAGAGAGAGTATGCCATAGTATTCCATTCCCACCCAATGAAGAAAAACTCCCAAAGCTAACAACCACCAGGGCTCCTCCAACAGGAATGGGGGTTTAAATGTTAATGATCCAGATGCAGGGCATTTCCTGGCTATTAAAAATATCTGGAGAAAGTTTCTGGTACGGAAGTTCTTAACCCAATATGGTAACTCATTCCAAAAAAATATCCTACTACAGATTTTTTTCTTTAATTATTACACAAAGAAAGAAATACTAATAGCTTCTTAAAACAATGTGTTAGTTCAGTGGTTCAAAGTGTGTTCTCCAGACCTGAAACACAGCATCATCTGAAAAGCTATCAGAAATGCAAATTCTTGAGCCCCACTCCAGACCTACTAAATTTCATTCCTTGGAAATGGGGTCTGCCGATCTGCTTTTAGAAAGATCTCTAGCGGAGAGGCAGAGCCGCCCCCTCCCCCTGCGCCGGCAAGGTAGACGGAACTGTGACCACCCACAGAGCAGGCCCAGCGGCCTGCTGAGGGGCAGAGCCGCCCCCCA
>NW_026000103.1:2999285-3005545 GCF_001458135.2 Marmota marmota marmota
GTATATATATATATATATATATATATATATATATATATATAGACACACATATATATGTATGTATACATATATATACACACATGAACATATACATATGTTATATATGTATTTGAATATATAGAGAGGGCAAGGGAGAAAGAGTGAAAGAAATATTCTGAAATAGAAATCTAGAAATATTTTTGGAAGTAGTCTTAGGAAACTGTCACTTTAGAATGACCTCTAAGCCAGTCATACCAACAAATGCCTAAGTCACATGAGAAATGTTTAAGGACAAAGGAAGAGGGAAAGAGAGAGTGAGAGTAGAGGAACCCAGGAAGCCAGAGGAGAAGAACAAGGAGCCCAAGAAAGGGGGCCAGTGAGCCCAGGACCTTGATCAACATTACCTATAGAAGAGAGAAAGACCAAATCATGCATGGTGGTCCCTGAACCAAAACAGTCAAATAGTAAGCACACAATATATATTTTCAGAGTTTAAATTAGAGATGGAATTCTGGTTCAAGTTCACAATAGGAAATAATTTAGCTCATGTGCCAACCAAAATTCTGTGCATATTTTGGTTATAAAGGCTACTAGCTTTTAAAATGTTGTTTTGCTTTATGGCACCTGTTAGTAAATGAGTGTTTCTATATAATATACTAGAAATTATACACATAAACATCAAATCCATCATGTATGTGGCCTTATTCACACAAACTAATATTTATACTATAACCTGGAAAAAAGTGGAAAAGGGGACAAGAATTTTGCAGGATTTATGGTTTCCTACCTTACTTTCATAGTCAGCTATAGGAAAGGATGTTGTCACAGCTGAAGGCAAAGATGGTGTGGGGTATCCACCCTCTCAGAACAGAATAGCAACTATCTTGGGAAAGGGAGGGAAACACAGGACATAAACTCTTGCCTCCTGCCAGGTCTCAGTGCTGCATCCCTTTCAGGGAAGTTGCTCAAATATTTATGACTTCCTCAAGTTAATATGAGGCAGAAGGAATGCCCAAATCCAATTTTGGATCTTTCTCCTAGTTTTTGATGGTCTTTCCCATGGGGCACAGATAAGGGATAAACTGTACCTAGCTCTCCAAGGTGGTGGTGAATACAGGGGCGTGGTTTAGACATGTCCTAGACCCCCTGGATGCGGAGAGCCAAGAGAGGGAAGAATGAGCCATGCTGACTGCTCCCCTCTCTACCCTCCCTCTCCCATGCCAATGCCTGTTATCACCTCTTTCATGGAGCTGCAGGTCTAAGCCAATAAGCCTTCACTATAAACATTCTTCAGAAACATCCCTGATGGCCACCTCTGACCTGTTCATTAATACCAAGCCGGTTTCTGATTATGGTTTGTCACAAGTGTTTATTATCTTCTCGTTTTAGGAGACAGGGAAGATTAAGACTCTTCCAGTCTTGACATGAGTTTCCACATCTGCATTAAGCTTAAAATAGCACATAAAATGGCAGAATAATTTCCTGGCACAGTTCAACTGACAATTAATGAGAAGACCTCCAGTTAGATACGGAGATAGCTGTCTTCTTTTAAATAGCATCACTGAGAACTTAAATAACTAAATAACCTTTTATCTATAATAAACCATTATTAGATCTTGCTAATAATTGTTTTTTAATGGCACATAAAATGCATGCTTGTTTCCATGGAACCATGACAACAATCACTTGTTTTGAAAAGAGAAGATTCAAGGATTGCTTTAGTTCCAACCACAAACTTAAATTCTGAGTCTGTTATAACTAGTAATGTCAACAGTATTTTTCAAATGAAAAAAGAAAGTGGTCTCTGGACAGCCTGAATATTGTAAGGGGGACCACAGGGAGAAAATATAGCTGTACGTGAACATCGATACATTCTGTTAAGGAGTTTCCCCTTTTTAAGTGATTTGTTACAAACCACATTTCAAATATCACTATTCTGCAGGAGAAAAAATGAGGTGTGAAGAGAAAAATTCACTGTGAACAAAGTAACTCTTGCCAAAAGCACTAGAACTGTGTATTTCAGATTTCAGGAACCTGTGACAAAGCTAATCAAACCTACAGTCCAGGCTCACAAGAGCTTCTCAAACTAGTGTGTTAAAAAAAAAAATCACCTGTTAAAGCATAAATCTGAGGGCCCAACCCAAGAGAGCCTGATTCAGTACACCTGGGGTGGGGCCCAAGAATTTGTATTTTTAATAAGATCCCAGATGATATTGACACAACTGGCATGCAGACCCTTTGACTGGCACTGAACTGCCACGCCCTGGTCACTAGGGATTTGGGGAAGAAAAAAATGGTGTTGAAAGTATACTGCCAAGGGCATTTGCGTCTTTTGTTTTGCTTTGGTTTGGAGATTCTTCTGCTTTGTTTTATACCCTGCTGTGCATTAAATCCAGGGTCTTCTTGCACATGTCAGGCAAGCACTCCATCACTGAGTTCAGTTACTGATGCTGTTTCAGTTACCAATAGCAGGTTGAAAAGCCTACAGAACTGATGATCAGGAAAACCCAGGGGAGCACTTTTCAAGAGGTACTGTCCATGATGGTCAACACCTATCCTATGGAACACAGGAAAGCATGGCTACCATGCACAAGTGTCTTCAATACATCAGATCTGTCAGGAATAGCCTCCTCTAGCTGAAAGACCTACCCCCTTACTGCACATCACAGATCCCTCTAACCCCAGCCCAAGGAGAAGGTGAATAAATGGGAACTGTGTAACTATTTATTGATCTGTGTCTACAAAATCTTGGTGTCATGGTAGCACCTTTACAAAAAAGGAAATGAGCAACATATGCATATTAAATACTGAAGCTTGTTAAATTCTTTAAAATGAAGTTGTTGCTTAGTTTTTTATTGTAGCTCTGGAACCAACTGAATTCATGTGTCCCTGGCATATTAATTTCTGACGAACTGACTACATTACTTGTATGACATGGTACCATTGGAGATTTCTTAGTGAAAACCTGGAAATTCCACTCCACTTTAACAAGGCCTTATTTAGAAGCTGTGCATTTGCAGAGGTAGGAGCACACGGGAAATATATGTACCTTCCACTTAATATTACTGTGAAGCTAAAACTGCTCTAAAATAAAGTCTATTAAAAATGTTTAACATGTTAATTTAATAAAAACAAAGGTGATTAATGTTGTGAGTGACTTCCCTTTCTAGGCAAGGCACTACTTCACAACAATAACCCTTTGCATGTGCCAAAAAGTTACTTAAGTTAGTATTTTAAAATCCACTTCTTACTCATAATGTGTCCATTGTCATAAACATTAATGGTAGGGAGGGAGGAATCTGAGTTATAGGACCTATCCAGTTGTTTTCAGCTTATTTACCCCCACATATTCTCCCTAAATTTTGAGTGCTTGAGACCAAAGTCTATTCTATGAATTCCCCAGTTGTAGCAGAAAACTAATCTGGGCTTCCAGTAAGTACTACTTAAAACAAAGGGGCTATTTAAAACTTACAGTATGTACCCAGAAACACAGAGAAACAAGGTAAGTTCCCAAAGGACATCATCTCTGTTTTCTAAGAATGTTCGCTTTGAGTATATTTGTAAATGTGCATGTTCAAATACCCATTCACAGACATACATACATACATACACACACACACACACAACAAGCAAAGAGACTCTTAATGTTTATGTCCTTATTCATTCAACAGGTGGAAATTCTCATCAATTTTGCTTCAGTTTCTGTTTAATCTTTGCTAGTATAGATTCTGGAGCCACATGGCCTGGGTTCAAATCTGTGTTCCAGTCCTCATTATTTGTATAGCATTGAGTAGGTCTCGATTCCTCCATTTCACCTTCTACAAAATAAGAATAATACTTGTACCTACCTGAATTATTTATCTAATAACATAAAACAACAAACAATTCTTATCTCAGTTTCTGGGGGTCAACTTTCCAAGTGCAGCTTAGCTGAGCCTCTAGCTCAGGACTCTCTGCACTCAAGCTGTGAGCCTGGGCTATGGTCTCATCTGAAGGCTTGACTGGGGGAGATGGAAAGCTGCTTCCTGGCTCACTCATGTGGCTATTGGCAGGCTGTACTCTCTTTACCTATAACTTCCTCACAACAGCTGGCTTCCCCTTTAGCAAGTGAGTTAAAAGAGAATAGAAGCCACGGTCTTTTTCATAACCTAATATTGGAGCTTCTCATTGCTTCTGCAATAGTCTGGTAGAAACGAACAACAAAATTCTGTTCATACTCAGGAGAATGAATGCCAGTAGATGAAGATCATCTTAAAAACTGCCTGGGCTGCGGATGTGGCTCAAGCGGTAGTGCGCTCGCCTGGCATGCGCATGGCGCTGGGTTCCATCCTCATCAACACATACAAATAAAATAAAGATGTTGTGTCCGCCAAAAACTAAAAAAAGAAAAAAACAAAACTGCCTCTAACATGTTCCTCTCTCTGACCCCCAAAGATTCACATCCCTTCCACATGGAAATGACACCCACCCACTCTCAAGGCCCCTAAAAGTTTCATACAAAGACATCATCAGCTTAGCCCAGAATCTTCTTATGTGAATCAGGTCCAGGTTATTCACCTCAGATGTACTTCCTGAGCACAGTTTCTCAAATGCAAACCCCAGACTTGTGAAACTAAAGATAAAAGTACCCTTCTCCATGCCTAAATTATAGCACTGAGGCAGTGACAGTATAACCCCTCTACACATTCCTGTTCAAATAGGGCAAATGAAAGTCACAAGGGAATTGTTGGCATATAGGAATTCTACCAAAAATATAGCCATAAACATGTTAGGGGCACACTAATTATATCTCAAGGTCTGAGAATTCTCCCATTGGTCTTTGGTATTTACTCTCTAAGTCAACTTTCCTTCTTTTAAACGAAGCAGGGCATTCATTCACAGCTGAACAATTTTCCCACCCTGATTCCTAATAGTAGAATTTGAGGATTCAAAGATCTCTCTTCATTCTGTACTATCTCTGCTCCCCTGAATCCAAGTCCAAGTTTGTATGTATAATTACTATAAGACCTTAGTGGATTTCCCATGAATGTACTTTAGTTCATTTGCATTAGACAAAAGTCACATCTACAAATATCTTGCAGGTAAATCCTTTACTACCTTAGGTTCCTGCTGTCATGCCTAAGAGGAATCATAAGCTTCCTAAAAGCCCTAATGTTTGATTAAGAAGATGTGTGAGGTACACCCTTAGTCTCTTTTAAGACCCTTTTGTGTGACTGAAAAGTCCACTGAGGCCCTACCTTTGATCTTTCTGAGGTCTTAAAGTTTTACAGCCACACTCTTAGCTTCAACTTCAGATCACACCTCCCTGACTGTGCTATTTGGTCTTTGTTTAGAAATAATATATTGAGATCCAACATGGCAGCAGGCGGAGAGGCAGCGTTTTCAATACCCCCCCAGTGATGGGGTCATAAAGACGCATAGATAATGCTTAGATTCTACCAACAGAGAATCTCCTAGCAAAATTCCACTGAAGAGAGACTGGCCGGGAGCTACTAGGATTTTTTGAAGCGACAGATTGCCCCAGATGAGCGAATCCCTGCCAGGAGACGCAGATCCAGATCCGCCAGCCACAGTCCACGCGCCGCAGCGCGGCTGCCGGCCTGTCAGCCAGCAGCAAATGTGACTGGGTCCCACTAGCCTCTGAGACGCAGCTTGGCAGGAAGAAGTCTTTAGCCAAGCCTTCATGAAATAGCGAGCTGGGAGCTGAAGCCAACCGGGGAGGGACCAGTCCCACCCCTCCCTTCGGACACTCCAGCAAGGAGCCTGGGGCCCGCCATAGCAGAGAGGTGACGTCATCGGAGTTCGGCCGATGGAATTCCTTCCCAGCAGAATACACTTTAGCAGGTGTGTGACTCCCTCCCCATCCAGATACAAGCAGCCAGGAAACTTCATGGACCTCTCAGGGGTCGTGTCAGTAGGGAAGCAGAGGGGATCCCCGACTCCCAACCCCCCATATCACCAGTGGTGACTCCCAAGGTCTTAGCCGCCAGTTTACCACAGCATTGGGGCTTAAATGGGACACGCGGTGGGGCTGCAAGTGTAACTAGATCTCTGGGGAACCGCTTCTGGTGAACAGGACCTAGCTGGCTGGCTGACAGGAGGAAGGGGGGTAAGGGCCGGAGTAGTGAAATGGCTCTGGACTGACAAGTCTGAGAGACTCCCAGGAGACGCCTTACAGGGATTGCTATGGGCAGGTAGAGAGCAGAAGCTCCGCTCGGAGGGCACAGCTCCGCCTACTGGAAGAGAAGAAAATGGATCTCTAAGACTTCAATATTTTTTTT
>NW_026000103.1:3008801-3101336 GCF_001458135.2 Marmota marmota marmota
AGAGGTTGTGAGGGGGAAAGCGGGGGGGGGGGGCAAACAAGGGAGAGAATTAAACAACAGCAGATGAGGTAGAGAGGGAAGATGAGAGGGGAGGGGAGGGGAGGGGAGATAGTAGGGGATAGGAAAGGCAGCAGAATACAACAGTCACTAATATGGCATTATGTAAAAATTGTGAATGTGTAACTGACATGATTCTGCAATTTGTATTTGGGGTAAAAATGGGAGTTTATAACTCACTTGAATCAAATGTATGAAAGATGATATGTCATGAGCTTTGTAATGTTTTGAACAACCAATAAAAAAAAAGAAATAATATATTAATTTTAGTATTGCTTGCCACTTAGGCTGAGAATTTTTAAAACAATCAAATCTGGGTTCTTCTTTGTTTAAGAGTCTTTCCTCCAGTTTCTCTCTCCCTTCTCTCATTTCATGCTATCAGGAAAAAAACAGTCAGCATGCTCAGTATCTTGCTTGGAAATCACCCAATGCAGCAGGCATATTTTTTACTTTTTACGTAACTCCAGGTCACAGTGTTGCTAAACTTTCTGTCACTACATAAATAATATCTCCCTTCCTCCAATTTCCAATAGCATTTTCTTCACTTTCCTGCAATTTATCACTCGGTGTCTTCAAAGTCCAAAATCCTGTGAACAATATTTTCAAGGTACTTGAAGCTTACACTAACATTCTCTTTCAAATTCCACAGCCTTGCCAGATGGTGGCGTAGGCCTGTAATCTCAGTGACTTGGGTGGCTAAAACAGGAGAATCCCAAGTTCAAAGCCAGCCTCAGCGAAGGCGAGGTGCTAAGCAACTCAGTGAGACCCTGTCTCTAAATAAAATACAAAATAGGGCTGGGGGTGTGGCTCAGTGGTTGAGTGCCACTGAGTTCAATCCTGGGTACCCCCCCCCCCCAAAAAAAAATTCTACTGCCTTTCTCGTCTCTGCTTAGCACTTGTTTTCCAAACCCAATCCCACATTTTATGTATTTGTTACTGGAAATATCTCACTTTCAGGTATTAAAATTTATACTTAGCTCCCGGTACATAACAATTTACCCCCAAATGAAGTGGCTTCAAACAATATTTTTTTTCTTTCTTTCTGTGGATTAAGAATCTAAATGCAATATACTGGGTGGGTGCCTCTGGCTCCAGGTCTCTCATAGGGTTGCAGTCAGGTTGATGACTAGGGATGCGGTTTCACCCAAAGACTCAACTTGGGTGATGGAGGAAGGAATTTGCTTCCTGACTCCCATGGGGTATAACTGGCAAGCTTCGGTCCTTTATCAGAGCAATATCTCTAAATGTTGGCTGGCTTCTCCCATAATAAGGAATCAAAGGGAGTGAGAATGGACTCTCAAAATTCAGAGTATACTCTTAGAAATTCAATCTTCTATAAACTAATCATGGTGACATCCTGATAATTTTATTCTATACATTCCAAATCTCCTGCCATATGCAATTAGAAGGAAATAACAATCCATTAGAAGGGTACATGAAAAAAGAGAGAATTGTGGCCTCTTTTCTTACATCTACCCTGGAAGGCCTCAACATGATTTTTCCCAACTGACTTCTCCAATATGGAAGGATTATAAAATAAACCATCAGCACTTGTAAGTAAGCAGGTATTAAAAGCAGGGTCTTGGAAAGCAGGATGTTCTCTCTGCTGGATTTAGGAACATGGAGGAAGCAAATTCTTAAAAAAATACTTTAGTATGTACTGAACAATCAAAATGAATATGAAAGACTCTGCCATCTTTTATATAATTACCACAACCTTATATTTTATAGGATTTTTAACTTTGCAAAGAGCAACGTTAATGAGGTATTGGGAAAACTATAACCCTCTTGGAATGCAAAATAGGTTTCTCCTTTGAGTCAAACCTAATCTATTGGTAGTCCCAGCATGGGTCTCAGTGTTGAAAACATTTCTGAGCCCATGCCAGCACATAGCCAGAAAGAGAGGAAGAAAAGCATAATGGAAAATGAATAATATCTTCCTGGACATGGGAAGATATAATAAGGGTGCATATGCCAGGTGACTGTCTTCCAACTAGTATACAAATATCCACTGTTATTTATCTTCCAATTTATTTATAGTTAAATTTAAACAATATATATTTTCATCACTTAAAGCACAAATTCTACTATAAAGCCACCTTCCATAGTTTTAGTACACTTACTTAAAACTTGACACAGAATACTATTTCAATCCAGAGACCATATTCTTCTGGTCATTCATTGAAAAGAAATTACATTTCACATTATAATTACCAAGACGAATTATTAGATACATTTTTTATACATGGAAACTTGATGTGATATAGACTATCAATTCAGGGAATCTAAGAACCCAACTGATTCTCTTACTTCTAGAATAGATTTGTCCCATAATTTTTATTCCATTCCATAATTATGTACTATGTGTCTAGAGTTTGGGGAACAGGGCAGGAGTACAGAGGAAGAACTAAAAGAATACTACATACATTAGGGTCTCTACTATCATGTATCTTACAAATGTTGGGGAAAATATTTTTCCACAGTACCCTTTGTGTAATGATTCTGTTAGAGTCTTAAGAGTCTGCACCATTCCATACTACACCACACCATGCAGACTATCAGCTTGAGAAGGAAGACTGATGCTAGAAACCATGACAAGAACTACCTGTGTCTACTGACATCAAGAAGGGGTTCCTTGAACCAAATGGACAGGACAATGACAAAAACTTCGCTCTCTGTCTACCTAAGACCATGCATGTATACTTGGGAGCTGGTACTCTGGTGTCACAAGAACCCAAGTCCTGAATTCAAAGCCTACTAATTCCATTTCTATCTCCACTTTCTATTTCATCTTTCTAAAAGAAACAGTTATCAGAAAGATGGACATTAAATATTTATCTTTGACTTTCTCTCTTGTCTTTACCCCACATTAGGAAAATTCCTGCCTATCCAAATCCTTAGAAAGTTTAATAGATTATATTAATGATCATATGTCATTTACCTGGCATTTAAGGTTAGGAAGAAGTGACTGAATGTCAAGTAACTAAAAGAAGTTAATCAGTAAGCTGCAATACTTTTTTTAATAAAGAGATGCTTATGTTCAGCAAGATACCTGGAGGTAGCATATGATAATTCTCAGCCTTGACCACACCTTAGAATCTCTTGAAGAGGTTGTGAAAATACTGAGATCTAGGTCCTCTCTCATCTCACTATTCTGATTTGATTGGTATAGAGAGGTACCTAGGTTTTTATTACCTTTTTTTTTTTTGAAGGCCAAGGTGTTTCCAGTGAGCAGCCTGCAATAGGAACCTCTGGCCCTGTGGAAATAATCCAGTCATACAACCCTTGATTCATATACTGCTCCAACACTTAGTGCAAGGCATTATGAAAAGTAAACATTCTAAGACCATTTTATCAGCTGTGAAATGGGAAGAACATAGTACAGGACTCCACATGGTCATAAGGAGGCTAAAGCAATAAAGTATGTCAAGTCAGTGCATAGTCCTTGGGCTAAAGGCAGTTCTGAATAAAGGGCACTAAAAAAATGAGCTCTGGAATCAGATACCTCTTTCTCCTAGGCAGTGGCAGGAATAGGAGGAAAGGAAGTTTTTCGTAGCTAGAAGCTAAAATTTAATTCAGTTTTCATCAGAATATGGAATGAAATCAACATTATCATACAAATTACCTACTTTCCCCTAGGAACTTCCTTAAGCCATTTATTATCTATCCTTTCTTTAGCTCTGAGGGTAAGGCGTATTGGTATCCCAGAGCATTCTGTTACTTTCTCTCAGTCTTAGTTACCTAATTCAATAAAACGGGACCATTAATACCTACCCCATTTGGTGGGTGTGAGGATTAAATTACATTTTAGCATACTTTGGGCAGCACAGCAAATACCCATTTGTGTTACTTCTGTTATTGTTGCTACTATTTCATACTAACCACAGACTGTTCCTGACATCTACCCTCTAGATTAATTTTATCTTGGTTTATCTTGATACTCAATGTACTTGGGGTTTATCCATTAAAAATGTTAATAGAGAAGAGAAGATCTCAGGAAGTGAGTAATTCTCAAAAAGCTCCAATGTATTCTTAAAAATGACTCCAAAACTGAGGAAAAAAAAACCTTCTGATGTACCCAAGTACATTAGCGAAGGCCATTCTCGATGATTCAGACCCAAGCTGTCATCAGCCTGCACTGCTTTGGCCTCCCTGTGATTCCTCTGCAAGCAATTCCCACTGATCCAACATGATCCCCCAGCATTAACAACTTTGCTTTGAAACCCACAGTTAAAAATACTTTGCATGCAGAGATGGCCACATTAATATACCAGCTGCAGTTTTCTGGACCAGTTCATTAAAATTGTTTTGGTTTTGGATGCATAAGGTATAAGCCTGTAGTGAATTTTTCACTAACCTATTGTATTAGTCTGTTTTCTAATAAACACAATACCACAGACTGACTGAGTTATGAAGAAAAGAGGTCTATTTAAGCTCACTGTTCCAGAGGTCCAAGGTCAAGGACCTACATCTAGTGATGGCCTTATTGCTGGCAAAGTCCCGAAGTAGTTCAGGACTCCACAGGGCCAGAGACAGGGAACATTCCTGTATATTTGTTCCCCCCACCCCCTCTCTCTCTCTTTCTCTCTCTCTCTCTTAGAAAGGCCACCAGAATTGAATCATGGGGGCTGTACTCTAATCACCTTATCTAAACTTAATCACCTCTCAAATGAGTCATCTGTAAATTCCATAGTCATATTAAGTTTCCAATCACTTGATACCTCACAATAGGGATTAAATTTTAACACTTAAAAACTTGGGGGACACACTCAAACCATAGCTCTTAATTTTGTTGTTGGAATAATTCTAGGTTTTGAGTTCTCTCTCCAGAGGAGACACCCTTTAACATTTCTGTAAGGGAACAAGAAACATAGTTACACTTGCATTTCCTAAATAACCAAGATTCCCATTCCTAAATTATGCTTTAATGTGACTGCAAATCCATTCCATAAGGTTGCTGAAACAGTACTGAGTTTTCACATGGTGCTGGATTTCAGACTCTGCATGTGATTTACAAGTACTGCCTCTTGCCAGGGGAGCAAGTGGTCCTGGTTACTGGCAGCATCCTGGAAGTGATTCCCAAGATAGGCACACTGCCCCACAGGTTCAGGTCCTGGAGTTGGAGAGAGGCCACACCATAAATAGGACATGAAAAAGTGCATTTAGTGAACCCCTTGTTTTCAGTATACAATCTGCAGTGAAGTTTTATAAAGGTGCTTAACTGTGCTCTTGCCTGGTAGTAATCTGTAGAAGGGAGCAATGAGAAAACCTTCTAGGGGTTCACTCTTCAAAAGCATAAGAAACATCCCCTTCACCCCAGTTCTCTATTTTCCCACAGTTACAAACTAATGAAAAGTGACATTTCAAGTGTGAACTTCTAGCTCCTAACCATGTTGTATACAGAGAATTCCACTAGCAGCATTTTCAATAACTTTGACAAAGGCAGTAGTCCCACTACGAACCAATGCTATGTTTCATGCAGCTACACAGTCACATGTGGTTTACCAACAGGGAAACATTCCAAGAAATTCATCATTAAGTGATTTTGGCATTGTTCAAATAGCGACTACGTTAGTGTCACTAAGCAATACAATCTTATGGTGCTGCCACCACATATGTGGTCTATCATTGACAAATATGTTATGCAGCACACAATTTGATTAAAGGCTAACCTTCCAACTCTCTCTTTTTTTAAAACAATATAACTTTAGTTTCATTTTCTTTAATTTTTGAATTTTATTTTTATTTTTTATTTGTTTTAATTAGTTATACATGACAGTAAAATGCATTTATGCACTTTTATATATCATACATAAATGGGACATGATTTCATTTTTCTGAGTGTACATGTTGCAGAATCATATTGGTTATGTAGTCACATATATACATAAAGTAATAATGTCTGTTTTATTCTACTATCTTTCCTATCCCCACACACCCTCCTCTCCCCTCCCTCTACTTAATCTAAGGTGATGCTATTCTTCCCTCGTGCCCCCTGCCTTATTGTGAATCAGCATCCACATATCAGAGAAAACATTCTGCCTTTGGTTTTGTGGGATTGGCTTATTTCACTTAGCACAATATTCTCCAACTCCAACCATTTACTGGTAAATGCCATAATTTCACTCTTCTTTAAAGCTGAGTAATATTTCATTGAGTATATATACCACATTTTCTTTATCCATTCATTTATTGAGGGACACTTCAGGTTGGTTCTATAGTCCAGCTATTGTGAACTGAGCTACTATAAACATTGATGTGGCTGTGTCACCATAGTATGCTGATTTTAAGTCCTTTGGGCATAAACCAAGAAGTGGACAGCTGGGTCAAATGATGGTTCCATTCCCAGTTTTCTGAGGAATCTCCAGCCTGCTTTCTTTAGTGGTTGCACCAATTTGCAGTCCCACCAACTCTTTTAATTAGACTAATAGAAGCATGAATTTTTTTCACAGGAAATAATAGGGGCAACATTTGTTTCAACTCCGCCATTTTTGAGATAGGAAAACAAAAGTTAAGTGATATAAATAAAGACAAAACTGCTGGTGGGACCAAAACCCGGGACTGGAAAAACACTAAAGAATTTTCTCGTGTAAGGTTTTGGAGTCCCTTTGAATTGTTTTATTTGTTTAGTTTGGTTTGGTTTTTAAATTGGATCTTTACTTTTATAAAATTCCTTCATTTAAAAATTTACAGAGCTTTGTTACTCTAAAATTTTACTGAAGCCTTTGAAGTAAGACCTGCATATACCTCCATCTCTCATGATATGTACATATAAACTATTGACATTGACCAGTCTGTGCTCTGATGATCCCATTTTATGGAACCTAGATATCCTTCTGACCACTAAAAAACAAAACAAAACAAAAACCTGGTGTGGAGTCAAAATCTCCTCAGGTTTAGTCAAAGGTTGAAATGGTACAACACGCATGAAAGTACTCTGAAAGCTATGTATAAAAGGCTGCATATGTACATTAATACTGTGATTATGATCCTCATGGGCAATTTTTTTATTACTTCATTACTTTTGGTCTTTCAGTAAGTACAACTCTAGATGCTGTGGGTACGGGATGAATGACAGAATAAAATAAAAAATTACAAAGTATTATGTACCAAAATCATAACTGCTATGTGAATAAATAGTGGTGGGGTGTGGGAGAGAAAAAATAAAGAGAATTATCTTGAATTCCAAACTTGAGTATAAAGATCCTTTTCTACAAATGCCATTTCTGAGTAAATTTATACTCTACACATCAAGTTTTTGTTTCTTTGTTTCTTCTTGCCAGATACAGAATATATAGGAAGGAGCAAGAAAGACAAAGCCCCCACTTTGTCTTTAATCCACTATGAAAGATGATGCAGAAGACTGAAAGAGTCCAGAGGCCTCCCAATCTCTTGGGAGAAGCCCACACCCCACATCTTCCTTCATAAAATCCACCATAGACATTTAGAAGGGATCTAGGGTTGGATCTTCTGCCACCTGTCTCAGCATTCCCCCGTGAATCCATGGCTATTCTCTTTCCTCATGCTACTAAATTCCTTACTTGGAAAGCAACATTCACATATGAGACTTGGGCTCTGGTACAAGCCCAACCCAGGAAAATGGGTGGAGGGAAGGAGACTCCACTTACAAGGGCTTGCCACAGTACCACTTCCAGACCTACAGCTAATGCTTCATAAAAGAGTGATGATTTCAAGTGACTCAGTTTGCTGATCACTTGCCTAGAGGCCGTGACCTAAGTGTATTTCTGGTTCCAAGTTCTCCAGATGTTCTTGATCCTGTTTGGAACACACATGCCAGAAACCCTGGAAAGCAGCAGCCTTTTCATAAAAATGGTTCTGACTTGGTGGTCAGATGGGAGCCATCTGTTATAAGGCACCAGCCTTCCAAAAGCCACCCTTATTACTGGCCACAGGGGCCGGGAGATCATGGTTCTTGAGGAGACTCTTTCACAGTGGGGTCATCTCTGACAAGCCAAGCCAAACACCGGTGAATGTGGCCCCATAGAGAGCAACTGTAATTCTTGACCCTTTGCTAGGGCAGACCTGTTTCTTCCTCTAGAAAGAAAGGAACCTGCTTCTCCTCACAGTTATATATAATGTGAGAATCCCAGTGAGCATTTTGAAACTCCAAATGCTAATGTGTGGGGGCATTTTTTTCAAGAATGACTCCTCTAAGAGGGAGCATTCTCACAAAGTTACCTACCTGAATCTTCCCTCAAGTTCTTCCCAGCCCTTGCATTTCTAGGTTCCTTTCTTTAGATAACTCACGTGTTGCAGAAAATACACTGGGCTGGAGGTCAAGAGCCTGCCTTTCATGTTATTTGCTGTGTGAACTTGGGCAAGTCACAGAGAGGACCCTCTTGGGCTTCAGGTTTCCCATCCATAAAATGAAGGAGGTAGGCTCTGTGCCCTTTACCACTCCTTTGAGTTCCAGTACTTTTGAGTTCTAGAGGTCTTATCTTGTAGAATTCTCCACTTGACAGCTTCACCTTTTTTATGGTTTAGACATGAGATTTTTTTTCCCCAAAATCTCAGGTGTAACAAAATACAAGAAAGTTTAGAGGTGAAATGATTGGGTTATGAAAGTTTTAACCTAATCATTGCATTAATTCCCCTGATAGGAATTAACTAGGTGGTAATTCTAGGCAGATACGATGTGACTAGAGGAGGTAGGTCTTTGGGGACGTGCCTTTGGGAAATATATTTTTTCCCTGGAAAGTGGAGCTTATTCTCTCTCTCTCCCTCTCTCCCTTTCTCCCTCTCTCTCCCCCCTTCTGATCACCTTGTCCTAAACTACTTTCCTCCACCATACCCCTCTGCCATGATGTCCTGCCTCACCTTGAGCCCAAAGCAATGGAGCCATGAGTGTCACATAAATATTTCTTCCTCTAAATTGTTCTTGTTGAGTCCTTTGGTGGCAGCAGCAAAAAGACTTACTAAAACAAGCTCCGTCCTACACTCTGACAGGCTCAAGAATCAACCAGGAAAAGAGAAAAAAGGCAGACTACCAAGCAAGTGACCTGCCTTCTCCATGTGAAAATCTGAGCATGGACACTGGGCAGCTGCCTGCCATCTTGCATTCTTCTCCCAGTGCACAAGAGGTACCTTCTATGTCCTTTTCAGGGGTAGATATACCATTGTCACTGAGTAAGAATTGTTTGCCTATCCCTCTCCCTCATCCAATAAGTGTTTATTAAAGGTGTTGAACATTTTATTTTTATGTTCAAAACCCTTTGTGATATATGAGACTAAGGCTGTCATTCAGACAATAATTCAAACAAAGGTTACTGTTTGTCATAAACATTAGCTCTCAAATGACCTTTGACTTATTCCCATAGTTTTCAAAGATCTTTTTTTGACTTTTTTTTCCCCAAAATCAAACATTAGTTCTAGATGACCTATAAAGTTTTGAGAATATTTTCAGTACCTTCATGTCATTTTCTGGGTACTTTTTTTTTCTCATTTTTTATACATAGTTTTACCATCCACAAGATACCAGATATTGATTTATAACTGAAAATTTTAGTTTTCACTTTCCATATGGTCCATATCTTCAAGAAACTAACAATCTAATGAACTTGTAAGATAATTCAATATTTATAAATTATTAATATATTATCAAATATTCAAGAATTATAAATAATCAAAAATACATAAAATAAATATCAAAATAGTATAATCACATAACAGTCATGATAAACATTAATTTGGCCCAGTACCTATGATATAAAGAATACTAATAAACCTTGAAAAGTACTGTTTGGGTTTGGTGACTATGCAAAGAATGCTCTTAAGTCCAGGACTGCACTGACCAAATGAGACAAATCTAGGCCTGGGAGTCCTATTTGACATAATAAAGCTTGAAACTCACTATTGGGGCTATTCCTACCTCCTGGACTCGGAAAACAGAAAAACAGGACCGCATATATCCATGGATTTCCTCTTCCTCAATATCCCATGATTTGACACCTATTCTTTAGCAGGTGTTGAATTTTGGCCCCAGAACTTATATACTTCAGTTCACTATTAATGTCTCCCAATTCAAGCTCTCAAGGAAACCAAGACATATTTCCAAAATCAAGTGAAATATTTTACATATATAGACTATTTGTTGTTAATACTTTATTTGGACGTATCCCTTTTCCATAAAAATAAATCTCCTTAGTGTTTGATTTTCTAGAAACAATATCTCCAATTTTTAAGCATTCAATATACATATAAACATGTATGAGTATGAAGTTTGAAAATGATCAAGAATACAAACAATAATAAATAAAAACATTTTCAGTTTATATGCTATTATCTCCCTATTTTGTGGCACTTTTTATATAATTCAGTACTCAGAGCTACCACCCAATGTTCATTCTTTAAGAATATGATTTAGGGGCTGGAGTTATGGCTCAGCAGTAGAGCGCTCACCTTGCATGTGCAAGGCCCTGGGTTCGATCCTCAGCACCACATAAAAATAAAAAAAAATAAAGGAATATGATTTATAGGAGGCATTACAATACCTGATCTGAAATTATACTACAGATCTATAGTAACAAAGACAGCATGATATTGGCCCCAAAACAGACATGAAGACCAATGGAATAGAATTGAAGACCTAAAGACAAACCCAGAAACCAATAGCTGTCAGATATTTGACAAAGATGCCAAAATCATATCTTGGAGAAAATACAGCCTTTTTAACAAACAGTTTTTGGAAAACTGGATGGCTATATATAAAAAAATGAAATTAGACCCCTATCTTTCACCCTGCACAAAACTCAAATTGAAATGGATTTAAGACTTAGGAATTACACCAGAAATTTTACAACTTCTAGAAGAAAACATAGGGTCAGCACTCCCTTATATAGATGCTGGCACCAACTTCCTTAACAAGACCCCCCAAAACACAAGAAATAAACCAACAACCACTGAGTCAGATGCCATTAAACTAAAAAGCTTCTTATAACTAAGGAAATGATTAAGAGCATGAAGAGAGAGCCTACAGAATGGGATAAAATCTTGGCCAGTACTCCTCCAATAGGGGATTAATACCCAAAATATACAAAGAGCTCAAAAAAAATTAACACCAAAAAACAAATAACCAATCAATAAATGGAAAAAGAATAGAAACTTCTCAAGAGAAGAAACACAAAAGGCCAATAAGTATATGAAAAAATGTTCAACATCTCTAGCAATCAGGGAAATACAAATCAAACCTACACTAAGATTTCACCTCACTCTAGTCAGATTGCATGCTCAGCTTCTAGTCAGATTGGCAGTGATCAAGAATACAAACAATGATAAATGCTGGCAAGATTGTGGGGAGAAAGGAACACTTACACATTGCTGGTGAGACTGCAGACTAGTACAACCATTCTGAAAATCAGTTTAGAGATTTCTCAAAAAACTAGGTCTGGAATCACCATATGACCCAGCTATCCCACTCTTGGATATTTTCCCCAAATATCTAAAATCGGCATAATACAGTGACACAGCCACATCAATGTTTATAGAAGCACAATTCACAATAGCTAAATTATGGAATCAACCTAGATGACTGCCAATAGATGAATGAATTAAGAAATAGTGAGATATGTGTGTGTGTGTGTATACACACACACACACACACACACACACAAAATGCAGTTCTACTCAGCTATAAAAATGAATGAAATTATGGCATTTGCTGGTAAATGGATATAAATGTAGACTATCATGTTAAATGCAATTAGCCCAACTCAGAAACTCAAAGGTTGAATGTTTTCTCTCATATGTGGAAGATAGAATAAAATAAAGGAAAGGGAGAGGGAAGGATAAGATCACATAAAGAACCAGAGAAGTTAGTGCTAAATGAAGTTAGCCAATCCCCAAAACACAAATGCTGAATGTTTTCTCTGATATAAGGAGGCTGACTCATAGTGGGGTAGGGAGGGGGATCATGGGAGGAATATATGAATTCTAGATAGGGAAGCGGGGTAGGAGGGAAATGGAGGGGGCAGGGGATTAGCAAGGATGGTGGAATGTGATGGACATCATTATCCAAAGTACATGTATGAAGAAACGAAGAAGGGAGGACAGGAGGGAAAAGGGATAGGGAAAAGGGGGAATTATGAACTGAAATTGAATTCAATGCATCTATGAGTTTGTCAGGATGAACCTAACTATTATGTGTAACCATAAAGCTCTAATTTAAAAAAAGAAGAATATGCTTAAACAATTGTGTTAATTCTCAGAGTTACTTGAGTTTCATCTGAGAAACTTGGCAAATTGTGAGACTGAATTTGAAAAGCAGGCCAGTGTACTTCAGTATTCTAAAACTACCCCTGTATGTAATTTATCACACACAGTACCAGTTGTGGAATTATTCTTTGAGTTTAAATTTTCAATAACATTGATGTATGGGTTAAAGGTTTCTTCTGAATATTGTGAAGAACAAGAAATATTTTTCCTTGTTAACTCAACATTATTTTATTTGTTGATTCCTTTTAGTTTTATATACTGTTAGAATACATTTTGACATAATCACAAAAACATGGACTATAATTTTGCTTTAATTCAGTCCCCAGTATTTTCCCACTTCCCCCACTCTCCTCCCTCTTTCTGCAATTTGTTTGTTCTTAATTAGTGTCTTGTGGACATACTTGATGATAGAATTCACAGTGGTATATTCATGTATGTATGTATGAAAGTATAGTCAGATTCATTCCACTGTTCTTCCATTTTCCTGTCCCTCCTTCCTTCCCATCAACCCTCTTCATCTACTCTATTGATCTAAGAAATGTTTATGTAATCTCTATCCTCTATACCATTTTCTAAATTTTCAGAGAAGGAAACTTACGTTAAAGAAAATTGACATCAAGTTCAAGAACAACCAATCAAATAATGTAATGATGACAGTGAAACATCCCAGAGGGGAGGGTAGCCAGCAAGAGACATGAAGCTTGTGGTTCCCAAGTTTATCCAGGTCCCTCATGTATGGATAAGGTCACATAACTGGAAATGCCAAGTGTGGCTTCTAGGTCAGAACACCAAATTGCTGAGGTGGGACCTCTCAGAGCACTCTTCACCTCAGGGAGAAGTGCTGGCAATACCAGGTGGGGATGCTTTAGTGAGTCCCCTGCGTGCACTACAATGAGTGAGTCCCCCCCTCTGACCCCAGTGGCTCCTGGCTCATGGGATCATCTGCTGCATTGAACTCCTGATATTTGGGGTGATAATACCATGGAATAAACTACAACCATAATGTGAAGCCTATCCTAATGTACTCAAGATGACGGGGGCAATAAAGAGCTGAATCATGCAGGGCCTCAAGCCCTGCTAGGGAGTTTGCATCTTAGGCTGAGAGCACAGGGCTCTCTCCAACTGAAGCTGTTTTAATCACTTTGACTGCAAAGTACAGAAGGGATTAGAAGGGCACCTAAAACACATCTCAAATTCCTGAACTGTGAAGGCTTATTTAACCATTTTACCCACTACCCAGTCCTTTTTTTTTTAACATCTCTAGCCTTTTTTCTCTGTTTTCAAGTTACTGGCACAGCTGTAACTTGCCTCAGAAAAACTGAAAAGCTCAACAGAGAAATCTAAGAATATTTTAAAATCTCATGTCTAATGTAACCTAAATCTCTCTCAATGAAATGAAATTACCATTCCAGTTTTATCATATCTTCTTAATCTTTCTGATAAGGGCAAAATATGGTTTCTTTGAATTTGAAGCTAAAGAATGACAGGCTAATTTCTTTGAAATCTGATTACTTCAGATTCTGTGTCAGACGGTCTGAGGCCAAATTATTATGGAAAGAGCAAGTAAATTGAGCCAGAATACTTCATAATTTCCCTTCATTAGCAAGTTTTGCAGGCTTCACTGAATTTAATGAAAGAAGTACCATGTAAATCAACTCTATTTTCCCCAGGGGAAATTTTTTTAAAAAAAAATTCTCTTGGACCCAAGTATGGCGTGAGTGTCAACATTTAAACATCAGAACATTTAGCTTAATTAAACTCCTCTCTGGTTCCCCCTTTACTTCGATGGCTGTGTTTAAGGCTTTAAGACATAATCCTCCCCATTGCCAGACTTTCCCTTGCATGATTACATGGGCTAAGGGTATAAATCACAGATTTGAGGGCTAGAAGAACACAGAGGTATAAATCATGAACTCTGGGGCTTATCTAAACCACCTGCCTCATTTTACAAATAAGGTGAATGAGGTGGCAAATTACACTGGGTATCTTCAGGAAATCTGAATGAAGAAAATGATCCTTAGTCTTTCTACATTTACTCTGAGATGACTTTAACATACCATCTGTTTTTGCATTTTACTACATAGCAGGTTAACAATTGGGTAATATGGCACCTGACTGAAAACAGACTGATCAAAGATATAAACTACTCAACATATAAGCAACTGTTTAAAAGCCATTTGCTGGGGGTGGGAGGATCCACTTCACAGCTAGTTATCAGTGGGAAGCATCCAAACTGTGTTCCCCTAAACACCACTGTTCCATGAAGTTTTTCTACCTTCTACAGGGAAGGGATTTTGTTCTGTGATCAGATGGGTCTGGGGAACGCAGCTTAAACTATGTTAAAATGTTATTGTTCATTCTGATCTCATCTTCAAAGGAAGTGCTTGGCAAAATTAATCTTAGGCTCACAGCTCCAAAAAGTTGACATGTAAGCTTTAATTAAACATTTTAAAATGGAGAATTTCTCTATTTTTATATAATTTTTTTCTACTGCTTTAATAGCCAGGTTGTTTCATTAAATCCAAATATATAAGAGCCTACAATAATGTCTTGTTTCAGCAAATCTAGACAAAGTTTTAATGATTCGATAGTAACACAAAACAAGTTGTCTTTATTTCTGTTCAAGATAAAGTAAATCAGTTCTGAATGTCCTGTTCACTTGGTACATAGGTCCCAAATGAGGTAGTTAAAATGTTGTCATCACAATATAAGCATACAGCTAAGAAAATAGTTGACATAATCACAGAACTCGCCTCATGCAGAATGTAAGAGATACAGGGAGGCTTAGGTCAATCTCATCCATCTAAGGCCCTTGGCTACTAGAGGCCATGGAATGTATCCAAGGCATTTTTCATATGCATAGGTAACTTGGTTTTACATTTGCATTTATTCATTATTTTATTGGTCCATTTATCGATTTGCTAAAATCATCTTAGTTTCAGGCCATATATCAAGCACTGAAAACACAAAGATGAACATAAGAAAATTCCTGCCTCAAACACTCATGATTCAGTGGTATGCCTGCAATTTATTTATATTGAAATTAAAAGTAATAAGTAAAAAACACAGCACTTTCAAATTATTTCACTACAGTTCTATGCTGTTGCGGTTGCTCACATCATGAGTATGTTTAGAGCAGACTTATTATATCATGAAGTGCTCTGGTAGATCTGTTCCAAGTCCACACTCAGTCAGATCACAATCAAGTGAATATTATACTATGGAAATTGGCAATTGCTACTAAGCTGGATTTTCCCCCCTCCTAGGTGATTGTTCAACATTTACTACCTCTCTACTGAATTTGACTAACATATATGGAGTGTATTTTATTGTGGTATAGCTTATGGTAGGACTAGGAATTCACACATACATGATCTCATAGTCTCTTCTAAATAAGTCTTTGAGACAGACTTGGTGTCTAGTAGAAGACACAGATCTGTGCAAAACTAGCCATAATATAAAAAGTCCTCTGTTCATCGTATGATCAACGGTATGGCAGTTAAAAGAGTATGAGAAGAAGGGAGACTGAGCCTGGATTTAGTAAAGTCACCCAAAGATCATGCAATTGCTCAAGATCATGTGATCACTAAAACGAGAGTCAGTGTGCCTCTAATTATTCTTGCCACTGTGCTCCATATATCTACCCTCCATTTGCTGAGTAACTATGTCTCAGACATGAAGCTCCAAAGAAAAAATATGTTAAAGTTTGAAACCTATTTGGTTTGCAATCTAAATATCTATGTACATAAAATATGTCATTATTTACTTGAAACTAAGGGAGATAGGTATGATGGCGGGGAGAACAAAAGCCAAGGGACATGTTGAGGCTAAATACGGTACAGACTGGCACTAAGCTGGGCATCCTTGGTGAAGTTACTTATTCTTCCTATACTTCTTTCATCTATGACATGAAAGCAAACTCTACCTTGGAAAATTAAATATAATGCTGTACTAAAAGCACATGGTTCATAGTAGGGGCTCAATAAAATGCCACTTCTTGTCCTTCAGCTTCATGCTACAGCAGTGGTCTGCCTTATTTGCAAACCTCTCTAGAAAGTTGTACAGGCCTCGGGGTCTCTGCTGTCCATTCTTCCCAGTATGCTTGATGCTTCATTGTCACCGCTGACTCATCCATCTGCGCACCCTGTGAGCTCAGGGACTATGTCTATTTTGCTTACCAATTTATGCAGAGGGATCAGTACAGTGCTTAACATATGATTGGTGCTTTTCAAGTATTTGCTAAGTACATGAATGATCCAAATAGGTCTTTTCAGACTGCTGGTTACACAAGGTACATCACTTTGAAATTTTGTTCAATTTTCTTCCTTTAGACAATGCTTTTGTAAGCTCTATTGCCTCAATATTTCTTCTTCTAGCAAATGATACTAGTTTCCCACATTTTCCAAGAAAACGTAAGGATCAAGTTCTTAATCACAGCATGTCATGCATCAAAGTGCCACTCCACAACCCCTGTAAGACTGGCAAACACTAGTCCCTACTGGTGTCAGAGGGGATGTCAAAGAATCCTAGGCTTTAAGTTAGTAAATTTGGCTAAATTGCCATCTAATGTAGTTACATAATTTCATTTGTGTATAAAACCCTTTTGTTCCTGGTTAAAATGAAACATTTCCTCTGCAGTTGAACAAAAACTGCTTTTCCCTAAAACTCTGATGAATTCAATGGTCCATATGGTCTATTTCTTTTGTATATAAGTGATTATATTAACAATCATTAAAAGAAATATTTTCTTTTTACTTGTTCAAATATTTACATGGTATAGCTTAATTGTTTTAAAACACTATTGGAATTCTTTTTTCCAACTTTAATATTTGCCTTTTTAAGGCCACAAAGTGGGAAAACAATATGAATGTAAAACCTAAGTGTATTTAAATTAAATAAAATCTGACCCCAAAGAACCCCATTTCTAAATATGACAAATCTGTTTTTCACATAAGTGTTCTTTCATATGGTAAAGCTGGATTGCACAGAAGGCCTATTTGGGTCTCCTAATCCTATTATAAAAAACAAGGTTAGTTTGGAATAGTCTGAATATTTATTCTTAGGTACTTTTGTCTGCTATTGCAGGATATATCAAAGAAAGGTCAAGATGCTATATAAGCTATGGAACTGAGATTTCCAGCAGATTTTCTATAAGAGCAGAAACAGGGTCAGATTTTTAACAAGCATCCATACTTCAATCCAAATGGGAAGTCTTTGGGTGTTTCCCAAATGCTAATTTGTGCTACAGTAAGAGTTGGTTGAGGGATAAGAAAGAAAGGCAGATTTGTGTAGGTAGAATATGCCCAGATGGGCAGCACCATTAGAATCGGTCAGCACAGATTTCTTTCGCTAGTTCACAGAAACGAATGTAATACTTTCTATTTGTAGGCATTACAGTATCCTGTCTTTCTTAGGCAATTGTGACCTTCAACAAGCATTTATAGAACAACCTTTGGGTGAATCATATTTCTATTTGTCCTGTGCTCTTCATGTACTTATAGGCTGTCAGAAGCTTCAGCTTGACAAGCAGGTCACAAAGGCAGGACAAGAAGCTAGAGTCAGGGTGGAACTGGGCTGGACTTAGGGTGGGTCTGGAGCTGAGGGTCAAGGTGAACTCACAGAGGCTGAGCAATTCAGAGAATGGGAGAAGAGATGCCAAAGGTCAAAGCTGGCAGTGGGTCAGCAGTCACAGTGCAGTAACCAGGAAGTATGATCTGGGGACGAAGAATCTGGGTTTTAGCCCAACTCCGCCATTTGCTAGTTATCTGGCTCTAAGTAAGTTACTTCACTCTTCTGCACTGTGACTCCGTTTCCTACAAAATAGAAAACAACATGGACTGCTAAGTACTCTTTTGGACTTTGGATAAAAATAAAAGTGCTAATCATAATGAACATTTGCAGAATCCTAAGTATCTTATATTAATTAATTCATTTAATCCTCACAATAACCCTATAAAGCAGATACCATTATAATCCCCAAAGCCACACAGCTCATGAGTGATAGACCTGTAATACACCGCTCAAAAGTCTACTCAACATGAGATCACATATACCATAAAGTAGCTTATTAAAATACTGTGTCCACATACATTTTAATAATAATAGATAATGTCTTTAAGTATTTATGAGGAATGGGGGGTCATACTCATTATATTAGGTATAATGTATGTAAAATACCACAGTCCTTTAAGTTTACTTCTTTAATAAGCTCCATACTACAGATGAGGAAACTGAGACAGAGTAAGGTCACACAGCTCTTACGTTTTGGAACCAGAATCTAAACTCAGCTCATTTTTTTTAACCTAATTTCAAAGTATGTTTAGTCTTTTATTTCTTTGACAAAATTGAGACTATCAATAATGTCCTCCCTCAATGTTCTCTTCCTGCCCCAGATTCCTGCAAACTGGCACCTGCTCTTAAGTCCCCATTTCCAGGATCAGAGGGTAAGTCATTGGTCATCCTTTCCATGTAAGGTCAGTGTTTCATCCTTTGCTCTGATACACACACACACACACACACACACACACTCTCTCTCTCCCCCCGCCCCCCCGTCTCCCTCTGCTTCATTACCTATCCCCTTCAGCCATCAGTCAACTTCCTTTGCTCCTTCTCATCTAATCCTCTCTGCACAGTCTCTCCACTCCCTATCAACTTCCTTACCATCCCTATACTCCTGAGTCCCTACCTCTGCTTTCTATTTTCTCTTTTCTACTCCAACTGCTCTTTCCCAGTTTACCTCTGGCTTCCTACCTGCCCACACTAACAGGTATTCTCACTCCTCGTCCTACTTGCTCTTTCCTGCAGACTGCAGCAGGCCCAGGGCTCTCCACCTCCTCCGGCTCCTCTGTGATCCCCTCAGCTGGTCTTCCATGCGCAGGGTTCTCACCTCCCTGCCTTTCCTCTGCCTGTCCTCTCCTCCTGGAATGCCTTTCCCTACTGTCACACCAGTCCTCTAACCAGTTTCCAGCTAAGGTAGGTTTTCTTCCTGGAAAGCTCTTCTGAATCGGTCCATCATCTTGACATTATCGGCACCTTCTCCATGTCTCCGTGATATGCTAACTTTCTATTTTAATTTCTTAAATTGCTTATTCTTGCAGGAGGCTTCCTCAATGACTATAAGAGTCTTGAAGACAGGGACTGTCTTATTCATCTTGGACCGGCTCCAGGCTTGTCTAAACACTAGGACAAAACAGCGTGACTGGGCCAAGATTTCGGTTTTGACAGTCATAGTTTTTATTTTTAAAAAGGGACTATTTCTCCTATGTAACTCACCATATGTATATAATTTTATCCTTAGACTTAGTATTACAGTCTCACATTCAGTTCTACTTCTTTGATAAGTATGTTTTACTTTGTTCTTCTTTCCATTCTAAAGGCCTAGAAGCTGCCTGACATACCATTGGCTGTGAGGGCTGATCACTCTTTTTACCTCCCTGATGCCTACTCTCTTTCTTCCAGCAATGGAGACACTGGTGGGGTTCTCAATCCATGTCTCCCACACTCAGGTCTAGGTGTGGGAAAATCCTCAAGACAATCAGACAGTTACTCCCAGGAATTTAAAATGTTGGGAAAGTGAAACAGAGGAGGAGAGTGATTAAAGCTAATTCATCCTAGAAGAGATTTCCCCTAGTTCCTATGACCTGGATTCTCCTTCCTATGCATTTCACAGGTTACTGGTAGCCTTCCAGTACATTCCTTAAACAAAGGTTCAAGGTAAGCAAAGTCTGTTTCTGTTGTTTAGAGACAACTAGCACCACATGATAAATAAGTATTCAACTGGCATCTGCTGAATTAATAACAACCAAGGAATATTTGAGTCAAAGGGAGGTTTTTCCTAAGGTAAAGGAGACCTACAAATTCCCAGCTACATGAAGGACTGGGAGGAAATCCATGTTCTAAAAAGCCAGATGATGAATACAGAAAAAACCCTGGGGCCGGAAGAAAGAGGATCTAAGTTGTGCCTGACAAAGGGACTTGGCTCAGGAGACAGACATCCTTCCACTTTGTCTGATCCTGGAAACACAGGAGATAGGTAAGCTAAAGAAAGAGCAAAGGAGGGTGATCAGGCAGGATGACCTTGACTTTTATTAAGGAAGGAGATATTATGTGGGGAAGATTTTAAGAGATGTATCTGAAATGATGATCCGAGAAGCATATCAAGTAGTCAAAGGCAACGAGGATCACTGGAGATTTGAAGACAGATATGAGTATCTCAAATTATTAAATCCTCAACAGCAAAGCTTTCCCATTGCAAGTATAACTATACATGATGACTGACGAAAATCTTAATGACAACCGGGAAAAGTACTCTTTGGGGAAAGTAAAGGCATTTTCTTGGTATATTTCTTGGGCAGTATCACAGGTTTCAGCTAGCTCACTAGATCCCACAGAGGTTAACTTTCACAGCCACACATGCTGTCATAGGCTTAACCCGGTATAGTCTCTGGTCCACACAATGAAAAGATAATAGGATTTAGCCATAATTCATGTTTTAGACATTTGAAAAAAACAAAAAAAAAAAACTGTAACCTCCCTTTGACTCAAATATTCCTTGGTTGTTATTAAGTCAGCAGATGCCAGTTGAATACTTATTTATCATGTGGTGCTAGTTGTCTCTAAACAAGCTTCTTCTAGCTTAATGCTACTGTGCAGCATGTGGATTATTTTTGTGTTCATTGTTACAATCACACATTGGATTCTACTGTTTTTAGATTCTTTTTGGTATTTGGTGAATGTTACTTTTTCTTTACTCATCATCATATATAATAAAGACACTATGCAGAGAACCAAAAAGGGGCTGGATGTTTTCCCTAAAGAGAGGGCTTTTCAGATGTGCTCTGTAATTTGTCATCCAGAGGAAAGCGTGTATCATCACCGCTTTAAAAAAAAAAAATAAGTGAATTACATCGACTTGATGCACAGCAGGCTCACAGCGTTCATGGGCCTTTGTATTCCACATATGCTTGCTCTCTGTGGTCTCCTCTCAAATTGTCCTAGGCATCCAGGAGATAAAGCAGGCAGGAAAGCAGGAGACGTCAGAGCAAATGGCTCAATAGGTCACCTCACTCGTGAGACACAAAGCTAGAAATCTACCTTCAGACAGGAAATTAAATACTTAAAAGAACCCACCAACCCATTCCACAGTCTGACATTTAAGACTTTCCCCCTCATTACCACTTCCCTTTCTAAAGCATTCGCCCTCCCTAGATGACTTCATAAAATCAGATTATTATTAAAAGAAAAAAATACATGTAGCTAAACATACCCTAAGGTTAGTGAAATCCTCTCAGTCTGTATAAGACACTTTCTTCTTTCTTTCAAGGAAGGTTACTCAACTAATAGAGCTTTACCTGAGAGTTCACTACCATTTCTGCACTTTGTTTGGTGTCATACATCAGCAGCCTAGGAGTGCTTTGCTAACAAGCCACTGTCTTTAGTTGCGTGCTGTGTACCAGCTCTGACTCCACTCCCCAAATTCCCTACACAGGTGTGCTAACCGTACTCTGCATCTTTTCTCTCGTGCACTCCTTTCTTTTTGAATGCTGTGCTTTGACTTCCTAGAGACATGGGTTTCCATTAAGGAATGACATGGTGCTTGAACTTCTACAATCATGGTCATATGTGGACAAGTGTGCACATGTCTGCAAGCATGTGTGCATATTAAATATGAATTCTGTAAACAAACGTCTGCTTCCACTTAGTAGTTAAATTTGCCTTTGTTTGTTTAGATTGTTAAGAATGGGAAGGTTAGGACCATGTGAGTACCTTAAGTGGTCCAATTTTTATTAATAGAAAATATCTAACAGTTTTTATTAAAGGAGAATGGCCCAGTTTTATTAGTGGAGAATTTACCAAGTCCATCCTTACTAATGACATCAACAGCAGTGCCAGTTGTTCCAGATGACTTTAAAGCACAGCTGTCATTACGGCATCTTTGGTTGCAGATAGTAGCTAGAGGCAGTAACTAACTTAGAACATCAGGTGCTGGAAGACAGGAGATCCAGTAAGAGAGAGGTAATTTTTTTCATGGGTCTCCATTTGAAATGAGAATATATTTTTCTTAAAATAATATTAATTGCCATTTGTGAAACAGCAGCAGGTACCAAGTACTGTGTGTATTACATGCATGATCATCAAAAGAACCCTTCATGGAAAGCATTATTTCTCCCCTTTCCCCCTGCATGGAATGGTTGCACATTAATTTGAGAGCTGGCATCTTGTTTACAAAGGCAATGAAACATGGGTTTCACTGTGTTGGGGATCCTGCCAAGAAATATTTTTATTTTCAGATACTTGTATTTAATAAATGTAGAGCCACTTATTTAGAATTAACAAGTAATAGATGTTACTAACAGATGTGTAAATAAGACTTCCAACAAATTAATTTCCTGGCTAGAGTATTTAGGGGGGAAAAATGTTCCCTTTTATAATATAATACATGTGTGTTCCCTATGACAATATATATGAAGCTCATTCTTAATCACAACAAAGGCTGCTTCATTCTTTATTCAGCAAGATAATTGTGCTTTATAAAATTGTTACCAACACTCTGGTTTGTCATGAATAATATCAAAAATGAAAAGTCCTTAACCCTACCCTCAAATTCTAATTGGAGAGCCTATTTTTAGACCAATTGGCTTGATTCAATAGTGTTTTTATTCGAGTTTCAGCTAGATTCCAAACTGATTGGGACAAAGCCAACTCTATATGTTCCTTTTCAACATGCAGACTCAAGGCTAATGGCACCAGTGGAATGCAGAACTACCCGGAGACCTTCACTATCAAAGGGTCAATTTTTAGGCAGCATGCCTGCCCAAATTAAAGTTTATGTAGGTTCTTATCTGAAATAGCAAGAAGGTTAAATCAGAAAGTAACCTAAGCTGTTATCTCCTGTTAAGTAGAATTACTTGTACATTGTGTGTATATAAAAGGGTGGGCATCATCCTTCTGTGACTTATGTTACCAAAAAGATATGCAAAAACAAATGGGTATTACCTCAGGGTGCTTGCTCTGCACAATTATTTTACCATAAAAATGCAAAAAAAAAAAAGTGGTAGTAAGAGGGTTACAGGGAATGAAATGTGGAACACAAAGATCTATAAGGAGGAGAAAGTGGGGAACTAAGGGAGGGGAAGGAATAGAAAACTGATTCAAAAATGGTTGGCAACTAACAAGCAGCTAAAAGCACTTTGGGATTCAGTATGGGAAATGAAACCCAGTCCATTAAGAATGCTCAGTGGCATTCCGATGACCTTTCAAAACCATGGTGCAATGTTAAAAGTTCTCCAAGAATCAATTTCTTGCCCAAGGATCCCTGTGTTTAAGTCTTTGCCTCCATGCTCATTCTGAACAAACAGCAAAGATGTGGACACTTGAACTGAAAAGCAGCACTGAGGTTTCATCAGCCTCATGTCCACCCTGTGCTGAAAGGGTCTCTGCTATCCCCAAACCCATCTTGTCTAACATTCTGGTTTATGTGCCAGGGAAGTAAAAGCATTAAAGGAAAAAAACGAGCCAAGGTCTGCACTCATCCTCATAACTAACACAGAGCATGGTCTCTTAATGAAGGCTGGAGGCTGGGTGGAAAGTGGATGAGGGACTAAAAACAAAAGAAAGCTTGCAAAAGATTAAAAAAAAAAAAAAAAACCTAGAAAAGTAAAAACATTCCTCAAACACTGGTAATTTAGAATGTGATAATTTAACATACATGAGACAAGTTTATCCATGAGAAAGGGAGTGATAAAAATACTAGCAGTAAAATAAAGACTGATGTTTACTCAGTAATAACAACTCACATTTATAGAGCACTTACTTTGGGCTGGGCACTATTCTAAGGACTTAGCACAGCCCTCTGGCTTAGCTATACATACTATGTCATTTTAGAGATAAAGAAATAAATTGATACAGTGTCCAAAGTCCTATTGGTGGTAAAGCCAGGATTTGAACCTAGATCATCTGATTCCAGAACCAGCATTTTTATCCACTATGCCACAAATAAGATAGTATGTTTACATTTTTAGCATTCTAACTCCTATTACAGAAAAAAACTACTAATTATAAATTTACCTCCTCTATTAATTTGAGCAATCTTGGCAGGACCCATCCCTGCATGCCTTCAGTGAAGAAACAATTTGGCAAGAAATGGGCAGACTAAAAATTAGAATTAAAACAAATCACTATAGTTTTTTGAAGAATACAGCTAAAGTTACTTGAAATTTTACTCATCACTATTTTCATTAATTCAGACCAAACTATTCCCAATTAACCCAAAAGAAAAGGGTTTTATGAAAATGCTGAAATTGAGCATTTAATTTCTTTAAGTTTAAAATGTAGTTTCCTCCTTAGAGAGTCTTTCAGTACATTATACCTTTGCTTCAAACACTCTGCCTTGCATTCCACCAGCTTTCCTCCTGTAATCTGCAGAGATAATGTAGTAATTAGCTTAGTACAGGTTGGGTATCCCTTTTCTCAAATACTCAGGAATGTTTCATATTTGGGAGTTTTCTGGAATTTGGGAATATTTGCAAATACATTACTGGCCGAGCATCCTGAATCTGAAAATCTGAAGCCCAAAATGCTCCCAAATCCCAAACTTTTGGAGTATCATGACGTTGCTCAAAAAGTTGTGGATTTTGAAGCATCTTGATTTTGGATTAGGTATGCTCAGTCTGTGGCATCTATCCAGTAAAAGCAGGCCTAGCTTCAAAGAAAACCTTCTTGTTACCCATGCCTTGACTGGGCACAACAAGGAACAGTGAGGTCACAGTGGTTCTAATGTCTTCTTTCCAGGCCCTGAAGGAAGAAGGGGTCTGAAGGAAGCTACTTAATCAAGAAAAGGGATATGTAAGTACTAATGCAAAGAACAGTTAAATAAAAGAGTTTGCTGGCCCTTAACTTCTGTTAAGCAAAGAAGAAAATGGAGTCAGAGATGTTCATTACTCCCTAGACAGTGCTAAGCAACACATTCTGAATGTGAGAAGGAATCTCCAGTGTAGAAAAAGAAACAAACATAAACAAATTGCATTCCTCTTTAAAAACAGTTAACCTCTTTATCCCAAGTCTTCTTTCAGCTACAGGGAATTTTGGTCCTGTAAAGGATGTGGCTTCACCTATTTCCTTTTTAATTTTGTCATCTCAAGGATTTCGCGTATACAAAAAATACTGACACGTGTACTTTACTGAATCACTTCAAAATGTTTAAATGAACTTTTCTGTCTACCTATAAGAGCTTGTGCCTGAACTTCAGAGTAATGTGAAAGATCAGGATTGTAAATGACCTGTCTCATTTTTTTTTAACCTTGACCCAAAATTTACCACTGAACTAACAGCATTCAAATCAAACCTCTCTGCCCTGTCAACTTTATCTTAAATACAGAGAACTAATTCTCAGACATTATGTATGGTGCTGTGAATTAGTATGTACATTTTGCTGCATATAGCCAGAATCTAATAGATACATTCCTAAATTGCATTGAACCATCTATTTATTATAGTTACACATGAAAATGCATAGGAGCTATTTTATAATTATTCTTTCATTGGTGTCACTTTAAATGACTGTTAGTATGGTTTCTCAATCAGCAGTTTCATTGACCTATGATGCTAACTGCATAGTAAAAGGCAAAAAAAAAAAAGAATGGTTATTTGAGATAGATGTTACACAAATATCCCCCAAACAGCAACTACTCTGCTCTGATGTGTGGACAGAGCTTCTCTAGCTTTTCATAGCTGGTATCCCTTGTGATTGGCCACAGTGGCTGTTCAGACTGGTCAATGCCTTTGATGAACCTATAGTTAAATATTGGAGGATCACCCTACCAGTCATAGACAAGTACCAAATATATATAAATATATTTATAATATAATTACATATAAATAATATTATATATATATATAAAATAAATATAATATATGTAAATATATACATTTCTGCCAAGGTGTAGAAATAATCTATAATGAGGAAAAAAACACAGTAAAGTATCACTATGGGTCTACAAATGGCAGGAAAATCAAATTTAAAAATACCTCAATAAAGTTACTTTCTGAAGACCTCTCTGATTTCTCTGAAAATAGTCAAAGTGAAGGTATGTACCTTATTAATACAGTTATCCAGATTTTAAGGAATATCTCTTATTCCTAACTACTCCTCAACTGAGGATCTCACAAGATGTGGGTGCAGTTGTTGTAATGAAATTCAAGACAACAGGAAATTTGTAAATGCTAAAGAACACAAGAAACATTCTCAGAATGTAATAGTCTATTTAATTAACAAAAGCTATCAGCCAAAGAATACTTGTATTAGAAAAATTTAAGGAATCAACCATCCCCCAGCACACCACCATTAATAACAACAATGTAATTGCAAGAAAAGTAGCTAAAGGAAAGGCTAACAGTGACCAAGATTTCTGACACTGACAGAATGAATCATTTCAATTTTCATTAGATTGGAACAGGTTTCTCGAAAAATGGAGATTTATGACCAAAAGACATGAATGCAAGAACACTTATAATACCCAAAGAATTCCTATTTGAATAGAACTCTATGAGCTATTACAGGTTCCTATTGTTTATGAAAAAAACAAAAGGCATGAACTTCATCCTAACTTTCACAAGTGTATTAGAGGGACACATTTAATCTTAGAAAACATATATGGAGGAAAAACCTTTGAAATGAGGAAGAAAAAAATCCATAACCCAAAATATAATTGAACATGTTGAATAGCAATGAATGTCACACTTTCCCCTAACTTCATAAAAGGCCAGATGTGTGCTACACCCTTCTGCATGATTTCATAATTCTTACAACTCCACCCGACGAGATAACCCACCAGCATTTTTATGATCTTTCTTTCTTCCATGAAGAGCTGCTATTTAAATCTCTAGAGAAGTAAATCCCACACTAGCAAGAATGTATTACTTGCCTCTATCATTTTTGAATACAACAGTGGGATAGATGATATTATTTATAGCCTATAGGTTGGCTATTCACTTCAGTAAACTTATCAAATTCAAATAGAGGAATACTCCTCTCTTCATATTGACAATTTTTATTCCCTTTCATTTTCAAATTCAGAAAAGAGTTACGTATAACATGGGGCAGCAGCATGGATAACATAATGAAAACAGATTTGGGAATGACAGAAACCTGGGAAATCTCGTCTTTGCTCCTGTGCCACAGGCCCTCCCAGTTTTCTTTCTGTAAGATATGGGACACTAGCATCTACTTCCCAGATATTAAAAAGACCAAGTATGAGCATTTGCCTGAAAAGAAACAAAGTTAGCAAAACCATCAAGGGTGATTTTTTAAAAATTCTTTCAAAAAGGATGGCTAAGAATAAGCAATGTGAATGATATTAAATGTATTTTACGCTAATAAAATACTAGAAGGTTCCCATTTCTTAAACAAATGGGAATTGCAGACAACACAGCCAGGGGAGATAAACTTTCACATGACTCTGGCCCCTAGCAAGAGGTGTCCATGCTAGCCACAATTCTGCTCTCCCACAACTGGCCACAGGATCCTGGCACACAACCAGGAAAAGATCATCTGTGTGCCACAAGGGGGTCTTCCTTTCTGCTTTACACACACACACACACACACACACACACACACACACACACACACACACACATATACACACATTAGGTTTGGCCTATGAGAAAGTCGGGCCTCTAACCTGCAGAAAGGGCAGGAATAAACATCAGTTGGGTGGGAAGGAAAGCTGGCAGAAAAGGCAACACAAGTCCTGGGCTGCTCCTGGCATGAGAGAAGGAGCACAGAGCTCTTGGACACTGGGGGTTTCCATTCCAAAGAGGATGAATGGGAAGGCAATGCTGTAGTTTGAAAGTCCCTTCCAAAACTCGGGTTGAAATTTAATTGACACTGTTAACAGTGTTGAGAGATTGAACCTCAAAAAGGTGATTAGGTCATGGCGGCACTTTCCTCATGAACAGATTAATGTTGTGATCTCCAGAATGTGATGGCTACAAACACAGGGAGTTTAGACTCCTCCCCTCACACCACCTTGTATGTGTGTGAAAACTGTCCCACCATGTGATGTTTCCACCACACAACATACAAGAGGGAGGCCCTCACCAGATGAGGCCCCTTGATCTTGGATTTCTCAGCCTCCAGAATCATGCACCAAACAAACTTTTGCTGTTTTTAACTTACCTGGTCTGTGGCACTCTGAGACAGCAGCAGAAAGTGGACCAAAACAGGGGAAAAGGTGATAACGTGTACTGGGGATTTGGAGACCTAACTCATGTTCCCTAAACGCACCTCCAAGTTACAGTAAGAAATTTTCATGAGTTAGCTGAGTCATTCATCAGAACACTTTTGTATAGTAAAGGAAGTTACATGAAGAGCAAAATGTACATGTTACCATAGGGTCCAACCAGTGCTTGAACATGAAAACACCTGCCACAAGAGAAGGGTTTCATGAAGGCCAAGTCTTTCCAGTACAGTCCGGGCTCAGATTGTCAGATAATGTGAGGCTTGCTAGCAAAAGTCACACAAGCATGTATGTATTGGTGGAGACGGTGGCCTGAAAAACTCAGAGGGAGTTGAGAACATGATTTTCAGCTCTCCTATAAAGTAAAATTGTGTAAGAGTAAAATCAAGGATTTTCAAGTTTGATTTTTAATTTTTATTTATTTTATTATTATTTTGTTGTTGTTGTTGTTGAGTCCTCAGGCAATGCAGTGGGAAATTGGAGTTACTCAAACAGGGGCCATCCAGAGAGGGACTCCAGAAGATATAAGCTATGCCTTAGAAGATTTGGCTTCTTCAAAGTCTGAGGAAAGGTTAAGGAATCTCAAATAGTACTTTAGCTGGCTCCTGAGTTTTTCCAGGTGGTAGTTCCATTGTCCTGAATCAGTCCAAAGGTTGGAATCTCATTACTAGGCACTTCTCAGCCCCACCTGCCTCCACATAATCATGTGGCACTGACCACTTCTTTAATAGGAATGTTGTATTTCCATTTATTACACAGATTATCATGGAAAGGACAAAGGTTTGGAATGATATCAACACTGCTTCTAGACCAGGAATACACTGTGTACATGGAACTGAGAAGAAGTAATTTTCTCTGAGCTTCAATTTCCTTATATTTTAAATGCAGCTCATAACATATTGTGAGAATAAAACATATCCAACAAACTCCTAGCAGTGTCTATGATAGAAAAAGCACCTCCAGATTTGGATTCTATACCCTTTGTCTCTACACTTCATTAAATTCTAAAATCAACCAAGTCCTAGAAAAAGTTTCATGAAGCTAAAAAGTATTGGGGATTTTTCTGTCAAAAAAAAAATGTTTCCTACATTTAGTGCATCATCTCCTTTGTTTCTGAGGTTTTCTATAATAGTATTCAAACCACAGATAAAAGATATGTATCTTTCTACCTACACTAGCCTCCCTATCACATAAAATTGGTGTAGCATTTATGATGCCCCATGTCAAAAACTAAATAGCTGACATCAGAGAGTTTTGGACAGAAGCAATTCAATAATCATCCTTACAGAATATAGTTGCAAAAGCAAACCAATATCATCCAGGGACAAAGCTCAGCTCAGGGAGAAAAAAAAAGCAATGGTTATGATCACTTCTAGATACTTCATTAAAAACTCAACTGGTGCTGAGAGCCATGGCCAAGTAGGAATGACGCATGGCATGATGGTCTAAAATTTGGGGGCCAACAGAGGTGAGGCAAAGAACCTCACCCCCCCCACTGGCACCAAGGCCAAATTTGGGGGCCAACAGAGGTGAGGCAAAGAACCTCACCCCCCCACACACTGGTGCAAAGGCCTATCCACAAGTATGGCTGTATGCTGGACCGGTAGTCAGTGACGGGTATGATCCAATTGCAGTGGTACCAACCTAAGACAGGAGGCTGATGCCTAGAGGTCAGCTCATCTGATGACCGGTAAGGACCATATGTTGTATTGGACAACCTAACAGGTACGGTCCCTAAGCCACATTGCTTGTTGTTTAATTAAACAGAAGGGGGGAGATGCTGAGAGCCATAGCCAAGTAGGAATGACCATGGCATTTTTGGTTGAAAGGTGACCCCAGCAAGCCATTGAGATGATATGATTATGTTAAGATCTGCATTCAATTGGAGATTAGACCCCTGCTGTCCGCCTAGGCCTGCTACTTTGGAGCTCTCGTGGGACTCCCAGAGAGTTCCCATTGGTTGGGGAAGTGCGGTAGGAGGGAATTCCGGAGGAGGGATTTCCTGTTGGTGGAGTGTGTCCCGGGAGAAGGCCGAGTGCATGGCATTCGCGGGAGTTTTGGAAATAAAGTTTGTTCCTGCTTGAGTGGCTCGTGATTTTGTGCCCAGCCAGACTGCGGCATTAGATTTACTTTGATTTTGTTGAAAATGGGTCTTAATAATTACATGTGAAAACCAAGAAATTGAGTATGTTAAGTTCAACTTAAGGTGAAGCCAATAATGTGTGTGCAATAACATATTTTGAAACATAAATCTACTGTGGAAAATATGAGAAAGAGTCACAGACCTTAAGGTTCCTCTTATAGAGTAATAGTTCTCGGCCATAGAGGGTCTTGGCAAAAATTAATTATTTATGACTATGAATTGACTTAACTGAAGTAAAAGGAAAAGAAAGGTTTCTAAACATACCAGTAATAATATATGTAAACATTTGATAATTAAGACATTGACTAAAGGTCATCTACAAAATATCCAAGCAGAAGAGCTACTTCTCTAACTCTTAAGGTGTAACTGGTCACATAGCCAGTAATCTTTCAGACATAAGACTGGAAATGATTTCTCTGTGCCACATTAGTACCTGAAGATGTCTTGTCCTTTGAGAAAGATTTTTTAAATTTTGTTTCAGTCGGTTTTTTCACTGCTGTGACCAAAAGGCCTGACGAGAACAATCAGAAAAGAAAAAGTTTACTTGGGGGCTCATGGTTTCAGGGGTCTCAGTTCATAGATGGCCAACTCCATGGCTCTGGGCCCAAAGTGAGGCAGACTATCATGGAGGAAGGGTTTGGTGGAAGAAAGTAGCTGCAAGCATGACACCAGGAAGAGAGAGAGCAAGCTCCCCTCACCAAGAACAAAATACAAACCATGGCCCAAACCATGCCCCCAGGAACAATCTCCTGTAGTCACACTCCATCTGCCTACAGTTACCACCCAGTTAATCCCATCAGGGGATTGACCTACTGATCATAACTCAATCATTTCACCTCTAGATCTTCTTGCATTGTCTCACACAATTTGGGCGACACCTCATACCTAAACCATAAAAAAATTTAATGAAGCGAAGGCCTTGCTTGGTCCTCCTAATTCTCTCCTTGAAGGATTTTTTAAATAATCCAACTTTTCATTTAATAGGTCTGCTTAAAAACAAAAGCTTGTTTTGCCCTAATGCAAACTTATATTCAGGAACTACTTGTTCTTACATCAAGACGATTTTTATAATGACCTTGTACGTTTGCATGCTTACCAATGTGATCCTGCAATCTGTACATGTGGTAAAAATAAGAATTCATAACCCACTTGAATCAAATGTATGAAATATGATGTCAAGATCATTGTAATGTTTTGAGCAACCAATTAAAAAAAAGACTCAGATGCTCATTTTCTAAATTATAAAAAAAACTAAACCAAACACCAATGGCCAATAAGTATATGAAAAAATGATAATATCTTTGTAGAAATAAACAAGTACCTACTAAAACAATTTGCCTATCAAAGCAGCAAATGTTTTAAAAAGTAACAATATTCTTTGTTGGGGAAGTTGTAAGAAAATGAGTACTCTCAATTTGGTGAGAATATAAACTGATGCAAGATTTTTGCAAAAGGACATTAAAGTATGCATGCCTTTCAATTCTTTTATGGGAAAATTATTTTAAGGAATTAATGGCAAAAAGGCTTTAGTTACAAGGAGAGTGCAGTGATGTTTTAAATGGTTTTTTAAAACACCCTATGGAATAAATTGTGATAAAGCAATCAAACAATCAGTGACAATTGCTGGGAGCCATTAGCCAAGTAGGTATGACAATTTCCTTGCCAGCGTACCCCATGTTGCAGTGACATTGAATGTAGGTGACCTTGCTCAAGGACCAAGGCGGATTAGGGCGTTCCCGGTTTAGGTTCCAGGTTTAAGGTTTAAGATTATTCCTGCTGGGAATAGGGCATATCCTGCTGCCTGAGTTCCCCTTGAGTTCTCACGGGATTCAGACAGTATATTTTTGGAGATAGAAGCCCAGAGAACGTGGATTTGGGCAGAGAACGTGGATTTCCCCAGAACGTGATTGTAGACGGCTGGTGTGAGTTCTGGAATAAAGAGTTGCTGTTTGAATCTACAAGCTGTGTGGTGGCTCGTGATTGTGTGCCCAGCCAGACTTCGGCAGACAATGATCCCATAAAAATTATGTTGTTTTATATACATAAGAGTATTTCAAATAAATCATGTACTTTCAGTGGGGATATAATCATCTCCAAAAAAAGATGAAAATTGGTTCTTAGGAGTTTATAAAAAACCATCTTAGTATTTAATTGCGAGAGAGCCACAGATAGTTCGCAATGCCAAACCTAAATGTCCCTGGCCATATGCAGGTAAAGTTAGAGCAATGGGTAAAATCATAGAGTGACATTAAAAAGCCCCAAAAATAAGCTCCCTCGGGGTCAATAATGAAAAAGTTGAGAAATGCTAAACCAGACCAACATGAAACTTTGTTACCAATTTCATATAAAGTGTAAAAACCAAAATTTATTTAAAAGAGAGAGAGAGAGGGAAAGAAAGAAAAAAGAAAAAGAAAGAAAAAAAAAAGAAAAGCCAAAATCATCATTTAACATTTCCTATTTATATTCTTTTTCCCCAAAATGGCAAATATCTCACTCGAAACTGCAGGCTTAGAGACACTCTCAGGCTGACATCAGCAGAAGCAAAGTGAAGTCATTAACACAGATTCGCACATCAAACTGGCTCCTCAGATATTTCACTTTAAATGATGATACACTCACTTGGCCATCTTCTTCCATACATTGATTTCTTTTTTTATAAAATAATAAAAGGCATTTTATATAAAAGAATTATATAACTAGTAACACATGGCCCAGTGTGTATACTCCTGTGACTTTTCACACCAGTGTAATAATCCCCAGGGACACTTACAATACGTTCCCTGTGGGCCCTCTGTGTTAACTGGTTACTATTCATTTGGAAAAGTATTATTATTAGGTAGGTTTTTGAAACCCAATATTACATTTGTTGCTACAGCATTGAGATCAATAGGGGGTAACATATGAACTCAGAATCAGGTCATACTTTTAATAGGCTAGAACATTCCAGTCTTTCCAATTTAGTCAGTATTTCTTATTTTACCTTCTGAAAGGAATTCTCTGAAATAAAACAATGCCAATAAACCTTCATTCACTTCTTTATACCAACTCCCAGTTACAACTGCACATGGTTTCCAAGGTGAAACAGAGTCATAAATGTCAGAATAGTGCAATCAGGCAACATGCTTTCAAAAAATCCCAGTATTAAATTGAGCATGCTTTTACAATTACTAGTTTGAAGGACCAAAACAAATTTGTTATATCCCAGGTGATCCAAACAAAGATTAAAAAAAAAATGAGCTAGGATTCTGGGATGGGGTCTCAGCAAAGAAGAGCATGCATATCTTATGGTATCACAAAGCAAATAACAACTCCTTCAAGAGTCACCTCTTCTGGAGACCAAGTCTGCACTTGACTCTGAAGTCAAGCAACACATTCAGGGAACTTGATTGTATGGACTTTTTTGAAGGGGAGAGAGGAAAAGGTGCTAATGGTCCCCAAGCAAGCACAGAACATTTGGGGCTATTGTGAGCATGTTGGTGGCAGAGTTCTGTAAGAATTCGATGACTAATCAATACTTCCATTACCAGATGTTTCTTGGGCACATTTCAGGTGGTTTCCATCAGTCAAGACAGCCATTTTATAAAGGTGGCTTAACAACATATTACAAACATGCTAAGCCCGCAAGTCCAAACCGAACCAAATATTTCAGACACCTTCCTCTTTCTTACCCATTTGAAATTCTCTTGGCTTTCTCTGTATGGATCAGATTTTTGTGATATTGTTTAACTGTGTCATATAACAACAATGTCAAATTGTTGTGATATTTAATTCAATGTCACCACTTTCGCTGCTGATGATCAAACAGTTTTGATTATTATTGTTCTTCTGCCTCCTTGGCCCTCCAAAATACCATAGTCCTACCTTATCTGAAGTTTCGTTTCCTGTGGTTTCAGTTACCCATGGTCAATCATAATCCAAAGTAATTAAGTGGAAAATTCTACCTATAAATAATTGACAAGTTTCAAAGAACTTTTATTACAGTATATTGATTATCTTGTTTTGCTATTAGTTGTTGCTCTTCATCTTTAACTGTGCTTAGCTTATAAATTAAACTATATCACAGATATGTATGTGTTGGAAAAAAAACCCAGCATACATAGCCTCAGTTCTATATATATTAGAATTATGCTGTCACTGGGGGATCTTGAAACTTCTCTGTAGATATCAGAGCTCCTGTAATTACAGTATGGTGCTTAGCACCTGGGGACTTGTCAACAGGACAGGGACAAGATGCAGGCACCATGGTGCTGACACCACTTTGCATTAACTGTCCTGATCGTGCCACTGTGCACTTCTTTGGATTTCTAAATGTCAATTGTTCAATCTTTTGTTCATTATCAAAATTGATAGATACTCTCTGAAAACTCTCAAAGAGACATGACATAAAAGAAGTTATTCTCACTAAGAAAAATTCAAGGGATTAGTGGAAAGTGTTCCCCTAACAAGCTGTAAATCTGTACTTAATTTCAGGATTTCTATTATCTGACTCATAAAACACTAAAATGGCTATAACAAGAAAACCCAATTTGCTGAAGAAATAGCACACGTTTACATTTTAGCACATTTTTATTTACCTTTATAATCTCCCTTCCAACTGGGCAAGTGTCAAATGGAGTATGAGGTAATGTTTGCACCTAGTCAACAGTCTCAATTCCAGACATCTATAATAAATTTTTTTAAGGCCAAATACTGGTATTGCATACACACCTGGAGTTTGAAATAAGTTATTGTGCTGCTATGCCTCATTCTCAGAATTTGTTAGCACGGGCAAAAGGTGAGGGCTCACCTGAAGACATGGACCTCTCTAAGGACACCAGGTGGCATTTTAAATTGATCTTCCTGCCTGTCCTGTTTAAATTCAACAGTTTTAAGTTGAACATGCATTTTATCTTTGAAAAGTACATCTGATAGAAATGGAGAAGACTTGAGGCCATTTAGTTATTCAATAGTGGATCACAGATCACTCTTACTTTCTGGTATTTGTTCACATCAAGTTTTGTTCTCCTATGATCTCCATTTCCTACTTAGGGATGTGTCCAGAACTATTTCTCTAGGGTGTCTCTTCCAAAAATCATAGACTTCCACAGAAAACCACTGGGTCAGCCTCTACATGGGTGACCAGGGAGGACCCACAGCTAAACCTCAAGGACAATAGTCACTGTAGCCAGGCAGTTAAAAACATGAAATGTGTTTCCTCAAACAACCACTTTCCCCTAGATAGAAAAAGTTGAGAATGTGGGATTGGCACTGTAACATTCCATAAAACACACGCCAGGAAACCTTTCTGCACTCATCATCTCAGAGCCTCCAAGAAATATCCAAGGAACAAGAAAACTAGGTGCAAATAACCAAATTGTTATTTGTTAGCCATTTGCTTCTGTGTGCATTGCAAAGTGCACTTCAAAGTGCATTCAAAATCCATTTGAATTTCCCTTCATATATTGAAGAATTTCAAGATAGTAAGATCATCTGGAATTCTTGACCATTCAGCATGTGTATTGATCTGCTAAGAGGAACATCAGAACAAGGGACTCAGCTTATCACAGTCAGCACAGTTCACATTCTCCAGGTATCAGTCTCTACTTCCATGAAACAAAGAGGTTGGTGTTGGTAATTAATACTAATAAAAATGTCAGAAGTTGCTCATTAAAGAAATCATCAAATGTACCTCAGAACCACCCAGAATTTCATTTTGCTCACTATAAAAATGAAGGGATTGGAACATATGATCATTAAGGTTGCTTCCCATGTGGTATTTACAGCTTGTGATAGTCCACACACAATCAAGCAACTGATGCAAAGTTGCTCATTCAGAGGAAAAATTCTTTTCACTAAGCTGCATCCAAACTCATAAGGCAAGATATTTCTGCATTTTCCAACCCATTTTTTCCTTTTCTTACACACTATGTGCTAAGTCTGATTTTGTACCTTAGCTCAAGTACCTCTTTATGTGGTACTCAGAACTATAAATAATTTTTCAAGATCTTCTTTTCCCTGTGACTAAATCTGCTTACTTAAATTTTATGATGTGTAGGAACAGAATCCCCATTATAACTATTTTAAATAATCTTCCAAGTTATCTAGTGTTACTGTTTTAACATTGTAACATTTAATGTTTTAAATCATTTAAAACATGTTTCAGTCATGAGAAGCAGGTAAGAATCTCCAGTGGCGATTGCATTGTTGATTCAAAATTTTTATTAAACATCAGCTCAAAAAGAGAACAAGATATCAGAGGGGATGCTCAAGCAGGAACTGAAAGTTTAAATTGTTTGCCAATCTTTTACACAATTCAGCAACTAACCAAATTCCATCTTTTCATGTCTAAGTAGAGAAGAAACATACATGGTGAGTTCCTTCCTAATAGGTGTGTGCCATTCTCTTTCCACAAGCTACCTCCTCACATAAATGGCAGGAATTATTATTATCCTCATTTGACAAACAGGAAAATTGGTTTTGAGTATGTAAGTAACATCTAAAATGATAAAAGCAGGTGAAGTCAAGGTTAAGACTTTACTTGTGTCCTCCAAACTCACATCATTAAGGAAGAGTCTAAATCAGAACTAGACTGTAGACACCAAAAGTCCCTCCAAAGGAAGAAATTACCTAAATGATGTGAAAATGCCCAGTTACCATCCAAAGAATGGGCTTATTTCTCAGAATCATGCAGGTGTGTGGACATTCTAGAAGACAATTTGATAACATGTTCAAAAATTAATCTCTCATTTGTACTTCTAGAAATGAATTTTCTGGAAATGGTCATCAAATATGTTCCTCATAATAATGTTTATATTAGAAAAGTATATCAATTGTACACTGTATATACACACACTTATAAAACCCCATAATGGAATGTAATACAATCCTTAGAGTTAAAAGTTATAAGAAAAAGATATTCAAAAGACAATAAGAAAGGAGGGAAAGCAAGCATTTCTACAAAACAGCAAAGGTAATATCATCTGATTTAGTCCATCCAACTTAATAGATGGCTGAGAGAAAAAGATAACAGATTAAACTAATCAGTCCGCCAGCCAAGCATTACAAAGGATGTTTTACCTGCTCACAAAACAATCCAGGTGCTGTGAGTGCTTCATTTCATCCCTTATGTCTTTCTGTACTCTTGAGTTATGTATCACTTTTATAATTAGGAAAAAAAAACTATTTTAATTCTGCAAAGGTAAAAGAACTTGGCCATTGCCAAAGTAAATTTTTGGAATACTTGAGAATGGTTCTTAAATGCTTATTTTAAAATGGACCACCTATGGCTTTGAAAACAATATTCAATTAATTTAAATTATCAATTAAAAATTCTAATATTCCTTAAACACTTACATTTAAGTTATAAATCTCACTATTTATAAACCAAGTTCTATATTGATTAAATATGGTCTCATATTAACAAGATCGCAAACATTTCAAACTGATTTTTTAATTGAATTTTTAAAAAATAAATGACAGTGGAATGCATTACAATTCCTATTACACTTATACAGCACAATTTTTCATATCTCTGATTGTATATAAAGTATGTTGACACCGATTTATGTTTTCATACATTTACTTTGGATAATGATGTCTATTACATTCCACCATCCTTGCTAATCCCCTGCCCCTTCTTTTCCCTCCCACCCCTCATCCCTATCTAGAATTCATCTATTCCTACCATGTTCCCCCTCCCTACCCCACTATGAGTCAGCCTCTTATATCAGAGAAAACATTCAGCATTTGTTTTTGGGGGATTGGCTAACGTCACTTAGCATTATCTTCTCCAAAGCCATCCATTTACCTGCAAATGCCATGACTTTATTTTATTTTATTGCTGAATAATATTCCATTGTATATATATGCCACATTTTTTTATCCACTCATCCACTGAAGGTCATCTAGGTTGGCTCCACAGTTTAGCTATTGTGAATTGTGCTGCTATAAACATTGATGTGGCTGTGTCCCTGTAGTATGCTATTCTTAAGTCTTTTGGGTATAGACCAAGAAGAGGGATAGCTGGGTCAAATGGTGGTTCCATTCCCAGATTTCCAAGGAATCTCCATACTGCTTTCCATATTGGCTGCACCAATTTGCAGTCCCACCAGCAGTGTATGAGTGTACCTTTTTCACCACATCCTCGCCAATACTTATTGTTGTTTGTCTTCATAATAGCTGCCATTCTGACTGGAGTAAGATGATATCTTATAGTAGTTTTGATTTGCATTTCTCTAATTGCTAGAGATGATGAATATTTGTTTTCATACATTTGTTGATTGATTGTGTATCCTCTTCTAAGAGGTGTCTGTTCAGGTCCTTGGCCCATTTGTTGATTGGGTTGTTTGTTTTTGCAGTGTTTAGCTTTTGAGTTCTTTATATACCCTAGATTAGTGCTCTATCTGATGTGTGAGGGGTAAAAATTTGCTCCCAGTATGTAGGCTCTCTATTCACCTCACAGATTGTTTCTTTTGCTGAGAAGAAACTTTTTAGTTTGATTCCATCCAATTTATTGGTTCTTAGTTTTAATTCTTGTGCAATACGAGTCTTATTAAGGAAGTTGGGCCTAATCCCATGTGATAAAGATTAGGGCCTACTTTTTCTTCTATTAGATACAGAGTCTCTGGTTTAATTCTTAGGTCCTTGATCCACTTTGAGTTGAGTTTTGTGCAAGTGAGAGATAAGGGTTTAATTTCATTTTATTGCCAACATCATTCTAGAAGGAGAAAAATTAAAGGCATTTCCTCTAAAAACTGGAACAAGACAGGGATCCCCTCTTTCACCACTTCTATTCAACACAGTTCTTAAAACACTGGCCAGAGCAATTAGACAGATGAAAGAATTAAAGTGATATGTTAGGAAAAGAAGAACTTAAATTAGCACTATTTGCTGATGATTTGATTCTATACCTAGAAGACTCCCCCCCCAAAAAAAAACTCCACCAGAAAACTTCTAGAATGAATAAATGAATTCAGCGAAGTAGCAGGATATAAAATCAACACCCACAAATCAAAGGCATTTCTGAATATCAGTAACAAATCCTTGAGAAGGAAAACTAACCCATTTAAAATAAACTCAAATAAGATAAGATACTTGGGAATCAACTTAACGAAAGAGGTGAAAGATCTATACAATAAAAACTACAGAATCCTAAAGAAATAGATCAATGAAGACCTTAGAGGATGGAAAAGTTTACCTTGCTTTTGGATAGGCAGAATTAATATTATCAAAATGACCATACTACCAAAAGCACTATACAGATTTAATGCAATTCTGATTAAAATCCCAATGGCATTCCTCATAGAAATAGAAAAATCAATCATGAAATTCATCCAGAAAAATAAGAGACCCAGAATAGCTAAAGCAATCCTTAGCAGGAAGAGTGAAGCAGGTGGCATCACTATAGCAGACCTTAAACTATACTACAGAACTACAGAGCAACAGTAACAAAAACAGCATGGTATTGGCACCAAAACAGACTTGTAGACCAATAGTACTGAACAGAGGACACATAGACTAACCCACAAAATTACAATTACCTTATATTAGACAAAGGTGCCAAAAACATGCATTGGAGAAAAGATAGCCTCTTCAACAAATGGTGCTGGGAAAACTGGAAATCCATATGCATCATACTGATTTTTAAAGCTTAATTATGGAATTAGAAAACAACAACTTCAAACGCCCAACAAACAAAATGTTCCTGAGCTATTAGTCCAAATAAATCTGATTAGACAATTTTATGGTATACTTAACAGTCTAGTTAGTTCTGTCTATAAGTTTAACAAAATTACCATATCACATTCTAATTTAAAAGTCTCAAATTTTAAAATAAATTACACATTTCAAATTGTGATCTCAAGTCCAGTCAATCAGATAACACCAAATTCTCTTAAGTATTAACAAAAATTTTAAAATCTAACCACATGTAAAGTTTATTCTCAAATATAGTACAAAGCCGGGCATGGTAGCACACCTCTGTATTTCCAGCAGCTCTGGAAGCTGAGGCAGGAGGATGGCCAGTTCAAAGCCAGCTTCAGCAAAAGCAAGGCACTAAGCAACTCAGTGAGACCCTGTCTCTAAATACAATACAAAATAGGGCTGGGATGTGGCTCAGTGGTTGAGTGCCCCTGAGCTCAATCCTTGGTACACCTCCCAAAAATGTAATGCAAATATTTAATGCAATGCATGTTATTTATTTATTTATTTGTTTGTTTGTTTGTTTGTTTGTTTTGACTGGGTCTCACTAAGTTTCTGAGGCTGGCCTTGATTTTGTGATCCTCCTGCCTCAACCTCCCAAGTCACTAGGATTATAAGTATGCACCACCATGTCTGGCTAATTTATTTTTTGTTGTTATAGTCAATACTAAGTTTCCAAGGGTTAAAGGACATACCTACCTAATAAGGAAGAGTTTCTCAATCCTGGCTACACATTAAAATCACCTAGAATTCTTTAAAGTTTGTGTGGCAGGAGAGGGGTGACACAATGTCTAGAGTCAATCTAACCAATTTACTTCAATCTCTGTGGATGATTTTCTTACTCAGAGATATTCAGATGATAGCAATAAGGTAGAGAACCTCTGGTTTAAGGAAATGATACCATCCCAAGGAAAGAACTGGCACTAGTATATTGTGGTAAATAGTAATAAACTGGAATTGCTTGATTATTTTGATAAATATTTGAAGGCTGGCCACAAGACTGCATATTCCTCATGAAACTGAGATGAGTCCCTTTAAATATTTCATTCCCTACAAATGTAATCAGGTTACACATTAACTGATCCTGTCGCTTGAATTGAGTCTGCAATCCCACATACTCTGATAGTCTATTTCCTGCCTGGTTTTAGTCTTAAATCTATTCATAGTTTTCTTGTATGACAGGACACAACTTTTACATATTTAAATGATATTTGATAGAACGTTGTATAATGTTCATGGCTTTATCACAAAAGTAATGTCATTGTTAGTAGTGAATATGCATAACCAGAGGATCAGGGAAACTCCAAGGGAAACTGTCAGATAGAATAGAAGAACACTGGTATTTAAAGTAAATAATTTTGCATATGGAAAATGTAAAAGCAAATAGTCTGATTTATTCATGAATGATGTCTCTTCTGAGATCATCTGAGCATCAGATTGCCCCAAGGGCATTTACTAACCCCGCACATTAAAGCACTTATTACTTGAGCTAGCCAAAGTCCAGGAAATGGCTGCCTAAAGCAGCTACATCCTAATGGTAGGGGTGACTTAGAACTAAACATTCGCCCATTACTTAAGAGGTTCTAGGGATTGCAGAGAAAGATTTCTTGGTAAATAACAGAGCAGAAGAAAAATTATAAACAGAACCTGTATTTTAAAATATATGGTCATATATTAGATCTTAAAAATATCTGTACCCCAAATGTAAGCAGCTTGAGAAGGTCAAGAAACCTCAATCCATATATAAAGAGAGGAGGTTTTCAATGGTAGTACCCTTAGGTACCTGGATGAAGAAAATGAAAAGCCTATCCAAATAATAGCACATTCATCCTCAACAATAACAATGGCTCATGCAAAGAATTTTCAAGATCGATGACAAGGTAGCAGTCAAAATTAATGATACATACAAAGAAATATGGCGACATGAGCAAAAATCCCAGCACAAAAATACAAGCAAGAAGAGAGCTATGGAGACTTTAGAGATTTAAATTGCCAAAATAACCATAAGTCCTATGCTTAGTGACATAAATGGCAATCTTGAAAACATCTCCATGGAATAGGGAAATCATAAAAATGAGCGATCCTAGTCAATTCAGGCTATTATAACAGAATAGACTTGGTGGCTTAAACAACATTTACTTCTCATAGTTCTGGAGGCCAAGAAGTCCAGGATCATGAGATGGGCTGATTACTGGTGCCTTGTGAGGACCTTCTTCCTGGTTTGCAGATAGTCATCCCATTAAACTCTCACATGGATGAGAGAATATTCATCTTTTCATGTTTATTTTGATAAGGGCACTAACCCTACTCATGAGGCTTCCACCCTCATGATCTACTTACTGCTTAAAGGCCCCATTTTTCAATGTCATTATCACATTGACAATTATGATTCCAACACATGAAGTTTGGAGGGACACAACCATTCAGCCCATATCAGTGACAAAAAAGATTAGAAAGAGTCAAGTGTTAAGTTCTAGAATTTAAAAATATAATCACCAAAAATAAATAAATAAATAAATAAATAAATGGCTATGTTTGCTAACAGAAAAGAGAATTGGTAAATAGGAAAACAGAGAAAAATAGACTGGCCAAAATGTGATCTAGAAAGACAAAAAGATGAAAAATAGAATCTGTCAGAAATTACAGCACATAGGTAGGACAGAGAAATAAAAAATGATACACTGACGAATGCAAGAAGGACAGTTTCACATTACCAATTTTACCCTCTCCCAAGCCCATGCATTACAGTACAAAAAGTGATATCCTCCATTGGGGTTAGAGAGTGAGGTCACGACATGATGTCATTGTAGACTACAATACTAGGCCTACCCCAGTGAATACCAGCATGAGGACAACTCCAGTAGTCCTAAGCTTCAGATCAGTCTTCATATCCCCACACACCAGGCAGAAGGGCCATCTACCCATTAACCTAGATACTAGGCTGATCTACCCAAGGACTCCAACAGGGCTCCAAAAGTGAGCTTGCCCTCAGATGCTAACAGCTGGCCCATCCTGAATATCTGGATGGACTGATTAATGAAAGATTTCTCGAGTTGAAGCCATTCTGGAACACTGGAAAGAGGTACCTATTTCTTTAAATGCACAGATGCCGAGGCCAAAGGATGGTGGATATGCAGGAAAATGCCACCATCAAAGAAACAAATTAAAACACCTGTAACACTATGAAAATGCTTGATGAAAAATTCAAAATTATTTCAAGAAAGCTCACTGAGCTATAAGAGAACACGGGCAAAACAACAATGCCAGGGAAATAATAAACAAAACCTGAAGTTCACTAAAGTAAGAAATATTTTTAAAGAACCAAACAAAACTCTAGAGTTGAAAAATAAGGAACGCCTAAGGAATTTATGGAATACCATCAGGCACAATACTATCATTATAACATGTATTATAATATATGTATTGTAATATTTCCAGATTTAAAAAAAAGAGGAGGAAGAGAAAAGAACAGAAAAAATATTTCAAGAAATAATGGCTGAAAGCTTCCCAAATCCGGGGAAAGATGGATATTCAGGTATGTGTATCTCAAAAGTCTTCAACAGGTTCAGCCCAAAGAAGACTTCACCAAAGCATACTGTCAAAATCAAAGAGAATTTTAAAAGTAGCAAGAGAAAAAACACTTGTCACATACAAGGTAACCCCCTTAAGAACCACCAGTGGATATCTCAGCAGAAAACCCACAAATCAGGAAAGAGAGGGTGACATATACTAAAATATTGAAATAGTAAAATTGCCAACCAAGAATATCTAACCAGTCTTACGTGTCCCTTCCAAGTTGTTAACAATAAAATGTTGACTATTATAACCAAAAAATGTTTTACGTAACCCCGTGGTAGCCACAAAGAAAAAACACAAAAGAAAGGAAGCAAAGCATACCACTACAGAAAAGCATCAGATCACAAGGGAAATAGTAAGAAAAAAAAGAACAAAGAAAATACAAAAAAAAAAAAAAAAGCAGAAAATAAGTGAAATGATGTCAGTGGTAATAATAACTTTACATTTAATGGATTAAATTCTCCAATCAGAAGACACAAAGTTGTTGATTTAAAAAAAAAGACTTATCTACATGTTTCCTACAAGAGACTCACTTCAGCTTTAAGGACACGCTCAGATTCTGAATAATACAACACTGCAGAGGTGATATGTGAACGGTGATGAAAGTAAGGGATGAAAAAAGATGTTTAATACAAATAGAAACCTAATGAGAGCATGAATACAGATATAAATATCAGCCCAAACAGACTTTTTAAGTAAAAGACTATAACAAAAAACAAAGTAGGTTTTTTCATAATGATAAAGTGGTCAAGTCATCAAGAAGATATAATAACCATATTATCTATGATTCATTTATATATATATATATGTGTGTGTGTGTGTGTGTGTGTGTGTACCCAATACCAGAACACCTAAGTATATAAAGCAAAATATTAATAGAACTGAAGGGAGAAATAGCAGTACAGTAAAAGTAGAGGATTAAAAATATCCCGCTTGAATAGGTCTTCCAAACAAAGATCTCAAAGAAGCACTTGTCTTGAGCTGAATTTTAGATCAAAAAGACCTAATAGATCCACAGAGTATTCTAACCAGCAATAGGAGTTCCTATTCAAGAGTACACAAAACATTCTCATAATAGATTATATCTTGGACCCCACCACACACTGCCTTTTTCTTTTTCTCTCTCAGCAAACTTAAGACATAATATCAGACATTTTTCCAACCACATTGGTATGAAAGTAGAAAGGGAACTGGAAAAATTGCACTGCAAATTAAACACATTCCAAAATAAACAATGGATCAAAGAAGATATCAAAGAGAAAGTTTAAAATAGCCTAAGATGAACAAAAATGGAAACATACCAAAAATTTACAGGATGCACAAAAACTCAGAAGGAAGTTTGCAGCAATAAACACCTACATTAAGAAAAAAGAAAGTGCTCCAATAAACAACCTAACTTTGTACCTCAAGGAACTATAAAAAGAACACAGTCTAAAGTTAGCAGAAGGAAGGAAATAATAAAATCTGAAAAGAAATGAAATGAAATAGAAACTAGAAAAACAATATGAAAGATCAATGAGGCTGAACTGATTTTTGGAAGATGTAAACAAAATTGACAAATTTTTAGGTAGACTAGGAAAAAAATACAAGACTCTAAATCATAAATGAAAGAGGAGACATTACAACATATACCACACAAATGCAAAGGATCATGAGAGACTACTATGTACAACTACATGCCAACACATTGGGTTACCTAGAAGAAATGCAAAATTTCCTAGAAACCTGGAACTAGAACTAAATCTTAGAGAAATAGATAATTCTAAAAGACCAATAGAGAATTAAGAGATTCAATCAATAATCTAAAATCTTCCAACAAAAAAAAATCCTAGAATCAAATGGCTTGAGCTTGGAAAATCTATCAAACATTTAAAAAACTAATGCCAATCTTTTTCAAAATCTTCCAAAAAATTGAAAAGCAAGCACCTTTGTTTTGTGTTGCTATAACAAATACATGAGATTGAGTACTTTTTAAAGAAGACTTATTTAGCTTATAGTTCTGTATGTTAGAGAGCATGGTGTTGGCATCTTGGCAAGGGCCCCCCTGTTTGTGTTACAACAGGAGAAAAATCAGAAGGGAACCAACTGGATGCAGAAGAGATCATGTGGTAATACAGAAAACATGTTGGGGAGAAGCCAGGCTTGCTGATTATATGACAGCCTGTTTTCAGGGGAACTAACTCCATCCTGGGGGAACTACCTTTGTTGCTTCCAAGGGTAGTGCCCCCTTGATCCAACTGACTTCTACTAGGTTCTGCCTCTTCAAAGTTCCACCACTTCAACACCACCACATTGCAGAGCAGGCTAGTAAAACAGGAAACTTTGAGGGACACATTCAAATCATATCTAGACTATAGTAGGAGGGAGCACTTCTAAGCTCATTTCATGAGGCCAGCAATACTGATACAATGGCCAGACAAGGACACTATATGAAAAGAAATTATAAGGCCAATATCCCAGATGAACACAGATGTAACATACCTCAACAGAACACTCACAAACTAAATTCAACTGCAAGTTAGACAGATCACAGACCATGACGAGTAGGACTTATCCCTGGGATGTAAGTATGTTTCAATAAGTGCAAATTAATAAATATGAAATACCACATTAACAGAACAAAAGCTAAAAGTCACATGAGCATCTGACAAAATTCAAAATCCCGTCATGATGAAAACTTTCAACAAACTAGGAGCTTCAATGTAATGAAGGTTGGGTGACAAGCCTACAACTACAACTTTCACAAGGAAGAGCTGAAAGTTTCCCTTCTAGAACCATGAAGACAATAAGGATGCCCACTCTTGCCACTTCCATTCAATATAGTAGTTACAGCCAAAATAATCAGGCATGAAAAATAAAAGTTATTCAGATCAGGAATAAAGAAGTAAATTGTCTAGTTTGCAAATGACATGATTTTATAGGTACATAGAAAGCCATAAAGACACCACCGGGGGGCGGGGGGAACTGTTAGAACTAATAAACTCAGAAAACTTGCAGAGTAGAAAAATTTCTATGCAAAATCCAGTTGTGTTTCTTTTTTTTTTAATGTTTATTTTTTAGTTTTTTTTTTTTAGGTGGACGCAATATCTCCATTTTATTTTTATGTGGTGCTGAGGATAGAACCCAGTGCCTCACGCATGCCAGGTGAGCACGCTAACACTTGAGCCACATCCCAAGCCCCAAAATCCAGTTGTGTTTCTATCACTATCAACCAACTATCCTAAAAAGACATTAAAACAATCCTAGATACAATTGTATCAGAAAGAATACAAATTTTTAGTTAGAGGAAAAATTCTGGAGATTCAATGTATACATAGTGACTATAGTTAATAATACTGAATTGTATACTTGAAAACAACTAACAGAATAAAATTTTAATCTTCTTACCAAACACACAAGAAAGTTAATGAAGCCAGAGCAATGGTGCATGCCTGTAATCCCAGCAGCTTGGGAGAGTGGGGTCAGAGGATCACAAGTTCAAAGCCAGCCTCAGCAATTTAGTGAAGTCATAAGCAACTTAGCCAGAACCTGTCTCTAAATAAAATATAAAAAAGGCCAGGGATGTGGTTCAGAGACTAAGTGCTCCTGGGTTCAATCTCCGATATCTAACCCCCTCCCCAAAGTCAATGAGTATATTAATTTGCTTGATAGTAGTAATCATTTATATATATATATAAATATATATCGCATTTATATCTTAAAACACAATTTTCATTTACCCATTATACCTCAATAAAGCTAGAAAAAAAGTAAATAAAATTTTCAACAATAAAAGAAAAAGATATGGAGAATACAGGGAAAAGGTTTTATCTAATTCTGACTAGAATTCCAGAAGCAAAATGCACACAAAATGTGCTTTAAATTGGCTTCTCCCTTCATAAAATAAGAAAGATACGATTTCCTCCTAAGCAGTGGTCACATTTAAGTAGTTAAAATGTGTCTGGAAAAGCATATTCAAGTACGCAGGCAGAAGAACCACTAAAATATAACTGGGATTTATAATGTAAAATTGAATAAAAGCTTCAGTTAGTTAAATTTGCAGACCTACTTAAATTTGGCCACACTTCAAAAATATCTGTTGACATGGAAAAAATTACCTTAATAAAGTCATATAAATGTTTACTTTTCCAGCAATAGCACATGTATTTTGTAGATTAAGGATTGTTCTTTTAAAAATTTTATACTCAGGTCAATTTAGTTATGTTCGGATTCTAAGACTTCTAATTAACTATGACTATGTATGCCCTAGATTTAAAAGTCCATTTAAGTCAGAATTAAAGGAGTCTTGATAGTTTACAGGTACTTGGATGCTGAGAAGCCAAAACAAATTTAAGTCACAAAAGTGCTCACTCGTTTGCAATCTGAAGGAATTTGTTCCTGTCAGATGAGAGAGACAAGGAACTCTGTTTTCAATGGCAATAGCTGGCTTCAGAAAAGAAGTTTGTTTTTATGTTCAAAGGATACTTGGACGTTTGCTTGACTCCTTTGGCACATTTACCTCATTCCCCCAATCTTTTGAAAAAAAAAAAAGTGCTCTGATGCTTCATTTTATTTTCTCAAAGCTGATTGCCCTTCACAAAACAAATCACAATAGGCTATATTTCAGAAATTAAAGCTTTGATATATAATTATTTACATTTACATATGCAAATGCGCAAATAACTCTACACATACTAATAACCACATTTACTTAACAGCAAATGTATATGGAAATGTGTAGGAAAAGTTCTATCATTGAAAGCCAGGTGGTATATCTCTAATTGTACTCATAAGTTTCATTTACCATTTTCTACAGTCCAAGGTCTTTCCTAGTTACATTAGTGTTGACTCCTACCTTAAAAGCATAGAGTTTCACAGAGAAGACACAGCAGACATTTCTGCTAAGTGCAATGGCAGAGGCACACATAGGCAAGTGCAGAGAATGGAGGAGTACACAGTGTCAGCTGAGTCCAGAAGCACAGTGCAGCCTAACGGGCTGATGGGAACAAAACTAGTTTGATACCTGCCCCCTCCCCCAAGAGGACAATGCATGAGGTTGTCACAGAAGAGTGAGAAGGAAGGCGTCCAAAAGGGAAATAGGAAATATTCTGGTACAGAGGAAAGAGCAACAGCCCAGGAGGGAGGTCATGATGGTAGCCTTCACATCTATACCCAGTTGGGAATCACTGAAGCACAAAGTTGAAGGTGATGGGGAGAGGGGACAGGCTGTCCAGGTGGTTCAGGCCAAGTCACCAGAAGGCCTATACTCCATGTCCAAGGACATCAGTTTTATAGTGAGGTCACTGGTGAATCATTGAAGGGTTTAAAGAGGGAAACAGCAGAGATGCTCATGTGAATAATTGGACAAGGAGGATATACCCAGGTTTTGAGTAACAGCTCCAAGGCAGTCAGGGTAGAATGGAAGTGATAACTTCAAGGACTTGTCAGTAAAGTATGATGGGTCCTTGTAGGAAAAGTCTACACTAGCATCGATGTGTTGGCATGACTGGAGAGATGGTAGAAGATTCATTAAAGTGGAAATACTGATGATCAAGGATGGAAACTGAAGGAGGAGGATGAGGTCAGAGTACAAAGGAAAAAATCACTCCTACATCCCCCATGGAAATGTACAGCAGGCTCTGAATACACTACTGGAAGATAAGTCACCAGTTCAAGGCTAAGGAACCTGATCAGCCCAGAGGTGTAGGGTTAAGATTGCTATAGTAATTTATGATTGTCCTAAATTTTCCATAGGTGTATACACAGTTAAAAAAGAAAGAAGGACTTCAGTGTAATTTCCAAAAGAAAGAGGCACCACCACCAGATATAAGGACATTTGACACTGAAACCAAGTTAAACCCCTAGTGGAATGCAGAACTCACTGACATAAATTAGCAACTAAGACCAAGCCTAGCTCTGTTGCTCAAGGGAAATATGTTACAATGTCATCTACTCTGCCTTTAAACTATTTCTAGAACATATGAGAGAATTACAGCAAAAATTGTCTTCTTTAACATATCCATCTTTTTCTCAAGAGACTGAAAGTTTTGAAAGAACTTTATATTTATTTTGTTTATATAGCATCACATAGGATAACCCCAGGTCACTCACTTTTTTTGTGCATAAAGCTACATAAATAAAATACATTATCTACATGAAAATCCTAGTTATCTGTCATTTATTCTCTTATATTCCCCTAAGCCTTCTATTTTGTCATATAAACAAGAGCACTACATGTTCTTTTATTATATATAGTTATTCTGTGGAGACACTGAAAATATCCCTAAATTAACATAATGTTCCAAGCCAAAAGGTATTAACAAGGACGTTAGAGAAGATAGAAATCCAAGAATTTTATTTTAAACAAATTAATGAAAATCCTAAGTTCTTTATAGTAATATGACATAACATCCTATGACATTGTATTATCTTTTCCAAAGTGCAGACACAAAAGTTTATGTGATTGTCCCTTTAACACAACAAACCAAACTGCACCCTTATTGGGCTCCAAATGAAATTATGTAAGTTGTCCAGGAGTGAAGCATAGATATTACCTCATCTGCCAATACATACAGTATTGTGACTTTTCATTTTAGTGGTGTGCTATATGAATTTTTTTCTTTTACTTTACAAAGAAGTCTTTGTACATTTTTAATGTAGCATGTACTAGCAAATCTTAACATCACCAAAAATTTGCTTATGGCTACAATAACAGTTTACTTTATAAAATTATTTTCTCCTACTTTATTTTTGTATAAAAATGTGTTACTGTTAATTACAAATGTTAGACTTAAAATTATTTAATACTCAATTTAAAACATTCTCTAAAAGTAATATATAGGTAAGGCATATGTCTTTAATCTACACTTAGATGTTCTACCTCATTTAATATACTGTTCAAAATTTCTTCTGATCTCATTTATTAGAGGACAAAGAACATTTAAGACTAAATAATGCTCATGCATATTTCCTTAGCTCTGGGGGAAAAAAAGGTAAAACGTGTAAAGGAAAGAATATTACTACATATAACCATAAGTCCTACCAGAATGTGGATTGACAGACTGTAATTCCTTTTTGCCTCTTAGAATATGGCTGGATGATGTGTCTGAAACCTGACGCCTCATGAAAGCAGCATCCACCTTCTCTACCTGGAAGCCTCCTTCCTTGGAACTTGGTCTCATTTCCTATTCCAGGAAGCATGGTCATATCACCCTCCCTGCTGAAGAAGGACAAACATTGCCCAAGAAGTAGTCTCTCATCTTACATCTCTTTCCTATTCCCTACAAAGCTTAATTATTCCAGTAGGATAAACAGATTTTAACTGGCAGCTCCATTTCTGTTCTATTTGTCTTTGATGTTTATGCAGAGTTGGTGTTCATGCTATGGTATCCAGAAAACTGAGACTCAATATATAAATCTTGAAAAATGCTCAAAAAATAAGAAATATAATTCAACCAGGAGATACTACCTGAAGCTGTGGGCAGAGGTATGAAGTTTCATTATAGGAACTCTTAAAGCAGAGCTCAGAAAGGACCCTCCAAAGATAGACCCAGTGGAGCACATCAGAAATATTTTATGGTTCAGTGCAATTAGTGACTAGTATCAGAAGTACTTAGAACAGAAAAAAAAAAACCCTGCATGCTGTTATATACTATTCTGCATTTAAAAAAAAATGTTTAAAATCCCAATGTGTTAGAAGTCTTTCAGAGATCTTTAAATAAACTGATCATCAAAATTCAATCATGGATGCTGGTTTTATATATTACTATATGACACAAACCTTTCCAATATTACACTAAATTCTGTAAGAAGATCCTGAAGTAGACACAAGTCAAACCAGGTACAATACATGAGAAAAACACATGGTCAGACTCTGGGAGAAAATTCTACCTACAATGCCAATGGAGTGAAACTACCAACCTTGGTAACCAATGACAACTTTACCAGCTAAAATGAAGCACAATCACCAATCTGAACAAACATGGGGATATAATTTACCTGTCCCAATTTACCTATCCTTTGGCTGGGAGACCAAGCATTTCAACTAACCAGAAAACTGGGCATACATTCCTCCACAGCATGGTCATGGAATCTGAATTACTGGACATACTATTTTCATTTTATGCTCTCAGTTCTTCTCTTCTGATACATATTTAGAAACTACAATACCTAGGGAAAAATACTTACCTGGAGAGAGTGGGAGCTACTGGTGAACAATGCATTATGGGAGGTGTGGAATAAATACTTATAGTACCATGAGATGGAGGAGGAGAAAGATACAGTGATCCTGAGACCTTGAAATAACATTCTCTGCAATATGTAGGCTTTGATGCATTCAGCTGTTTCATTTTCAGATACAAAGGAAATAAGAGAAAATTCCTTCTCAAATAACTAAAGCTGCAATTGACAAATGTCTGTTCCCCAAATATTGGATTAAGAGCTGTGCATAGTAACTGGCCCACTAATTGTAAAAGAGAATGAGATCTTAGAGCTCACAGGTAGTCAATGAGCAAAGCCAAGAGCAAGCTGCATATCCTATCTATTGGTAAATACCAAGACTTGATAGACTTTCATCATTCCATAGTAAATAAACAGGAGAAAAGAAGATATACTAAACTGTTTAGAGAGAAATCTAAATGTTCACCTAAAACAAAAAAAAATAAATATTTTTTTTAAAAAAAAAGAATAGAAGAGTAGCGGGCTGGGGTTGTGGCTCAGCGGTAGAGTGCTCACCTGGCACGTGTGAGGCCCTGGGTTCGATCCTCAGCACCACATAAAATAAAATAAAGATATTGTGTCCACCTACAACTAAAAAATAAATATTAAAAAAAAGAATAGAAGAGTAGGGGCTGGGGTCATGGCTCAGTAGTAGAGCACTCACCTAGCATGTGCAAGATGCTGGGTTTGATCCTCAGCATCACAAAAAAATAAATAGATAAAATAAAGGTATTGTGTCCAACTACAATATATACATATATATCTATATATGTAATATATATATATAAAAGAATAGAAGAGTAGAAAAATCATGGCAAATTAGACTGGCAAAATGATTGAAACAATTTATTTGATTTTCGTGGTTTTCTGTATCTCCTTTTTACAGTGAAATTTTTTTTAAATCAGTAAATTAACCTCTTATACCATAGCACTGTGATATATAGTGATTATAATTACATAGTCCTTCTTTGTGTTCCCTATGGATTTGTTCCTTGAAGCAAGAATCTTACCTTGTGTGCTCATTTTTAAGTATTCAGAAGGTTTCTTGGACCCAACTTAATCTGGATCTATTCTAGAATCTCTTAAAGGACCTCAGCATTTCTAAAATTCATACACTTCAAACTAGATTTACAACATTATAACAAACAACTTTTATTCCTTTGCACTGATACTCAGTAACAGCAAATTAATTCACTTCTTTTCTTTAGTTCAGAATTTGTCAGGAGAAGAACAAAGAAGAGAAGATGCAACAATTCAACAGGCAGTAATCCCTGGTTAGTAGATGCATAGTCATCAGCAAAAAGGTTGCTTGGCTTTCCTTCTGGATGTAGAATCAGATCACTCAGAGGACCAAGATAATCTGAGAGTTATAATCAAAGTCATGCAGCATTCCCACAGTCTGGAGATGCAGTCAACCACGTATACTTGGATGGGTAGCTGCATGCCCTTGGGGCCCAGGGCTCACAGAATCAATTACTCAAGCATCATTGAATTGAAATTCTGAAAATAATTTCCATTTATTTGTAGACATTGTTAAAACCCTGAATACCCCCAATTTATCATGTATGATGGAATTTGTTTTAGCAACCTTTACTAGGACCTAGTTGGTTTGATTTGTAATGATGTAACCGCTTAAAATAATAAGTGGTATGATTAATTTTTTAAAGTCAGGCTAAATATAGGACATCAGTTAGTAATCAACATTGATGGAATATTTTTTTTTATTCCACAATGTCAAAAATTCAATATTTAATCAATAAAAAATCAATATGCATACCTTTATGGTCTATAATAGTTCATTAGAATTTAATGTAAGTATATTCTCTGGAGATACAAAGTACAAAATATGCTAAATTTGAGTAATATCATATTTCTTTATTTTTATAAAAATAAATAGTGTTTTGATTCTACTACAAAACTATTTTCTTCTGTGAAATGTTCATAGGGAAGAAATTGGGAGTGTTCTTTTGAAAGATACCTGAGGAAATAGATAGAAAATGAAAATTGCCATGAGGCTGCAAAACAAATCTTAGTCTACATCTTGATTCTACTTAACTTCCACGTTGTTCAGTGTACATCATTATTGTAAATGTGCTAGATTGAAAAATGCTAAATTAAGTGAATGCAAAAAGCTGTCCTTCAACAAGATAGTTCTTTCCCACAAAAGAAAGTCATTAAATAAAAATTTTTAAGAAAACTTTTTAAAACTTTCAGATCATTGTGGACTCACATGCAGTTATAAGAGGAAATGCAGACATATCCCATGGCCCTTTTCTACACTCTACCTTAAGAGACATAATTCTGTAGTACAATATCATAACCAGGATGTTGACATTGATATGACCCACCTATGCTACTCAGATTTCCAGTTTTCACAAGCTCATTTGTGTTTATGTACTATAGTTTGAATCTCAAATACCCGCCAAAGGCCATTAAAGGCTGTTAAAACTTTGTTCCCAAGATGGGTGATTAGGAGGTGGTAGACTTATAAGAGGTGGAGCCTAATAGAAGGTCAGCAGGTTATTGGGGTCTTTCCCCCAAAGGGATTGTAGGACCTTAGCACCTCCTTTACTCTCTTTTGCTGACAAGTGATGTGGTAAGTGGTTTTGTTCCACCACATTCCTGCCATGATGTACCACCTCAAACCCAAAGAGGGCAATCAATAATCATGGATGGAAATCTCCAAACCATCATGAGCCAATATAAACCTTTCTCTTTATAAATTGCCTCCAATATTTGTTATAATGATGTAAAGATGAATAACACAGAATGTGTGTTTAGTTTGATACAAACACATGCATTGTCAAAACTCAGAAATTTCATCACCGCACAGGGATCATTTCTGGGTCTTTTTATGGCCACACCCATCTCTTACCTGTCCCCTTCTCCCTGACCACTGGCAACCACTAAGACTTCTCCATATCCTTAACTATTTCACTACAAGAATGCTCTGTTAATGGAATCATATAGTATAGGACATTGTTGTTAGGGTTTGGATAATATGTAGTTCCACTAAAAGAGTTTTAAAGTCATGGGCAAAAATAAAATTTAAAAAAGCACACACACACACACACACACACACACAGAAAATGACATAGCTCATGTCAGCTGCCATTTATAACTAAAAAGCCACCCAGAGCACAGGGGCATTACGTCAAGTGACCAACAAAATATCTTTACCACCCAGAAGTGGTTATTTTTCTATGCATAATGTGTCACTAATAATTAATGTCAGAAAGTTTTTGATCAATTTTCAACAACCACATTAGTCAAGAAAACATAATTTATAGTTTTGTTTATTTTGTTGTTTTAACAAGCTTCATAACAATTTGTCTAATTTTGCTGCTATATATCAAAGAAAGAAATAATAATTTGAGAGAACAAGTCTATTAGCATGTCAAAGGCACAGCTAAATATCACTAAGTGGGATGGAAAAGAGGCCAGTGCCACTATTCCAGCTGTCACTGAAGATTCCTTTAAAAAAAAAAAAAAAAAAAAAAACTGGCTCTCTGTTATTCCTGGTAATCTTTCAACAATAAAATTGAAGGACTCTACTAACAAAGATTTCTGTGAAGCGAGAGGGATAAAGGGCCATAACAGTTTCAGGGTGCTTCAGGTTGGATCTCATTCTGGACAACTCCATGTTACATAATGAAATGACCCACATTAAAATGAAGGAATCCTCTAGGACTCCTGCTTCCTGACTGCAGGTCTTTCTCTTAGAGTCAACAACGCAGGACATCAGAGTGTAAGGCGTCCTGAAAATGCATTGATTTCTCCTGGTTCCCTACAATTTATCACATGAAATATTCTTTCCCCTTCAATCTCACTTTGACCAATACTGCTGCCAAATTTTATTATATGAACAATAATTAGCTCATTCTCTAATGTAATACCTTCTTGAATTACTATTAACCATGTTCTAATTTTCTCCCTAAATTTTCCAAATGACCCCGTATAACAGCTAGCCTTCTTTAGTATCTAATGATGTTTGTAAACTCTGTCCACCTAGACAAAAAGATAACTAAAGGTATAATCAACATTGCAAAATGTTATTTGTAGAATCTATGCAAGAGTACATAGGTTTTTCATAGTACAATTCTTTTGACTCTTCCATATGTTTAAAGTTTTTCAGGATAAAATGGGGGAAAACCCTTCCATCTCTGAAAAAGAACTAGAGACAATTATGATAAATTAATAATATTGTTCAAATGGGCCTCTTAATCTCATTTTTTAATCCCAAAGACATTTTTTTCAAAGTAGCTTATTGTACATTTCAGTGCCTTGAAGGTTAAAGGGAATCCTGTCTCCCAGATGGTAGCCCTGACACAGAATGATGTCATGAGAAGTAGTCTCAATTGATGTGGCTCCTTGAATACCAACTGACAGTTATTTCACCAGGAAACTTGGCAACAAGGCCGTGTGCTTTATATATGATGTCACTGTTCAACCCAAGAAATAGCTGCATGCTGTGCAAAGCTGTCTTCAAAGGAAAAGAAATTGAACGTATTAAGGAAAATGGATGAAAACATACTTGAAATTTTAAAGCAACTATATACAACTACAACAGAAATCATGATTTTTAAAAATATCTAATGAGAAAAATAGTATAATTAGACCAAGGAATCACCACAAAAAGGATCATAAGATCTAAAACTCAGCATTTCTTAACCTGAAATATGATATTGTTCCTCAATTAGAAACATTAATAATTTAGATCATATTCTCTTCAAGAGACATTTTTTACACATATCTAGCTGGTCCTAGTTTTTGCACTAACATTTGATATATTATGTAATGTAGGGTACTGAGAAATGGAATATGTCAGAAAATTGACTTTAACCAGGGCTTATTTTTATAGACAAAGATCATATGTCAATATTGAGAAATAGACCAAAAAAAAAGTTGAAAACAGTAGAACTGACAGGAAGTGAAGAGTGATATGAAGAGTGAGGCAAATTCACAATGATGAATTTCTTAGTCAGACCTCCCCTTCTCTCTTCAAGATAGTGTATGATCTCATTATAGCCCTTCAGGTGCCAGTTAAGGCTATTGAGACCTTCTAGGTGTTCTGGCTTCTACCCTGGTCAAATAGGTAAAAGAAGACCTGAACACTTAGGTCCAATCCCTAGCTCTGCCCTTTAGTCATCCTCCACTAGGTCACTTAACCTCTACAAAACTCTTCTTATTTTAGTCTACAAATAAAGATGACCAAAATTTCCATGCTTGAGGGAACATGTCATTTCATGACAAGGCTCTGTCTAACAGTGAGGTACTATTTTTCTAGGATTAGCAGGAACATTCTACTTCAGTCTACTCTTCTGTCTCCAGGGAGTCCTAAAATGGAACCCTGTTTGGGTTTCTCAGTATGAGCTACAGCTGGAGTGACCACAACCGTGCTGCTCCATCCTACAAGTCCCTGAGATTGGTTGGGAGGTCTTTCCCACATCCATCCTAAGAGCTGCAGGGAATTAGAGGGAGAGTTCCCTCCTGGAGCATGTTCCCTCTCACCATTGGTGTACTGCACAGTGACAAAGGGTGTCCCAGATCAAAATCAGCCAAATCTGCAAACTTAATATATTCATTTAAAAACTGTTGGAGCAAGAAAACAAGTAGCTTCCTTCTTTCCTTATCTCTTACAGTCACAATGTTCACAAAGTTATTTTGTCCATTAGAAACAGAAAAGGTGGGGGGAGCTTGGAAAAATTGAAAACTTGTCCAAGTTCATATAGTAAGTATTTGGCAGAGCCCAAGTTCATACCTAGGACCAAATGGTACCAAAGTCCTTCGGATGCATTCTACTAAGCTGCCTCAAAGATTCTAAATCGAAGGTAGATAAAGCACATCCAGGAAAAAAGTAAACGGTTAAGGTAAACTTTAAAGCCATTTTTTTAACTTGAATTATTTCCAGAAGTATATAAATTTAGCAAATGCTTCTTAAAACTGAGCAAGAATCACATTAGTTAAGGATCAAGAAAGAAAAAAGATCATACAGTCAGAGATCTGACACAGCTACTGTCAATAAGCATTTACCAGCTGGCAGGCACTGTGCAAGCTGATGATATGGAACGAAAAGAAAGGGATTTGTGAAAATATAAATTAAATACACAAAGTATAGGTGGAGGCTAAAAAACAGAGGAACACGGAGAAAAAGAACATTTTTCTTAGACCTTAAGGTAAAGGACAGTGTTCATGCTTTCCTATGCAAGCCATTCTGAGTAAGTATGTTCATGAAGCTGAGATATTAAGCTGAGATATTTAAGATTTATACAATGAATGACAATTGCAATATGAGTCCCAGAGAAGGTTTCTTATAGAAGGTTGTCATCATTGACAACCTTCTATAAGAAACCTTCTCTAAGGCATCCTGACTTATCTTTCTATACCAATGATGAAAACCGCTAATTTTTTTTTTTTTTTGTATTCTTTCTCTCCTTCCACAGTAATGGAACCCCAAATCCTTAGCTAGGCAAATAGCCACATGGCACAAAAATTACATTTCTCAATCTCCCTCAAGGCTAGACACATCCATATGACCAAATCTTGCCAAAATCATGCATGCCCTCTTCTATCCTTTAGTTGTTTCTTGCTGGATAGAAGGTAGTTATGACAGTAGAGGTAAAGCAGCCATCTTGACCACACCTGAAAACAGTGTGTTAAAGACAAAACAATGGGAAAACCCAGAAAGAGGGAGCCCTAGGCTATGAAACCAGAAACCAGCCCTGAACCATCGGTGTTAATAAGAAAGAGAAATACATTTTTATATCATGTTTAAATCCCTGTAATATTAGACTTTCTGTCTATCTGAACTTCTTCCTAACTAATGCACAACCCTTCCTCGCAGTTATTCCCGAGATAGATCTGAGGGGTAAGCAATGTACAAGCCACTGTTAGCAGAAGATCATAAAGACACATTTTACAAATAAGTCACACAGAAAATCATACTGTAGGACAGGATGCAGGTTTCAGAAAGAAAATGTAGAAAAGAAAATTTTAGCCAAAATAGTGACATATTTCAAACAATAAAGTTGTGGGTAGAGAGAGAGGTGACTGTCATCAGCTATTTCTATAATATCAATTAATTGTTTACTCATACATAAAAGCCAAAATAAGCAAATCTCTAAGGCAGAAGATGAAAAAAAGTCATCAAATCACATACTACATGATAAATGATATTAATCCAAGAAATAAAAATCTAAATGCTATTTTACAAAATTCTAAGTATAAATTTAACTTTGCCTTTCTTGAGAATTTAAGCACTCAAGGTATTTAGAAATTCTATGTTTCCTTTTCACATTCTACACTATGTAGAGGATTTGTTGGCAATTGGAAGTAATACTATAATGCATTATATAGTAATTATTTTAACTTGATATTCCCTCAGGCAGAAAATTTAAACATTGATCCAAAAAGTCTCTAAAATTTGGAAATTACTTGTGAGATACTTAATAGTCTTAGAGTTCTGATTTTAAAAAAAAAAATAAATCAGGGTTAAACTGAAATGTGACTAGGCAGAAATTTAAAGTATGTCACTATTAAAACCTAACTGATATGTTTTTCTCTCCTCAAACTGCTGCCTCAAATTCTAAAAGCCCAAATTTCATATGGAATTTAATAGGGTTACCCTTCTGTAATGGTACATATTGTTTATGTCAGACAAGAACTCACATGGTCTCAAAAGTAATTTTTAAGGCTTATTTTCCTTTTCTTGGCATGGAAGAAATATGGGTTTTGGTTTTGATACACAAATCCAAGTTTTAAATCACCTTACTTGAACTGCTCTGGAATGTGTTATACACAAAGCATACAATGCCATAGAAATCACAGCTAATTTATGTAATTAAGGAAAACAGAGGAAAAGAACATTTTGTCCAATGCTCAATTAATGAGCCATTCCTCATCTAGGGATAAGCAAACTTATTTTGGCTTGGGATCCAGACTAAGACATTGTTAGCACTCCACAAATTTTTCTTGGAAGAAAAATGTCAACTAAATGATCTTCCTGTAACAAAAATTAATGTGATATTCTTGCTCAGAAAACTTTTGCCTTTGATAAACAAGATTGCTAAGTATTTTCCAAAATGGAGGGAATGTTTCTACAAGTTGCTTCTTTTCCCCATTATCTCATCTAGTGGAAAAACAGATCTAATATTATTTAGTAAGCTCTGCTGTCCTCCATTGTGAAATACCACACTGCTGTTAATAGGCACTCAGAAGGTGGTTTCATGTGAACAATGCTTTACACTCTCCAGCCAAACATAGGCATCCCTTCTTAAATAGCAGGGCATGAGTGGAAACAGACAAAAATGAAAAGAAAAAAAAAAAGAGACATTTTGGAAACAAAAGCAGTTGGAAAAAAAGGAAAACAGTAAGACCAATATACTTTGGTAGGTAGGTGTTTTAGTTTCCCAGGGCTGTCATATGTACCACAAACTAGGTGGCTTAAAATAATAAAAAGTTATCCTCTTGAAGTCCCAGAGGCTGGAATTCTGAAATCAAGATGTTGGCAGGGCCATGCCTGCTCTAAAGGATTGAGAGGAGACCCTTCCCTGCCTCTTCCTGATGTTGAATGGCTCCTGGTCACCCTTGGCTTAACTAGACTTGCAGCTGCATCACCCTGCTATCTACCTCCCTCTTCACACAGCCTCCTCCTCTGCATGTCATCTTCTCTCCTCTTCTTATAAGGATACCTGTCATTGGATTTAGGATCCATCCTAATGAAGTATGACCTCATCCCAATGACATTTAAAAATGCCATTTTTCTAAGTGAGGTCATCTTCTGAGGTTATAAGTGGATGTGAACTTGGGAGGAGAATATTCAACCCATTATGGGAGAACAAAGAACACATCAGAGTTATAATTTCCCTGATTGCTGGAGGCTGACCTATGGAGAGACAAACACTAGGCTACAAAGAGAACAGTGGCCAGAGCAGTAGAGATGATGAGAAAGCTTGAGGGTCCATGTGTTGGTTAGTTTTCTGTCACTGTGATAAAATATCTGAGAAAATCCATTTATGGGAGGAAAGATTTATATTGGCTCATGGTTTCAGAGGTTTCAGTCCATGACTAATTGGCCCTTTTTGTTCTGGGCTTGTGGCAGCACAGTATATTCTAGTGGGAGCACATGACAGAGGAGACCCGTTTACCACATGGCAACCGGAAAGCAAAGAGAAAGACAGGAAGGGGCCTGGGTCCCCACATGCCCTTCAAGGGCACACCTTCAATGACCTAACTTTCTTCCATTAGGCCCCCCTTTTAAATTTTTCACCACTGCCCAATACCTCTACAGGTTAGCAACCAGGCCTTCAACACATGGGGCTTTGGGGACATTCAAGATCCAAACTATAGCCGCTGGGGTATCAGGAGCCCCAAAACTGCAAGGTCAATGATGGCAGGCATTCCCTGTGGCAGTATCTGTCAGAGTCCACTAGCATCTAAGGGATGCTCAGGTGCAGAAAGAGCAAGCATGAAGCACTAGGGGTGTCTGAAGTCAGGAAGGATGGAGGACAGTATTCTGTCCCCAGGAGGAGATTATAGGGGGCCTCTCCAGCTCTGATTCTCCAGCAGTGTTTTTCAGACTGGGGGCATGTGGATCTGGGAGTTCTTTGGGAACACTTGTTTGATTTTTATGAGTTTAAATAGATATCTATCCATCTTTGAATTTGAATCAAAATTAATACTACTTTTCTTAAAATTAAGAACACTGGAGTATTTTTCAAGTATGTGTTTTCACTTTAATGAAAATCTAGGAAAACAAAATATACATTCTGGATTATCTGACATCTATGCAAATTTCAGCCTGCATCTTCATGGTCACAATTAAGAGGCACCAAAGTAGGGTGATTTTAATTATTGCAAGCTAGTGAAGTAAGGACAGCAGTGAATGTTCAATCCAAGTGAAGGGCAGCAAACCCACTGCTGCTCACAGAGGAGGCTTTTCAGCAGTCCCAGCAAAGAAACGGAGCACTAAAACTGGGTCATTGTGAAGACAGGCAGGCATGCCAGCACCCAAACATTCTGAAACAAGTACAGTCACCTGGCTTCCTAAGCACAAGGTGGTTCATACTGGAACCTTCTTTGCTATCCTCTTTAAGATGTTTATTCACTTAAATTAAATGAAATCTCAATAGAACTTCTAATTGTTTTATGTCAAAAGAAAAGTGCATTGCCAAAATTATTGTCAACTCTATCAATATGATTGATACTCTATCAATACTACTGCCATACTGTTTGTACCAAGAAGTATATCCAAACAAACAAAAAAAAGATCAGATTCAGTTTTAAAACAATTCACTATATGTAGGTAATTGACTGTAAGGCTTGGATCATCTTTCTGCAAAACATGGAAGGCATGTCTCCAAAAAAGGTCTTATAACCACCTTTTAAGAAGCAAAGTAGAGTTAAATGCAAATTTCTGGATAAAATATGTGATATTCAAAATATTAGATCCATGGATAATTGTGCATATTTGGCGTTTTAAAATGAACTATCTGGATTTTTCCATGGTATGTGGTTGTCATTTATGAAAACTTTAGTGAATATTTTTTTTCCTCTCAAATATTTCAGGTTTAAAAAAAGTGATTTTCTAAAATTAAAGTTGAATAAGGGAATATACAAATTAGAAGCCTGAAATATAATGTTTCTATAATACTAAATTCGGAATCTTTCAAAACTTCAGCCTCAGCAAATTAAACAAGTTAAGATAGCAAAACTCTCTTTGCTGACAGTATAGCCAACAGTCTCTGGCACCCTGGGTCCAGGAAGGGATGAAGAACTTTGTTGATGCACAGACTGAACAGCTGTCAACAACTAGAAGGTCACAGGAAATAGATATCAAAGTCACACAAGAGGCAGGCCCTTCCATACTATTAAAAGCAAGTCATGGCATGTATAAAAGGAGCACATTAAATCTTCCAATAACTCTCTCTGTGTATAATACAGCATACATATGTAGGACAAGATGTATATACATCTACATGTATACTTGTATATTTACTTTGTTCTCCATTATTTTTTGCTGAGGCTACAACCATTTGTGTTTAACTCCTATCTTGCAATCTGGATGCTACTGAGGGGCCTCGGGAGTTCACAAAGCAGCCCAGTACCTTTTCACATTGGGCTTGACATACTCCAGGTCCAGTATCATTAAATGGCTGAACTGGAAGGAATAGGAATTCAGGAAACATGAAGCTTTTCTGTACAGAATGATTTCCATTTTAAGTGAAAACCCTAAACATACCTGTGTTTAATTTGTTTTCCCTCCTGGAATTTAAGTTTCATGACATACACTAACATTCTGGCCCTCTACTTCGCTACTTCTCAGTCTAAACCCCCCTTCTTTGGGAAAGAGAGTAGATGTTTCTTGGGCATTCTTAGGGACAATTAAACAATCAAACATTATTTCTTTCCAGGCCTCACCAAGTCATCAATTCTATGCCCCTTGAGCTTTCCATCAATAACTAGGTCTGGGAGCTGTTCTTCCCACTCAAAATGTCATGATGGTTTTTTAAAAATTAAACCATTCCAAAAAAATATCCAATGAAATTTAAGTCTCTCTGAGATTCTTAACACCCTTAGTGCCTTTCCAGAAACAATTACTATTAACAGTTACTATTAACTTCTTACCCGAGTTGGGCTAAAGATAAAAATTCCTTGCCATTCCACCATTGAAAATGGCGTCTAATTCCTTGAATTTGGGCTGGTCTTTGTGATTTATATGCTCACTAAGAACATGGTCACATAAATGGAATGTGGCAAAAGTAATGCTCTGGAACCTCCAAGGTCAGGTCATAAGCCTTATGGTATCTACCTGGCCTCTTGGAACACTCACCCTGGGAGAAGCTAGTGGCCTCATAGGAAGTTTTACTACTCTGAGACTTCCATGTGGTTAGGAAACCCAAGCTAGCCACATGAAGATGGCACAGAGAAAGACAAATTAGAGAAATGACCCAGATCATCCAAATATCCCATCTCAGACACCAGACTTGTGCATGAAGAAACCATATTAAATATGGATGTGGTGTGGAAAAAAATCAACCAATCCAATAATGGGGTAGAAATGTGGCCCCTTCAAGTAAGCCATTTCTATCCATTCAAGCTACCTTACCTGAGATCCCAGTTAATATGGAACATAAGCAAGCCTTCAACAGTGTCCCACCTGTGAGAAATAGGAAGTCCAGTGGCCCATTTTCAGAATACAGTATTTAGCTTTAAATTTAAAACTCCTGGGATATAAGAAAAACAACCAGATTGGAAATAAATAAAATGGTTACCAGTAGTTAACTCACAGAATAACACAACAACCTGTGAATGTGGCAAATTCAAAGTCCATACACCTGAACAGCCCTTTGACAAATAGGAATTAGGGGAAGGGTTAGGCCTAATTAACAGAGATAAGTTACTGTTCCTTAACAGAGATAATTTTAAGAAATCAGAACTGAGCACTTGTCAAAATGCACTCACCCCAAATAGACTTCCCGCCACAAGACAACAAAGGGAGGTAGGATAAATAAAGATAAATTAGAGACAGTAAAACCTAGGTGACATTCTGGAAGACTGTGTGTCCTATAGTACTCAGCCAATGAAGAACCAGAAAAGGAACCTTACACACTAGGGGGTAAAATGATACTTGTAACTGCTTTCTTGGGGCCCACTCACCCAGACACCAATCTTGCAAGACAGTCAATAAAGTCTAGATTCCACTATATCTCGTGTTTCCAAGTTCATTCTCTGGATTTGGGCAGGTGAGCATGTATCTCACACTGTTCAGATTTCTCATACACAAAATCAATAGCATAAAGAAAAATGTGTTGTTTTTTTTTTTTTTTTTGGTTGGTTGGTTTTGCAGTAACAGATAACAAACAGTATTCTTCCAGAATTTTTCTATGCCTAAATAAATATATTCTTTTTCCTTCTGCATGTATTGTTTCTGGCTCTCAAGGTTTTGGTTTTGTTTTCTTTTCTTTCAAGTTTAATGTCATATCATTCTAAGTCACGGTACACAGACTTACTTAATACTTGGTACAGTTTGCAGAGTATATAATCAGTCCAATAATAATGGGCATTTAGATATCTTACATTATTTTCCATTTATAAGCAATGCCGAATGAACTCATATGTAAATCTTGTGCATAAATATTTCTAAATGCTTGACTTATTACCATAGATTTCAAATAATTAAGTTCTCAGAGGTTTCAAGGAGAAATCAGTTAAATGAATGCCAATAGTCACTTGACTCCTCATGGGATTGACTCCTAGAATAAGTTTAGTAGGTTTTCTCCGTCTTAAGTGAAACCACATTGTAACTATTGTTGCTAATTCAATTAAAAATGTTATTACCAAAGGTAAGAGGTTTTTTTGTTTTGTTTTGTTTAGTTTTATTTTGTTTTTTTGGCCAGGTACAGAGGCACATGCCTGTAATCCCAGCAGCTGAGAGGCTGAGGCAGGAGGATCACAAGTTCAAAGCAACAAGACCCTAAGCAATTTAGCAAGATCCTGTCTCCAAATAAATAAATAAATAAATAAGCAAATAAGGGCTAGAGATGTGACTAAGTGGTTAAGTGCCCCTGGGTCCAATTGCTGGAACAAAAACAGAGCATTTGTTTTTCTGATAGAATCACAAATGCAAATGAAGTAGAACACCACATCCTGGTAAAGATAAGGTTCATTCTAAATTAAGAAATGCATAGTGGAGAAATATACTTGAAATAATTTGAAATTGTGTCCAAATTGTGATAGAATACCAAAAAAATACTTGTCATTTATAAAATTATTGTCAGGTATGTCTTATAAGGTTAATGCCTTACAAATTTCAGTTTAACTATACAAACACACATTTAGTTTCACAGATTTTATTTCTCTACATATCAATAATATATATAACTATATCTGTGTACTTATCTAGTAATTATAAGTACATAGAGCCACATAGTTTACATACATACACAATTAAGCAAATAGAGACATTTTGGTAGCAAAGCTAATGCTGCTAAAACATGCTTCTGCAAGACACTGTGTTTTCTCTCCTTGCTCCCTATTAACAGTGAGACTTTAGAAGCTTGTAGAACTATTTTTTAAATCAATCCTTGTGTTCTTCAATAGTATTGAGTATTGATTGGTTTGGAAAAAAAAGACTAAAATGTATTGCATTCTGCTCAAAATCAATCAGAAATCTTTTGTATTCAAAGTGCCAATCAGTGAAAAGCCAAAACATGTAAGCTTTTGAAGATTTTTTGCAAATGGCAATTATGAAGTCAATGCTTGCAAACAGAAAGACCTTGAAATTAATCTTATGAATACAAGGAGCAACTGAAATAATTAAATGATGAGAACTCACCAAATGGTATGCAAGATTTAATTTGAAATTCTTTAGCTTCACTTTGGAATTGCTCCACTGTGAGAAAAATATTTTTATGAATTTCCAGAATTCCTATCTTTATTTGGAAATTGTACATTCGATAATACAATAAAAACAATATTCTGAAGACTTAAAGTTTCACCGCATCTAAATTTAGCAAAAATGTTACAAAGGATCATTAATAGAGGTAAGTTATTTGATGAAATTTGTCTTGTAAAAATTTTATCAAAGAAGAATCTTGTGAATGGAGATATAAAGACAAAAAGTGGATGGAATAATTATACACATTTGTGAAAATATGAAATTTTAAATATTTTCCATTTTCAGAACGTTCTCTTAAGTACCTGAGAACCAATTGACAAAATAAGTTCTCAATCAAAAATATATAAGGTCTATACTGGGCATGGTGGCACATATTAGAGGTCAGACGGGGATATTGGTTATCAAATGAAAGACCATATTAACATTTTCTATGCATCAACAATCAATTTAGAAATGATTTAAATGACAGCAGAATAAAATAGACATTATTATTGCTGTGGGTATATATGCGACTGCATGACCAATATAATTCTGCAACCTGTACACTCAGAAAAATGAGAAATTATATCCCATCTGATTCAAATGTATGCTATGTCAAGACCAGTGTACTGTCATGTGTAACTAATTAAAACAAATTTTTAAAAAAGAAATTATTTAAATGATTTGATTGTTTAGTGATGCATATTTACCTAATATTAGAAGGCAATATTTTTAAGTGTACTATTAAGTGGCATGAAGTACTTTCACATGTTGTACAACCATTACATAACTATCCATTTCCAGAACTTTTCCCATCATCCCAACCAGAAACCTAGTACCCATCAAACAATAACTCTCCATTTCCCAAGCCCCTGGTAACTTCTACTCTACTTTCTGTCTCTATGAATTTGCCCATTATATACCTCATGTAGGAAGGAAGAATCATACAATATCTGTAAATCAATTGCCATAGACTGAATTTTGGGGTCCCTTAAAATTCATATGTTGAGATCCTAACCTCTAACGTGACAGTATTAAAAGTTGGGGCCTTTGATAGGGGATTAGTGCCCTTATGAAGGATCCTAGAGAACTTGCACTCCTTTTGGCAAATGAGGACATAGAAAGAAGACAGCCGTCTATGAACCAGGAAGTGGGCCCTCACCAAACACTAAATCTGCCAGCTCTCTGACTTCCCTGCCTCCAGAACTGTGAGAAATAAATTTCTCTTGTTCATAAACCAACCACTTTTTAGTAGTTATTAAATATTTATTATTACCCCTGACTCTATACTTAGAGCTCTTTGAAAAATGAGGCCTAATATATGGCAGTAGCATACAGAATATCCTCCCACTTATAGGATAAATTTTGGATACTATATCAACTATAAAAATTTATATTTTCTATACTAAAACTGTACAAAATGTGGTTTCCTCAAATAAGGAATAAGCTGCAAGTATTCAAAAATGAGATTAACACTGAAAAAGTTTTTTAAAGTGACACTGGCTAACTGCAACACTGGTTGCTTCAGCTGGAAACTGAACTGTGAAGTTTTATGACTACAAATTGAAAATAACAGACCTTAGAAGTTTCAAATTTGCCCACTGAGATAAGAAGAATACAAAGATGGCTAAAAGACCACAATTGTGAAATCACCAACCTGAAAGATCTAAGCCAAAGAAATAAAGATGCCTGGCTTTTCACTTTTATGATACAAAAATCAAAACAAAGCAACAATTTAAAAAAAAAAAACATGATTATGCAAATGACTACAACTTCAAAATAGCATAAAGAAATGAAGTTGTTCTATCTCCAAAGGGTGTAAGACCCAAAAATTCACGACTTTTTTAATTAACAAAAAGGAGATGAGCATCAAAACATGTAGTCTTAGTAAAAACATAAATGGAACAATTTGTCAAGGAATTTTGAAAATGACTGAGAGAAATAAGAGTAATACATAAATAGTACCTGGCCTAATGAACGTTCTTCAAGTGTCTATAGAAAACAACACCCATAAATCAAAGGTGTTTCTGTATATCAGTGAAAAATCCTCTGAAAGAAATGAGGAAAACTACCCCATTTATAATAAAAAAAAGAAAGAAAGAAAATACTTGAGAATCAACTTAAGAGGTGAAATACTTCTACAATGAAAACTACAGAACACTAAAGAAAGAAATTAAAGAAGACCTTAGAAAACGGAAAGATCTTCCTTGTTCTTGGACAGGCAGAATTAATATTGTCAAAATGACCATACTACCAAAAGCACTATACAGATTTAATGCAATTTCAATCAAAATCCCAGTGACATTCCTCATAGAAATAGAAAAAGCAATCATAAAATTGATCTGGAAAAATAAGAGACCCAGAATAGCTACACAATCCTTACCAAGAAGAGCGAAGCAGATGCCATCACTATACCAGACTTTAAATTATACTACAGAGCAATAGTTAAAAAAAAAAAAAAGATCATGGTATTGGCACTAAAATATACTTGTAGACCAATGTTACAGAATAGAGGACACAGAGACAAACCTACATAATTACAGTTATCTTATACTAGACAAAGGCGCCAAAAACATATATTGGAGAAAAGATAGTGTGTTCAACAAATAGTTGAAAATCCATATGCAACAAAATGAAATTAAGCTTCTATCTCTCACCATGCACAAAACTCAACTCAAAGTGGATCAAGGACTTAGGAATTAAACCAGAGATACTGCAACTAATAGAAGAAAAAGTAGGCCCAAATCTCCACCATGTTGGATTAGGCCCCAACTTCCTTAATAAGACTCCTATAGTGCAAGAATTAAAATCAAGAATCAATATATGGGATGGATTCAAACTAAAAAGCTTCTTCTCAGCAAAAGAAATAATCAGTGTGGTGAATAAAGAGCCTATATTTTTGAAGCAAATTTTTACCACCTGTACCTCAGAGCACAGATAGAGCACTAATTTCTAGGATATATTAAAGAACTCAAAAATCATAACAAATAACTCAATCAATAAATGGGCCAAGGAACTGAATAGACACTTCTCAAAAGATGATATACAATTAATCCACAAACATATGAAAAAATGTACAACATCTCTAGCAATCAGAGAAATGCAAATCAGAATCACTCTAAGATTTCATCTCACTCCAGTCAGAATGGCAGCTATTAAGAATACAAACAACAATAAGTGTTGGCAAAGATGTGGGGGAAAAGCCACACTCATGCATTGCTGGTGGGACTCCAAATTGGTGCATCCAATATGGAAAGCAGTATGGAGATTCTTTGGAAATCTGGAAATGGAACCACCATTTGACCTAGCTATCCCACTCCTCAGTCTATACCCAAAGGACTTAAAAACAGCATACTTCTCTCTCTGCCCTCTTCCTCTTCTTTCTCTCCTCTCTCTACCCTTTCTCTTTCTCTCTGCCTCTCCTTTTATACCCCTTTGGGCAGCCCCCCAATAAAATCTCTTGGTTGAATCTCCGTCTCAGGTGAGTCACTCGCCTTTCACCGGAGAATCCGCAGACCTAGAGAGACAATTAAATTATGATTTAGTCATTTATGATCAGATCACTGCATGTGCCAAAAAAGCCTGGCTCCAAATATCTTCCTGGGATCAAACAAAGTTAGCTTTTAACCAAATTAAACAGGGACTGGAGGAACAATTCTCCTATTTCATAGCATACCTGTACAAGGGAGCTAATAGGATTCAAATGCTTCTGAATTCATAGTTAAATAGCTAGCATTTGAAAACACCAATAAAATTTGTCAAGACATACTCTGACCTCATCGGAAGAAAGGAACAGTCTGAATTCATTCGCCTTTGTAATTCGCAATTACAAGGTTTTACACTTGCCACTGCTTTAAAGCAGGTACTTCAGCCCCAGTCCCAAAGATGACATTCTCCTGAGTGGTGTTTTAATTGTGGTAGGACTGGCATTTGGCGCAGGACTGTGAATATCCGTGCAACAGGGCAGAAATCTCTCCTGGTTCCCAAGGTGGAGTTAAAGAACAAAAAGCTGCATGGTGAGGGGGGAGGGGAACAGATATGGCAGTGGCCTGCCTCCATTTCTGACCTCACTTCCGCCTCCTTTAGGGCCAAAAAATTGAAGATTGGGCCTACCTCAGGCCTGCCAAACAATTGGAGCCCTGTGATTCACGTGGGAGGAGGAGTTAGAGTCCCAGGCTTTGACATCATCACAGCTGACAATGGGGGATCCTCATTATTACCAGCCAGCTCCGCCCAGACAAAACTTTTAGGACCAGCCATGCAACAGGCCCTTTAGACCTGAGGAAAGGACTTACAGATGGTCAATGGAAAGGACCTGATCCAGTGATTATGTGGGGCAAAGGTCATGCTTGTATTTTCCCAGAAGGTGCTTTTCATCCTATTTGGGTACATGAATGCACCATCAGGCATGGAGGACATAAAACCAACATTCAAATGACTGAAGATTGACCCAGAGAAGCCTTCCCTCAAAAAGAAGAAATCTCAAAGGAAGAGAAGAAGAGTGATGGCCATGAGAAACTGAACAAGGAAGCTAATCTTGTGGAAGGTCCTGAAGAAATTGATGCTACAGGCTACATGAATGATTCAACAGGAAGGAAATTTAAATCTCCAATGATGATGCTTGCTGCAATAATAGCTCTATTGAGCTGTCAGGTAAAAGGGAATCAGGAAGAAACTTTTTGGACATAGTTTCCAGATCCACCTCTAGTACACCCAGCAGTGTGGACTGGAAAATCCATCCCAGTATTTACTAATGACTCATATATGATGGGAGGGCTTTCAGACACTCATATTTCCCGCAACCATATGACTAGATTTAATTATTTTGGCTATAGTGCTCAATTACCTTTGTGTTGGTCCCATGATAAACATGCTGGCTGTCTAAAAGTGTCACTTGAGGAAAAGACAGCAATTAGGAGACCTAGACCAGTTAATCGTACTGTTCCTGGAGACTCAAAACCTTATATCAGATCAGTTATTAAAATGGGACTTTCTTAGACAGTGTGAGTGGAGCATGGGTGAATAGATAAAAAAAAAAATGTAGCATATATACACAATGGAATTTTACTCAGCATTAAAAAAGAACAAAACCATGACATTTGCAGGTAAATGGAGAGCACTGGAGAAGATAATGCTAAGTGAAGTCAGCCAATCCCAAAAAAACAAATACTGAATGTTTTCTCTGATATAAGGAGGTTGACTCATAATGGGATTGGGAGGAAGAACATGGGAGGAATAGATGAATTCTAGATAGGGAAGTGGGGTGGGAGGGAAAGGGAGGGAGCAGGGATTAGCAAGGATGATGGAATGTGATGGACATAATTATACAAAGTACATGTATGAAGACTTGAATTGGGTGTCAACATACTTTATATACAAAGATACAAAAATTGTGGTATATATGTGTATTAAGAATTGTAATGCAAAGAAAAAAAAAAGAATAGCATTACCTTAGATTAGGTAGAGGGAAGTGAAAGTAGGGGAAGGCAGGGGATGTAGGGATAAGAAAGATAGTAGAATGAAACAGACACTATTACTTTATGTATGCATGTGACTATATGATCAATGTGATTCTACAATATGTATAATCAGAAAAATGAGAAATTATATCCCATCTATGTATGATATATCAAAGTATATAAGTGCATTCTACTGTCATGTATAACTAGTTAAAACAAATTAAAAAATGGAACTTTCTCATAACAGAAAAAAAACCCCAGCATACTACAGAGATGCAGCCACATCAATGTTTATAGCAGCACAATTCACAATAGCTAAACTGTGGAACCAACCTACATGCCCTTCAGTAGATGAAGGGATAAAGAAAATATGGTATATATACACAATGTAATATTACTCAGCAATAAAAGAGAATAAAATCATGGCATTTGCAGGTAAATGGATGGAGTTGGAGAATATAATGCAAGGTGAAGTTAGCCAATCCCCCAAAAATAAATGCCAAATGTTTTCTCTGATATAAGTAGGCTGATTCATAGTGGGGTTGTGAGGAGAAACTTGGAAGGAATAGACAAACTCTAGATAGGGAAAAGGGGAGAGAAGAAAAGGGGGGGTAGGGAAGACAGTGTAATTAGATGGTCATCATTACCCTAAGTCCATGCGTAAAGACACAAATGGTGTGACTACTTTGTCTACAAGCAAAGACATGAAAAATTGTGCTCTGTAAGTGAAGTGTAAGTTGAATTGCATTCTGCTGTCATATACAACAAATTAGAATAAATACAATTTAAAAAAAGAAAGCACAATGTTCAGGCCATGGAAGTCTAAGGACATGACAGACTGCTACTTCTGATGAAAACTGCCTCCTTCATAGCCCCATCTTTCATTTCCAACTGCCAGCCAGGCAGTTTGCTTGGTTGCCTCCCAACTAACTCCAACTCAATATCTGAACAACTAAACTCTATTTGCCCCCAAATTATTCCTTTTCCTATATTTCTAATTCATTAAATTTCAGTACCACATCAGTAAACATGACTACCACTGAAACAAATACTATCTCTGAGTTATTAGTTGCTTCTCTCTACTTTGCCTTTGAAGTCAGTCTGCTACCAAATTCTACTGCAAGAAGAAATCTTTCCTCCTTTCCACCCCTACGTCCATGGCCTACTTCAAGTCCTCATTATTACTCACCCAGATCTTTGGAATATATCCTCCCCATTCATCTTCTCAATTGGGGTCTTTCCTCAAATCCATTCTCCACCATGATGTGAAGGTTACCATCTTGAAAACCAAACTGTTTCATTTCTTTATGCTAAACTATGAGCACACAAGCACACATACACACACAAACAAACTCACACAAACAATCATAAAACAACCTGAAGTAACTGGGATAACAACCAAACACCTTACCAAGGTTCAAAGAGCTTTTACAACCTGGTATAACCAACTACCTAACTTATGTCCCATTATTGCTGCCACCAAAGTCTACATAAACATACCTATTGCTTTATTACCCCGACAAAACACTCTCCTTTTTCATGCTTCTATGCCTCTGCAGCACTGTGCTCTACCAATACCCTGGTTCTTCCCTTTTCCCCACTCAATCAAGAAAACTCAAGTACATCATCAATTACTCAATGACACCCTCCTCTCTTGAGCTGACTTTATCACTGCCTCTTCCACATGCATACAGCACTAAGTTAAAACATTTATCACAGTAGATATACTGTATAAATATATTATATTAAAGCATAAGATATTTAAACAGTAAAGTATAACATATTTTTCTACTTCCCTTAGATTATGTCCTTTATAAAACAAATGTGATGTATTGCTAATATTTCTATCTCCAGTGCTTAATATAGTATGAGACTATGGTGTATGTTCAAAATATGTTCTCTAAATTAGCAAATGAATGAGAGATGCAGAACATCAGAACCTAGCTGAAAAATAAACCAAAATCTCAGCAAGATCATTTGATCATTGCAATCACTTTTCATTAAACTAAAGCTCCCTTGATTTGGAATTATAGATATCAACAGTCATACATCATTATTACCAAGTACACATTACTTCTTTAAAAGAATCTTGAAGACTTTTGAATGAGATGTAAAGACACTGAAGTGGCTTTTTCTAATTTAATCTTTTCAGATATACATGACAGTAGAGTGTATTTTGACATATTATACATACATGGAGTATAACTTCCCATTCTTGTGGTTGTACATGATGTGGAGTTATACTGGTCATGTATTCACATATGAACAAAGGAAAGTTTTTCAATTCATTCAACTGTCTTTCATATTCCAATCCCCCTTCCTTTCCTGTTTGGTAATCCAATGAACTTCTATTCTTCCCTCCCCTCTCCTCCTTATTGTGTGTTAGCATCCACGTATCAGAGAGAACATTCAGCCTTTGGTTTGTTGGGATTGCTTTATCTCACTTATCATGATAGTCTAAGTTCTATCCATTTACAAGCAAATTTCATAATTTCATTCTTCTTTTTGGCTAAATTGAATTCTGTTGTGTATATATACCACATTATCTTTATTCATCTGTTGAAGGACCCTTAGGTTGGTTCCATAGCTTAGCTGTTGGCAATTGAGCTGCTATAAACATTGATGTGGCTGGATCACTATAGTATACTGATTGTAAGTCCTTTGAGTATATGCCAAGGAATGGGATAACTGAGTCAAATAGCAGCTCCATTCCAATTTTTCTGAGGAATCTCCATACAACTTTCCATAGTGGTTGCACCAATTTGCAGTCCTACCAGCAATGTATGAGAGCAGCTTTTTCCCCACATCCTCACCAATATTTATTATTACTATATTCTTGATAATTGCCATTCTGACTGTAATTAGATGGAATCTCAGTGCAGTTTTAATTTTCATTTCTGTAACTAGTAAAGAAGTTAAACATTTTTTTCATATATTTGTTGACCATTTGTTTTGTTTTTTTTTTTTTTTTTTTTCGCTGTGAAGTGCCTGTTTCAGTTCTTTTGCCCATTTATTAATTTGGGGTTTATTTTGTGGGTTTTTTGTTTTCATTTGTTTTTTTTGGTATTAAGTTTTTGAGTTCTTTGTATATCCTGGAGATAATGTTCTGAGTACAGGTAGTAAAGATTTTCTCCCATTCTGTAGGCTTTCTCTTCACATACTTTTCATCATTGTTTCCTTTGCTGTGAAAGAAGATTTTAGTTTGATAACATCCCATTTATTGACTCTTGATTTTATTTCTTGTGCTTTAGGAATTTTGTTGAGGAATTCAGTTCCTAAGACAACATGACAGAAGAGTTGGGGCTACTTTTTATTCTCTGTTCTAATGCCTAGGTCCTTGATCCACCTTGAGTTGAGTTTTGTGCATGGTGAGAGAGAGGGATTTAACTTCATTTTGCTACATGTGTATTTCCAGTTTTCCCAGAACTATTCTCCAATGTTTGTTTATGATGCCTTTGTCTAATATGAGATAACTGAATTAATGTGGGTTTGTCTCTGTGCCTTCTATTCTGTCCCATTGGTCTTCTCATCTGTTTTGGCCCATGCAGTTTTTATTACTATAGCTCTGTAGTATAATTTACAATCTGATATTGTGAAGAGAAGAGACTTTTTTAAAAGTCAGTATTTCAGACATTAAAGTAGCATAGAATACAATTAATGGGTGAAAAAAAAAAAGGAAAAGAAGATGACTGAAAATAAGACTAGTTTGGTTAGAAAAAAAACAGCTGAAAACTGGATAGTGTATCAGAGCTAAAAATAAGGGACCTGGTTAAAGGAAGTTTTGTGAGGCTAAATGACATTGTGTTTATACTAAAAGAAATAATACTTCGCCAGTGAAAAGAAAGAGACCAAATAAGAAAGATAAAACAATTTGGTGGTACAGAATATTCTACAAACTGAAAGTAAGGAAGCAGTCACTGTGACTAAGTTAGTAAGCTGTATATAGAATGTACCAAAAATCGACACTCATATAAAACAAAAATGGAAAGAGATGGATATTTGAAAGGATTTGATAGGAGTTCAGTGTGCAGAGATGATTAATGTAAGGAGGGATCATTTCTCAACAGGGACTGTTATGGTTAGGACATGAGGTGTTCCCCCTAAAAGCTCCTGTGTTAATTATTCATAAATGTTCAGCAGTGAAATAATTAGATCATGAGAGCTGTACCCTTATCAGTGGATTAGTTCTTTTGAAGGAATAAAATTTGAATGGACTAAATGGGTGGTAATTGTATGTAGGTTGGGTATTGCTGCAGGAAGTACCGCACTAGGGGAATGCCCTTGGGGATTATGTTTGGTCCCTGGCCTCCTTGAACACGTTCATTTGTTGGTTCATTCGTTATCTCTCTCTCCTGCCCCGTGCCACACACACTCTCCCTCTTTCCTCTTTTCCTCTCTCCCTGCTTCTTGGCTGCTGGGATCTGAGCAACTTTCCTCCACTGTCCCCTTCCACCATGATGTTTCCCTAGAAGAGCAATGGAGTCAGCCAAGGATAGACTGAACTTCTGAAATTTTGAGCCAAAATAAATTTTCCCCCTTTGAATTGTTCTTGTCAGGCATTTTTGTCACAGCAGTGAAAAGCTGACTAACACAGGGACACTGGCATTAGGTAGAGAAACTGTTTAATGATTTGGAAAAAAAAGCCTTCTCCATGTTCAACTTCTAATGGTAGCAAGAGACCTCTCCAGAAATATCAGGGAAGGGCAATAATTTGACCTCTATTATTATGGGACATATTTTAGATATTCTCAGCATTGACAGCTCCATAATTTTTATAAAAATGAGCCTCAAAACATTCCCACAGTTCCTCAAAGATCCCAGGACAAGATAAGCCTAGAAAATAATGCAGGAAGCCGTGGAAGGAAGATGCCTGGGAATCTCTTCTGGTTCTTAGCTACAGTTAAGTCAGAGGTCTTTCCTAATATCTGACTGACACCATTCTGTAGTTTTCCACTCCACAGTGAAGTTGAAATTCCCAGGAACACATGCAGCTGGTGGGACAAACTGTGGGGAATATGGACTTCCATTAGACCTGAAGCACTGAAGGAGAATCAGCTAAGCACAAGGTCATGGAGATGACACCCCACCCTTGGCAGAAGGACAGAGAGCAAAGATGCCTAGCATTGCACCTGGAGGGATTCCTTTGAAACTGTTTCCACTTTCATGCACAAAGATTGAGGTAAAACTTTATGAAATTTTCAAGAGTCAAATTACATGAAACATGTTACTCAATACCCAAGAACCCATGTGAAACGAGTTTGCACATAAGGCCCTTGTGCCTTATGTCATTTTACAGGACTGTTACGCCTCCCTGACAGCAGCTCCACAGAATAGTTGAAATACTCAGCTCATGGACACACCCCATCTAAATTAGAGATGAGTGCACACAACTACTTGCTGGAACCTATGAAAATCCTAAATTATAATTCAAACATTTTGACTTCAACAAAGAACATTTTTTCCAAACATATTTTCCCTTGGTTTTTAAACCCATGTGTATTTCAAGGGGGAAAAAATCATCTGTTTCTGATTCATTTATGCTTAACTCATCAGGATATCACTAGAGAAGAGTTATTGAGTGTCCACATCACTTTCCTCTCTCCCTATACTTCCATTATTTCTCTTTTTAAAAATAAGCAGGTGTACTATGTCACAATAAAATGGACATGAATTATAAAAACGCTATAATTTTGATTAAAACCTCAAGATATATGTGCTTTGAAAGATAGCATTAGAGTTTTCCTCTTTCCCTGATTTCAAGTTGTGTCATTTTGCTGGGTGGGGGGAGTATTTTGCTTTTTAAGTGAGAGAGAGATGAGGAAGCATGAGATTCCCAACAATGTACAATAGGCCAATTCACAACTTATCTCAATGGTCTTATGTTTTATTATAAGGTTCCTGAGAAATTATCAAGAAATGGAACACAGCAAATACACCAAGTCCTCCTCTATCTACTAAGGATTAATGACATTAAAGTTATTAATGATATTAATGATATGTTTGTTTAAAAATAGAAATCCATGTTTCCCCTATAAACAATGTTATGGAATTAAGATCCAACTTCATGATCATCAAATTAACCTGAAGGGACCTCAGTCTAGCACTGGCTGGGATTAAGAGACGGTGTGCAGAAACAGAGAACGTGAGCTGTGGAGGCAGAAAGGACTGGGTTCAAATTCAGCTCAGCTCCTTACTGCTTGCTGATGGCTCTCCTCATTCCCCAAAGAGATGGAGCCCCTCTGGAAGTGCCAGAGTGGGGATGAGAGAGAAAGCGGACACAGAGCTGGCCCCCAGCAATGGCTGCCTGTTGCAGTTATCCCTCATCAATCCCGTGGTTATCCCTGAAGCATCATCTAATAGAAGACGCTTTCAAGACCCAAGTTGGTGTGTCTAAGCCACGTGGCCTGAGGTCCATCTCAGGAAGGCAGCAAAAAATCACACAACACAGAGTAGTTTTTAAATCACGGGCAGGACACCTCTACGACCTTAAGGGTTCTGCTTCCACACGGGAAGGAGAGCGTATTGGAAAAGAGAACATGAGCCCATGTTTCCTTTATTTCATAGCAGGAACATCAGAGTCAGGGATAAGGTTTCAAGGGTGGAGTCTTGCTTCATGATGTCGTGTGGTCAGGAGATTGATTGACATCTTGGCAAGTCACACCCATCTCAGGTGCTGCTTGGGATCTTAGGCAGAACTAGAGGAGGAAGCTCACCTGCATCCTGAGATCAATGCCTGACAAGGAGTTCGCAATGCCAGACCTACCCCTTTATTTGGCTACTATGTGCAACAGCCACACACACACAGCCCACGGATGGCTCATGACACTTGACAACAGGACAGGCCATTAGTAGTAGGAACTCAGAGACAATGGGCACTATATACTGCAGCTCTCAGAGGGGAGAGTTGAGGGGGTCTCCCAGTACATGCTGCATTGTGTGCTGCCAGAGGGATAACCTGGTCCACTGCCCTTCAACCCAAAATCACATGGAAAGCATCATAAAGTAGTTATAAAACTCACTGCCAGTACCACTGGCGGCTTCTCACTCTTCAAGGGAGTACTTTAAAGTTTATTTGTAGAAGGGGACTAAAGCAGGCCAAATTCTGGCACAAGCCCACTTGCACAGGCAATGGTGAGTTTGGGGAGATGTTTGGCAGCAGGCAGGGGTGGTACCTGCTGTCAGCCTCTTGCCTCTGGTGTTCCTGTTGGATGGAAAATTTTTACATAAAAGCTGGCAAAGAGTAGGTTAGAAAAGGGATAGACCACAAAATAATCTAGCAGGTCTTTATGGCCTGAGCAGTGCCGCTGCTCACATTCATGGGTTGTGAGGGCTGGAAAGGGCCACAGAGATCAAATTCTCAACCCCCCTTCCCTTTACAGATGGCCAGCAAAGGCTCACCGAAGTTATGAGGCTTGTCTGAGGTTGCACTGCCCATTCTGTGGTTGCTGTACTCAGTCTGCATTCTCTCCCTCCCAGGCCCTGCATGAGAGAAACGAGGTCATACCACAGCCCCTTCTACTGAGGCTACAAGGAACTTTACTCTTTGAGCTCAAATGTGCCAGTGAATCTACAGTGCACCCCAACAGGTGAAGACCAAAGATCAATAACCAAGAAATGAGAGGCAATGATTTTTAAAAGGGCATAAGAAAATGAGGACTTCAGTTACTTTGTGGAGTTGCAAAGAGGAGATATAACAAGTCTATAAAATGAGATAAGGCACGGGGAGTCTTATATATAAACTCACTTCAAATAGAAACAGTTTTACTTAGTAAATAGCAAGAAGATTGTACTTAGGAAGGGGAAAAAAATTACATACACATGTACCTTTTGCCCCAAAGCAGGGGAATAGAAATAAAGACATTTTTGCTTTGCTTTGTCTTAAGGGCTAAATACTAAATTGAGGTAGGAGCATGCCTGCCATTTTCAAGGAACAGCACAAAGGCCAGTGTTGGTAGAGAAAGAAAAAGGGAGACAAGGAGGAGAGTAGAACACAGAAGTGGCCTGATTGGTAGGATGGAGTAAGCCACCTGGGAGATGGAAAAGCATTGGGGGGGATTAAGAAGAGGAGTGACATGACTCCACTCAAGGTGACCAGGATCACCTGGATTCTGCACTGAGAAGAGACTGAAGGTACAGCAGAGCTGACACTGAGACCAGTTGGATAGCACTTTCCAATAATCCAGGTAAAACATGTCATTTGAACAAAGTAGTTCACATTGGAGATATAAGAAGTGACCTGCATTTGCACCTAGATGGAGGAGTCAAGAGCATGGCTAGTGAATCAGGTGTGGAGTGTGGAGAAATAGGAGTCAGGATCAAGTGCAATGGTTTTCATGTGAGCAAATGGATAACCAGGTTGCACTTCAATGAGATGACGGCAGTTTCAGTGGTGATAATTATAATATCTCACCCTCAGTCCCAAAGAGCTTATAAAATACCACATTAACAACACAGGCTGCCAGTATCAGAGCCATAACATGATATTGTAAACATGAGAGAATAAAGAACCAGACATGGATATTGAAATGACTTGACATCAACAGATAAACTGAAACCAGAATCTTTGAGACAAGGATCCAATGACTGGCCACCACAAATGGGTGGAATGGACTGACAATGGCTCCCCAGAATATGTCACACCCTACAATCTGGAAAAGGTATCTTTGTGGATGCAATTAAGTTAAGGATTTTTAAATGATACTTTTTTCTTGGGTTTTCAGGTGAGTCCTAAAATCCCATCACAAGAGAGGAAGAAAATGACACTCATAGAAGAGAAGGTGAAATACACACAAAGACTGATTAGAGTGATGTGGTGTAATGGTTTCAATATGAGGTGCCCCCCGCAATATGAGGTGTGCTAATGAACCAACCAGGTGGTAACTATAGGCAGGGGGGTGGCTGGAGGAAGTGGGTGACTAGGGGCATATCCTGGAAGGGTTCATCTTCCCTGCATTCCCCTTCCGTCTGCTTCCTGGCTGCTTCCATCATGATATTCTGCCTTTGCCTGGGGTCCACAGCAATGAATTCTGCCAAGCATGGACTAAATCTCTGAACCCCTAAGCCAAAATAAACTTTCCCTCCTCCAAGTTGTTCCTTCAGGTATCTTGGTCACCAGGATGCAAACTTGACTAACACATATGGCCATGAGCCAAGGAAGACTAAGGAATGCTGGAAGCTGCTACAAGCTAGAAGGGGCAAGGAATGGATTCTCCCCCAGGCCTGGAGAAGGAGCATGGCATCTGCTAGATTTTGGATTTTCACCTGCCAGAACTATGAAAGATGTTGTTGTTGTTTTAAGCCACTCGGCTCATGGTAATTCATTACAGCATCTGTAGGAATCACATATAGCTTAATGGCTTAATCAAGGAGTATCTAACATGCATTGTGCTACCCTGGACACTTTTTACCCAAGATAGTTAGGGTACAGTCCTTTCCTCAAAGGTTTAATTATCAAGTTAAATTGATCTACCATAAGTGTTTGATCAAATCCATAAAATAAGAAGTCAAATCCCATGAAGTGTGTTCTGAAATGTGGGTAAATGACTGTCCATCGGGTCACAGTAGAAGAGGAGGTACCAAGGTTGTGAACCCCTGAAGAAATTCCAAAGAGCTTGCAACTTACTTGTATTTGTTTCTAAAAGGAACAACATGGAGAATAATAAGCTGATTACTTAGATCATTGCGTTCAAAATGAAAACATTTTCCAAGATAGCCTGCACTACAGGGAATACATTTTTCCCCACCTAACACAGAGAAAAGACTTGGAAATGAAATAAACTTAGTGGAAGTGCTTCCTGTTACTGTTTCTAAGGTTCCAGATTAAAAAATCACCCAAGACACTAGAGGAGAAGCCTTTAAAATTTTGGATAAAAAATTCTACTCTACCTTTTAACAAAAAAAAAAAAAAAGAATTTACCACTAAGACTTCTAAGAAAAAAAAGCAGGACACACAAAACATAAGCCACTTAGTTCAAATTCAATCATTAGTTATTGTCTTTCAAAAACAGCCTCAAGGAACCACATGGCTAACATTCAGCTTTATCTGTTCCATGCCTGAGCTTCTTTGGAGCAGCTGATCGGAAGGTGGCCCTGCAGTGCCCACCCTGCTCTCAGCAGGTGTGGCTCTTAACACTTCCAGTACAGCTGCAGGGAAGAACTGCCTAAGCTCATGGTTGGTTGACAGGCATCCTAAATCCCACCTAATCAGCGATCTTCTACTCAGGGGAAGACCTAGAACAAAGTCCAGGAGGAAATGGCATGTGGCCAAACACAGGGACATTCAAAGTTGGATATGAATAAAATGTACCTCAAATACTCCAAACAGCAGGAGCCCACAGATCCCTCTCCATTCAGCCTCTATATTGAGGTCTTGCTCCAAATGAGATAATTTTTCATGATACACGGGGAAAGGTGATTATCCACCAACTTGTTGCACACTAGCAATGCTGTAAAGAAATTGCTAAGCTATAGATCTTTGGATTTGGAAGTTCCCTCATTGTCTAGCTCTGGTCATCAATGGAACTTTATCATAAACCCCTGTATTAATCCCAATTAGAAAGATGCCAGTGTGACCTCATCAACCTGCTTGTCATGGCTGCCATAACTTTCTGATAAATGTCAATCACTTTTAAGCTTCATTAGAGGCACAGAGAACAGAAAACTGATCTGAAACTGCACTTTATGCAAAAGGAAAAAAGCAAATTGTTACTGAGAAAAAATCTAAATGAATCCTTTTAGCTTTACTTGCTCTTTTTTAAATTTGTTTTAATTAATTACACATGACAGTACAATGACCTTGACATATCATACATGTGAATCAGATGGGATATCATATCTCATTTTTCTGAGTATACAGGTTTACTTGCTCTTAATTGATTTAAAGCTTATTAATTTTCCAACAGCTAGGAAATACATTATTAGCCCCGCACTAGCTTTAGTAATAATGCCCCTGATCTGTGTGGTGCAACATTTGCCCGGGTTCCTCTTCAAGAACCTGAAGGAGGCTTTTGCTGAAAACATGGACTCTTCACTGACCTCACCTCAACATAGCTTGGTGAAGTCACACGGGCATCTTTCTTGATGCTTTAGTAGTATTAATACAGAGGTTTATGCTGAAGTTCCACTGAGGGCCAGAAAGACTGAGGGAATTCCCAAATCCGAGATCTAGGAGTCATTTGTCCAATGGGTGACTGAAATGGGATGAAAAGGGTTGGCACCTCTGTCTCCGTATAGTCTGTCTTCTTTGTGCCTTAACTTTTGGGTCAGCTCTACGTATACACCTGTTGAACATTCGAGAAATGTTTTGTTCGAAACTATAATATAGGGTTCATTTGACCTAGCCTTGCCTACTCTTTCTACCCCTCTTCAAGGCTAAAGACAACTACCAGCAGCCCTAACCAGAAACAGAAGACTATAAAAGGAGTGAAAAGAGGTAGCAACTGAGTTTCTGGAAGATCTCCACCTAGTCCCAGAAAAGATGAATGAGTATTCTTCCCTTCTGTTAGCCCATCCCTCTCTGTCATTCCTCGTAACCTGTTTTTGTAACCCCTTGGCTCCCTGGAGCAAAGAAACAGATTTGTGAGCAAAAGTTCTCTCTCCTCCAATCTTTAGCCACTGAATAAAGCCTTTCTTTCTCCCCAACATTTGTCTCTTGGACACTGTGTTTTCCCTGGGATGAGCTTCTAAATCCGGGTTCAGTAACAAAATGACAAGCTGAAAGAGGGAGGATGTGGACTATATTTACACTTCTTGGAAATATCCAATTTGCCAATTTAAAATATACAACCTCTATTTGGAGGTAAGAGGTTGTCTCCAAAGAGGTGAGTTTTCCCCAAAAACTTTCCAAAAGAGATAGCTAGGAATAGAGTTAGCTGCATGATATAAAGGAAAAGAAAAAGTTTTATCTCAAAAGCTACAATGGAAAGAGAAAAACTACAGCTGACAGCACCCATCTAATCCACCAAGCTCTGAATTCTTTCTTTCTTTAGCTAAGGATTTGAGAGACTTGAGATAGGGGCTCACAAACTGCACAAAAGAAACCTCCAGGCTCGTATTTCTGCTCGCCTCCCCTGGCATAGAAAAGAATAGCAAACCTGACGGATGGCCAGGTAAGCTTTAGCTCAGAGAAAAGTATAGTATCTTGATTTCATAGATCAGTTACAATTGCCTTGTTGTATTATGAACCAGACATGCAAGAGGTGTTTTTTTTTTTTCTTCTTCCAACAAACAGACACTATTTTATTAACAGTTCCAAGAGATGGAACACTGGTTTTTATTTGTAACTCATCAAAAGACTAGGACTTATCAGGTGATTTGGGAACTAGAAATAGTGTGTTAGTAAAAAGGCCCCATTTTATTAAGAACAATGGTGCCAGCAGCCCAACCAGAACCCCACCTGGGCTGACATTCAGCTAACAAAATGCTAATCTGTACATATTCATGAACACAGCTACACAAGAAGAGCCTGAGAAGATTAATTTTTGCTTGGCAACAAGTTCTTTTGTTCAGTTAGGTCTGTATAGCACATTTCTAACCCACTCCCCTACTTCACCATATCTCGCTTTACAATTTCAAAAATGATGAAGCGGGGTTGTGGCTCAGTGGTAGAGGGCTCACCTCACACATGGGAGGCCCTGGGTTCAATTCTCAGCACCACATACAAACAAATAAATAAATAAAGGTCCATCAATAACTAATAAAAATATTTTTTAAAAATGATGAAGCAGATAGAACCTCTTCTAGAATAAAACACACACACACACACACACACACACACACACACACATATTCAGTGGTTCTCATCCTCTGAGTCCTGAACTACTTTAGTGCTGTTAAGTACTTTGAAAGTGCTTTGTAAATCTACATACATCCAGACACCAACTAAGTGTGTATGTATGTTTATATGACTTTGCAAGTATATCATCATAGAGACCAGCTTGTGTGACCCCTGAGTTCACAGCCTCCCTTGCTGAGTTCTTTTAGGACGATAGAGATTTGGACCCCTCTGAATCTGCTCAGGAGCGCAATAAATGAATGTGGGTGGAGGCAACGTATTCCTCTCTGAGACTATCTTCATGCCATTCTCAACATGCTCTTTCCCCACCTGTCATTCAGACACAGGCACCTGGGTGACCTTGGAAGCCATGTGTTAAAAATGCAAAGCCTCCGTAAACCAGATCCCTTAATGACCTCTGCTTGAGTCTTGCCAATAAGGCTTTATGAGAACAAGAAATAAATAATTCTCTTAAAACTTTAAGACTTCAAGGTTTTTTTCTCCCATAACAGAACATGGTTCCTTAAGTAATAATATAAACATAGGTACTGTTGGGATTAAGAATGTATGCATTCATTTTACAAGTAATATCAGTATCAGGAAGGTTTTTGTCACTGTATGTATTCTCAAAAACACTTGATTTCTTTTTTCAACAATTACAGGCCCTGAACTAAATGTGACACAGACAGAGTGAGGAGTCAGTCAATCCCTGTCCTCAAGTTTACAATGTATTCAGAATGACAGACATATAATAAAAAATACAAACAAGGGTATCATTAAAAATTACAAATGCTTGAAGGAAACTGGGCATTGCGAGAGAAAATAACAGAAGTAACCTAATCCAAACTGGGTTAGGAGAGATGAGGGACAGGATTTTCTTGGAAGTGACATTTAAGCAATAGGCCACCAATGAGCATACATTAATTCATCAAAAATAAAGGACAGGACCCTCCAGGCAGACAGCAGATTGTGCCAAGTCCTTGAAGTATGGAAGTGTTGGTGACCTTGAAGAACTCAAACAAAAAAAAAAGGGCATCATCAAGCTGGATATGTGAGCATGAGCAAGGAGACCAAGGAGGAAAGAAGGGAGGAAGTAAAAGGGGAGATGGAGAGCTGGGGGAAGGGGCCAGACTTCGAGGACCACAGTGAAGACTATCAGTTCTATTCTGAGGTATGCATTCTCACTGGGGCAATAATGCCACCAAGGAAATGAAACATTGGTTTTTAGGAGTGGGAGAAGGTAGACCTTACATAATACAATCATTTGTGGCCACCGAAGGGCCACTGTAAACAAATAAGAGATACATTTATGACATTAAAATTTCATGAGGATGGGACTAGACTAGCAGAAAATAACTAAAAATTTTTCGTATTGAAGTGATAATGAGAAAACAAGACTGAGAAATAATGGTCTAAAGGCAGCAGGAAGTCACTGAAGAATTGAAGCAGCCAAGTGCCACAATGCAATGTTAATTTCACAGAAAAACCATCAAATAGGAATTATTCATATTTTTTCGTGTCAAAAAAAAAGATTTTGTGAGTTAACCAGGCAAAATGGCTGACTGGAGATGCCTGAAGTGATTCCTTCCATAACAAAGAACCAGAACAGAAAAAAAGCAACAGCTATTGCACTGGACTTTTGAGGAAGAGCATTAGAATGCCCTGGGGACCAAGCAGGGACATTGTAGAGCACAAAGATGCATAATGCCTCATACAGAAAGGAGCTAAACATATAGCATTGACCATTCCAACTCTCAAGGCCAACCCTAAACCAAGAGGCACTTTGTTCAGTGGGAAAGGTGAAAATAGGAGGCCCACGACAATACCTACTCACACCCCAGTTTCCAGAGGCATTCACTACTGGACTTACAGGCCCTGAGCCCACACTGGGCAGCTGCTGGGTTACCATGCTGCTGCATTTCCGAAGAGAAAGAACCCAATTTACATTGTGCCCTTTCAACCCAGACACTGCTTCATGTTAATAGTATCTTGAGGTCTTGCCCACTTGGAGTCCTATAATATAGCCAGGTAGCTGCCTCCAGCCTTTCCTGGGTGGCTCAGATGTCCAAGTTCTCAGGGCATCCTCCTGTGGCCCTAAGAAGCAAAGAAGCACCATTCTCAGAGGCTGAGACTATGGAGACACTAAGAAGCAAATGGTTGGCCCTGCCTACCTACCTTCAAGCTGGGTAGACCTCCCTAAGCAGTTTGTCCCCCAGAGGCCCCACAAATCACCCACATATCGTTCATATATTGCCAGATACCATGCCAACCAGTCATGCTATGCCACACCCTCCTGGGCTCACAAGGAGGTCCGACCTTCACACAACCTGTGGAAACTGACACCCACACAACCCATACCTAAATCCAGGTGTAGGTGTACTGCATCCCGAGATGAAAACAACCCTCCCCACCTAAGGTAGCTGCATCCAAGCTGGTAGTGGAACCCAATAATCCCTGCAGCCTAAGTCACTAAGCACCAGAACACTGATTACAACTAAAGAAGCTCCATGAACACTAAAGCATCCACCTGAAACCAAAGCAAACGTAACACATCCAAACAACATCCTAGGACAGATTGTCAACTGGAAGTCTTTTCTTTGAAAACCACCCTGTAAAATTGGTAGAGGCAAATTGATACACTAGATGCACAAATACCAATGTAGGTACACAGAAGCATGAGAAGAGAAAGGAACACAATGCCTCCAAAAGAACACAGTATACTCTAGCAAGAAATCTAAAGAAAAGGAAATCAATTAATTTCCTGCAAAGAATTCAAAGGAATGATTTAAAGGACACTCAGTGACATATAAGAAAATATATACAGTCAGTTCAATGAAGTTAAGAAGACAGTTCATTTTAGAAATAAGAAATTCAGCAAAGAGATTTAAAAATTAAAAAAAAAACTTGCTATTGAAGAACTCAATAAATAAAATAAAGAATAAAGATCCACAATAGCAGAATTGATCAGGGAAAATGAGAAGTTTCTGATTCTGGAGACAGATTTCTTGAAACTAAGTAGATAAAAAAAAATAAAAAGAAACATTTCAAAGAACAAAGAAAGTCTTTGAGATTCATGGGACACTAGTAAGCAAGCAGTCACATTATGAACATGACAGAAGGACAGAAAAGTCATAGAAAACCTATTCAATGAAATAATTGCTGAAAACTTTTCAAATCTTGGGAAAAGATATGCACCTTCAGGTTCAGTAATCTCAAAGGATCCTCAGTAAAGTCAAACAAGAGAAATGCCCCTCCCAGGCATAGTACAAACCCTCTGATGTATAAGAACAAGAGAGAATTCTACAAAACAGTAAGAGAAAAGCATCAAATCACTTATAAGGGAATTCCTATAGTAGACGTCTCAGCTGAAATCTATAGGCCAAGACAGAATAAAATGGTATATTCAAAGTGCAAAAGAAAAAACAATACCAATCAAGAATATCTAAAGCTATATTTCAGAAATAAAGGGGATATTTTCAATACAAGAAAAATGGATTTCATCACAACCAGACTGGCCCTATAACAAATCATTAAGGTAGTACTACATTAAAATGGAAAGGATAACAACATAAAATAGTACAATTCAACAGTAGAGCAGATGCACAAAAAAAGAGTCAAATTCTGTCAATACAGAAAACCACCCAGATCACAAAGATAATCAATAAGAGAGGAAGAAAGGATCAACAGATATATAAAATAACCAGAAAAAAATTTAACAGAATGATGGGAGTATGTATTTACTAATTAATAATAATCTCGAATGGAAACATATTACATTCCCACATTAAAATATATACATTAACTGAATAAAGGGGAAAAAAGAACTAGACCCAACAATATGCTACCTAAAAGAAACCATTTCACCATAGAGTGAAAAAGAAGGAAAGACATACCATACAAATTGGAACCCAAAAGTAATGAAGTTAGGAATAGAAGGAGTATAGCAGGAGTAGCTATACTCTTGTCTGATAAAATACTTTCAGTCAAAAACTGTAAATAGAGAAAAATAAGATCTCATATAATTATAAAGAAATCAGTCCAAGAGAAGTAGTACATGTCTTTAGTACCAGCTACTATTCAAGGTCAACCTGGACAACAGAGAACCTGTATAAACATACACACACACATAAACACACAGATCAATTCAAAAAGAGGAAATGACAGTTGTAAATATATATGCACCCTACACTAGAGCACTGAATTATATTAGGTAAAGCAAAATAATTAGATCAAAATGAAGCCTAGACTCTAATGCAGTAATAGTTGGGGACTTCAACACCCAACTTTCATCAATGGACAAATCATTCACAGAAAAAAAAAATCAACACAAAAATGTTAAAATTAAACCATACTATAGACCAAATTAATCAAAAAGTTACAGAATATTTCATTTAACAGCTACAGAATATACATTCTTTTCAACAGCATATGGAACATAGACTATATGTAAGGCTACAAAAAAAGTCTCAAAAAATGTAAAACAGTCAAAATCCTAGCATAGATCTTTTCTGACCACTGTGAAACAATAGAAATTAACAAGCAAAGCTTAAGAAATTACAATTGTATGTTGAAATTAAACAATACTCTTGAATGATCAAAGGATTAATGAAGAAATTAAAATGGAAACAAATTTTTTTTGAAATAAATGAAAATACTAAATACTAAATCTTATGAGATACAGCAAAAGCAGGACTTAGAGGGAATGTTTTAGCAATAAATGCTTACATCAAAAAGGAGAAAAATTTCAAACGAACAACCAAATGATCTGACTCAAAGAATTCAAAAAGAAAAAAAAAAACTTAAAGTAGAATAACAAAGAGCAGACACAAATTAAGCAAAACAAAGACAAAAAATAGAAAAGATCCATGAAATTCAAAGTTAGTTTTTTGAAAAGATAAACAAAACTGACAAACTTTCAGCTAGTCTAACCAAGAAGGGGGTAGGGGTAGGGGAATCCAAGTAAATAAAATCAGAGACAAAAAGAAGACAGTACAACTGGTACCTCAGAAGACCAAGGTTCATTAAGGACTATCATGAATTCCTGTATACCAAAAAAATTGAAAAACCTAGAAGAAATGGATGGATTTCTTGACTCGTTATAACTTATCAAAATAGAAGCAGAGGGACAAATACCTAAACAGACCAATAACAAATAATGAGATTGAATTAGTAATAAAAAGTCTCCATATGAAGAAATGTTCAAAATAAGACAGCTTCACTGATAAATTCTATCAAACTTTTAAAACTATTACAAAGTACTGAAAGGGGGAGAACCCTTCCCAGCTCATTCTACCAGTCCAGCATACCAAAACCAGACAAGGGCTCAAAAAGAGTACTATAGACCAACATCCCTGACAAACATAGATGCAAAAGTTCTCAACAAAATCAAATCAAGAGCACATAAAAGGTTATACACCATAATCAAGGGTGATTTATCCTAGAGATACAAGGATGGTTCAACATGCACAAATTAGGTATAAAAGGAATATACCTCAATGCAATAGAGCAAAAACTACAAACCTACAGCCTACATTATACTGAATGGGGAAAAGATTTTCCTTTCCTTTTCTCTAAGATCAGGAAAAAAATGAAGATATCTACTTTATTTAATATTGAAAGTCTTAGAGCAATGAAATAAGAGAAAAAAAATGAAAGGCATCCAAATAAGAAAAAAGAAGATCAAATTATTCCTTCTGCAGATATATGTGTGTGTGTGTGTGTGTGTGTGTGTGTATTTAACCCTGGTGTTTCTGAGGTACCAGGTTTTTATTTTATTTATTTATTTTTGTGTGTGTGTGTATGTGTGTATAAAACCAAAAGACTCTACCAAAAAAACATTACAGCTGATAAATTAATTCAGTAAGATTGCAGGATACAAAATCAATATATAAAAATCAATAGCCTCTTTTTACACACCAATAACAAAATCGCTAAGGAAGCAATCTCATTCATAATATCTACTAAAAATAAATAATTAAAATACCTAGAAATAAATTTAACCAAGAAAGTTAGTGAACTCTGCAATAAAAATAAAATTCTGATGAAATCAATTGAAGAGGACATACAAAAAGGGATAACAACATTCCCTGTTTATGAATTGGAAGAATATTGTTAAAATGTTTGTACTACCCAAAGTGATCTTCAGATTAAATCCAATTCCTACCAAAATACCAAAGGTATTCCTCACAGAGCTAGGGAAAACACTCTGAAAATGTGTGTGGAACTATAAGAGACCCTGAAGAGCAAAAGCAACTCTGAGCAGAAAGAAGAAATCTAGAGGCATTATAACACCCGATTTCAACGCATACTACAAAGGAATAGAAGCCACCAAAGCAGGTAAAAGCACAAAAACAGACACAGAGACCAATGAATTGAACAGAGAACCAGAAATAAATTCATATATTTACTGTCAACTGATGTTTGACAAAGATAGCAAGAACATACATACGTTGGGGGAAAGGAAAATCTCTGAGATGAATGATCCTGGGAATACTGGGTATCTACATGCAGAAGAAAACAAGACCCCAATTTCTCACTATGCAAAAATCAACTAAAAAAAAATCCAAGACTTGAATATAAGACCTAAAAGTCCGAGACAACTGGAAGAAAATATAGTGACAAGACTTCAGGACATTAGTCTAGGCAAAGAGGCTTTGAATATGACCCCCAGAACACAGAGAAGAAAGCAAAAATTCATAAATGTAACTATATAAAACTAAAAAATTTCATGCAACAATGGAAATAATCAATAAAGAGACAATCTACAGAATGGGAGGAAATATTTGTGAACTATCCATCTAAGAAGGAATTAATTTTCATAATACTTAGGGACTCAAGCAACTCCAGAAAAAAAAATCAGATTATAAATAGGTGAATGATCTAAATATACATTTCTCAAAAGATGATATACAAATGTCCAACAAATATAATAAAGTTGTTCAGCATCATTTATTATCAGATAAATACAAATCAAAATGAGATACCACAATGAAATATCATCTCAGCCTAGTTAGAATGGCTATTTTTGAAAAGAAAAAAAATACAAATTCCAGTGAGGATACAGAGAAAGGAGAACTATCACACACTACTGTTGGGATGTAAATTAGTAAAGTCATTATGGAAAATAGTCTGGAGTTTCTCAAAACACTAGAAATATAACTACCATGTGATCTAGCAATCCCACTGCTGGGTAAATAGCCAAAGAAATTGAAATCAATTATGTCAGAGAGACATCTGTACCTCCGTGTTTATTGCAGCACTGTTCCCAATGTCTAAATAAGAAATCAACCTAGGTGTCCATGTGGTGAATATATACACGATGAAATAAAAAATAATGAAATTCTGTCATTTGCAGCAACATGGATGAATCTGTGGGACAATGGACTAAGTGAAATAAATCAGCCACAGAAAGACAAATATGCCATTTTCTTATGTGGAATCTAAAATGTTGATCAAAAGAGGTGGGGAAGGGAGGGATAGAGAAAGGATTGTTAAGGCATACCAGGATGCCATTGGTTAGGAGGTGTAGCTTCTAATGTTTTACAGAATAGTACGTTAACTATGATTGATAACAACTGAATATTTCAAAGCAGCTAGCAAGAGAGGCTTTTAAATATTCTCTACACAAAGAAATGATATATGTCTGAGGTTACGGACATGCCAATTACCCTGATCTGATCATTACACACACACACACACACACACACACATTATATATATATATATATAATATATATATATATATATAATATATATATATATATATATACACACACACACACACACACACACACATATATATATATATATAT
>NW_026000103.1:3101553-3116472 GCF_001458135.2 Marmota marmota marmota
ATATATATAATATATATAATATATATATATATATATAATATATATATATATATATTATATATATTATATATATTATATATATATATAATATATATATAATATATATATAATATATATATATATATTATATATATATACAAAAATTGAAATGTCACACCACACCCCATTAATAGATATAATTACTATGGCAATTAAAGATAAATTTTAAAAAGAGATTTTTTTATATTAAAATAGTTGGAAACCTTTGATCTTTATCATTTTAGAACTTTGTGGTTAATTGGCATTGGCACACTAGAACATGTAATTACAAGAACTTCATTCTATAGATTAAAAAAAAAACTCAAAAATATATGTAATTGTCCAAAGTCATGCAATCAGCAAGCAGCAAACAGAGTTTGGATTGTGGTCTTCTGCCTTTTCCCTTAGCACTCTTCCCAAGATTCTACATCATGCCATGCATGCAATTAGTTTACATGACTTCATTTTATATTGATTCATATTTGACACCCTTTCACACAGTATGATTCAGATGCACAAAAAGAATATAATGTAATTTCTTTTTGTCACATTTTTGGATCTTTAGAGGAAAACTAATGTCTTAGCTACATATTGTCCCCTATCTTGCAGATTATATACAAGACTAAATAAAAGAATCCTTTGACCTGTTGATTTGGTTGAATGCATAGGAACTGAGTGAAATATTATTCAGCCTTTATTTTAACCATTGGCAGAAGATTGCTGAAGAAAGCCTATTAGATCCACATTTGAGTGAAAATTATTTCTTAGACTTCCCCGCCCCCCATAAAAAGGTCTGCAGAGACAGGTGTTGCTTCTCTTTTATAAAATATATAAATATATATTATATATATATACAGATACATGAATATATTATATGTACTCTCTCTATATATATAACATCAATCTTCTTAAAATTTATTCATATATATATATATATATATATATATATAAAAACATGATTTTGGACAACTTAGTTATTTATCTGTGTGTGTATACATATATATATATACACACACACACAGAGAGAGAGAGAGAGAGAGAGAGAGATCTCAAAGTGGAATTCCAGTGTTTATAATAATAGCCAAAAGGCAGAAGGAACTCAAATGTCCAACAATGAATGAATGGATAAACAAAATGTGGTGTGTGTGTTTATGCAAAGAAACACTATTTAGCCCCCCAAAAGAAGAAGACTGTGATAAATACTATAACACCCATGAAACTTGTGAATACCATGCTAAGCAAAATAAACCAGTCACAAAAAATGACAAATACCAGATTATTCTATTTCTATAAAGTACCTAGTACTATAGTCAGGTTCGTAGGCAGAGAAATTAGAATGGTGATTATCACTGGGGGCTGGAGAAGAGAAGATAGGAGTTGTTTTTTAGTGAGTATAGTTTCAATTCTGCAAGATGAAAAAAGTTCATTTTGGAGGGGCGAGTAGTGACAGTTGTACAATGAAGTACTTAATAGGGATGAACTGTGTATTCAAAAATTGTTAAGATTGTAAAGCTTATGTCTTACAATGATAAAAAAAAATTTAAATTTAAATGATAAAGTCAAAGATAATTTTAGGTGGTTTCACAGTAATGTCAAAGAACTTCTGTTCACAAGTATGCACAGTCAGAAAACCTAAACATCTAGACCACATCTTGGAAGTCTCAATATTTGGAAAAGCTAATGAGGTTGAAACCAGAGCAACAAAGTGAACATTCTAGGTTCAAGATAACATTATACTTAGCACCCTCTTGAATTGGATTTGGCCAATAACATGTGAGCAGAAGCAATGTCCATGGCCTTAGAGTGAAAGTATTTGTTTAGACTCCTTTAGACTCCTCCTTTTCCTGCCCTGGAGGCCACGGTTGTGGAGGTGGAGATGGAACTGCTGTCAGCAGGGATTATTGTGGGCACACAGTGGACCCAGAACCCAACAATTTGCACAGGAGCTGTGGCCAAATGGGGAAATAACCCTTTGTGGTGTTAAGCCACCATGATTCGCAATCATTGGTTGCACGTAGTCTCTCCCATCCTTATATAGAGTTTTAGAAGGAGTGTTAGAACATGAGAAATCAAATTTCAGCATGTATCAGTAAAAAGGCACTCTTTAATAACAGCCATTTTCTCTGCAATGGATTTCTGAAAGAAAATTCACAATGATCATTCTTCATGAAATGCACAAGATTATAACAATGACTATTAGCAGTACAGAAAATTTCATTTCTTTCCATATGTAGTTTGACATCACATACTATGCATGACTCAGTGTAGAATGTATGGGTGTATTTTGTTTGGCTTGTTTGTGGTCGAGATGGGGAGAATATCCTAAATAATAGGCACATGAAACATTTCCTTTCTCCCTCCAAGAATGTAGCAGCAGTTGCTACATCGCACTTGGAAAGGGAAGGTGTTCGGCAGCATGTACTCTTCATTTCATCAAGTGTCAGATTCCTGGATGCTTTGGACAGTTTTCTAACTAAGGATCTGTTAATCTTCTAGGGGCATGATGGCTAGAAGAGAAAGTACACAGAAGCCAGTCTCCAGCAGGTTTTGTGGACGGGAGAGGGTGGAGGGCTTTCCTCTCCCTTTTTCCTGATCATTCCTCAGCTGCAGAGTGACTATGAGCTAAAGCTATTCCCAAACATCTGAAAACCATTTATAAAAAACTGAGGTTACTACAAATAAAGACACTTTAAGCTGGTGGTTCATATCTTTAGTTCATGATGTAACGAGACACTAAAATAATAGTGTGTGCTCTAGTGGGAAAAATCATTGAACAGAGTTATGAGACACGTGGTCCACTCCCACCATCAAACTGGGACAAGTCACTCAACTGCCTAGGACCTTATTTCTCTCATCTGTAAGTAAGAGAGGTCAGATCAGTGTCTCCCCAAAAGTGGTCTTTGGTCCAACTCTGGGTATATGAGGGCAGTACCTGTAACAAATGCAGATTCTTAGGCCCATCCTACTCATGTAAATCAGAATCTCTGAGTGTGAGGCTCAGGAATCTGCATTGAAAGTTTCTAAGCACTTAGTCAGATATCTCTATGCTTGGTGACCTCTGGAAGTATATAATATAGCAGATAAAATATTGGGAAGGAAATTATCAAAGACAAATGAAAGCAGATATTCCTCAAACTGACTTGCACATGCTGAACTTTGTGAACCACAAGATTAAAGAATCACTAAGCCTTCTTCCAGCTATGCAGTCCCATGTCATGAATGGGGTAGAAAAGAAATGTTGCTTATGCCCCACCCACTCCATCATCCCCAAAAATGCACAATTCTCTACTTAGAGATCATCCTAGTACAAAACAAAATATTAAAACTGATATGGAATTAATATCTATTCAGAACTATTTCCCCATTCATTTTACCTCATCTCTATTCTCTACTACAAAAAAGTCTGAATATCAATCATACCTTAGAGAATAAATTTTAATACAATAGATGATATTTCAAGGCCAGATCTTTACATCATGTTAACTCCATGTTCCCTCATAAAACTGTTTCCAAATATGAACACCAAAATTTGTAAAACAAAATATTACTGTGCTGCATCTATCAGCAAATAGGTTAGACTCTGTTTTACTTAAAACAGCATAAAATAAGATGGAAACAGTTAGTGAAAATATGAAAACTAAAACACAAAAATGAAAATGAAGAAAGTATGTATTATTGTGTTTGAAACCCAGAAGGTAAGCAATGATTCCATTCCCTCAATAAAATCCTGAGTCTCTTAGTTGCAGAGACGTCAGTATACCCAGAACCAGTTCCCAGACCTCTAGGACTCCAGTTCAGTGTCTTCTTTATAATATTGGGCAAAGTCTCACACTGAGAATTGGAAAGCATCAGTCTTGGAAAAGTATGTATCATAACCAAAATGATTTTTAATGGGATTTGGAAACGGGTAAGGATGAGAAAATAGAATTATGAAAGAGAATACATAGTGCTAACTTCTAGTCTAACATGGCAGATTGAACACCATATTTTCTCCATTCTTTCGGAAATGTCTTTTAAAATAACAGTAAATAAATAAAGATGACAAGAGAACTGGAAAGGAGACAACAGCCAACAAAAGATGCCAATAAATTCTTGGAATATGGAAAACTCGTGGAGGATGTAACTGGACGAACAGAATTGCGCCTGCAGAGAAAGACAATGATGAGAAGCAAGACCATTTGGCCTGTAAAACTTCAAGAAAGAAGACTTCCAACGTGGAGGCACCTGGTGCTATAGAAAGGGAGGGAAGAAGAGAGTTTATCTACACAGAGGAATACTGGTTGAAAATCTATGAAGATTGTTAAAAAATAAAACTGAGAAAAATCTTGTAAATAAAACCATAACAATAAGGTAATAAAAATAAGAGAAAATGTTTTTAAATATAGATTTTTGATATAGGAAACCCATAACTAATAGGCATTTCATATAAAGAAGACACATAAGATATTGGGAGTAAATTATCAAAGACATATGAAAGCAGATATTCCTCAAACTGAAGGAGATAGATCTATTGAAAGCCCACAGATAACCTAGCACAATGAATTTAAATAAACCACACCAAGCCACAATATCATGAAACTTCAACATAGCAGTCAGCAAATTATGGCTCGTAAGACAAATCTTGCCTATCACCTGGTTTTATAAATAGTTTATTGGAGCAGAGCCTTATTCCATTTATATAATCATTCATTTACATATTGTCTATGGTTATTTTCATGTACAATAGCAGAGTTGAGTAGCTGGGACACAGTATGGCCCACAAAGCCTACAATACATACTACATTGCCCTTTACAGAAAAATTGTACCAACCCCAATTTAGAGCACCAGATATAAAGTAACCATTCTAGAAATATTTTTTTTAAATCAGACTAACAACACAGGATCTAGATTAGAAATGTCATTGGCTGCTCAAAGAGATATAGTAATGCCTTCAAAACTTGGGTGGTGTGGTGGAGAGTAGATACAGGGAGAAAATTATTTTCAACATAGGACTATAAACCATGCAAACTAAGAAACAAGTGAGAGAGCAAAATAATTTTTTTAGACACAAAACTAATTAAAAATTTTACTTCCATACTCATACTTTATGGTTGTGGAATCTGTAATAGGAAATTTGACAGAATAAAAACAGTAGATGGAAGTCTTGGTATGACAGCTAAGTGGGCAACTCTGCAGAAAGCAATCAGATAGGGAGACAGCCCAGGACTGTGGAAGGAGAAACCCTAGCAAAGAAACAAATAGGATTGTACTGTGCCTTAGCACCTGAAAAAAGTATTCGTAGTATTATGATAGGTCGACGTAGCATTAGAGGAAAAGAGTGACAATTACATAAATTAAGAATTTTCTTTCTACCAAGGCAATTATTAACTCCTTTAAAAAAATATGATAAGTGGGGGCTGGGGATGTGGCTCAAGTGGTAGCACACTTGCCTGGCATGCTTGCAGCACTGGGTTCGATCCTCAGCACCATATACAAATAAAGATGTTGTGTCCGGCAAAAACTAAAAAATAAATATTAAAAAAAATTCTCTCTCTCTCTCTCTCTCTTTAAAAAAAATATGATAGGTGAAAAGATGCTCAACATCATTACTCATTAGGGAAATACACATGAAAACCACAATGAGCTATTAATTCATACCCCACTTTGGATATATAATACAAAGTTGGATAATATAAAGTATTGGTGAGGATATGGGAAAATTGGAATATCCACTACTGGTGGAAATGTGTGAAGTGTGACCACTTTGGAAAGCACTCCAGCAGTTCTTCAAATAACTAAACATACAGTTATAATTTTTACAGTAATTTTACTCCAATAGATATGCCCCAGAGATATGAAAATATACCCATACAAAAACTTGTAATTTTTTTGAAAGAGAGAGAGAGAGAGAGAGAGAGAGAGAGAGAGAGAATTTTTCAATATTTATTTTTTAGTTCTCGGTGGACACAACATCGTTATTTTATTTTTATGTGGTGTTGAGGATCAAACCCAGCGCTCTGTGCATGACAGGCAAGTGCGCTACCGCTTGAGCCACATCCCCAGACTGTATGTAAATTTTTACAGCATTATTATAATAGCAAAATGTGGAAAGAACCCGAATGCCCATCAACAAACATAAATATACTATGACACATTCATAAGATATCTAATGTAGATATAATTATAATATTATGCAGCCATAAAAAGGAATGATGTACTGAAATAAACTAAAACTTTGATGAACCTTGAAAATCTGCTAAGTGAAAGAAGCAATCACAAATTATTATGGTATTTTAAATGGCCCTACTTTTTTAAAAAGTTTAAATTTGAAAAGATTTTTAAAACTATCTTTATTATACTGCTACAGTCTAAAAGTGAAAAGATGGAAATTGATATACCATGCAAATGCAGCCCCAAAACAAGCAGGAGTAGCTACTCTCATATCTAACAAAGCAGACTTCAAGCCAGAATTAATCAGAAGAGAAAAAGAAGGTCACTTTATAGTGGTAAAGGGAATTATCCAACAAGAAGATATAATAATAATAAACATTTATGCCCCAAATTTTGGTACACTTAATTACATAAAACAGATACTACTAAAATTAAAGGCACAGATATACCCCAGTACAATAATACTGAGTGCTTTCAACATACCACTCTCATCACAAGATAGGTCATCCAGACAAAAACTCAGTAAAGACTCTTCAAATGTAAAAATATTATAAATCACATGGACTTCAAACATCTATATAATATTTCATCCAAAAACGACTGAATACATTTTCTTTTCAGCTGAGCATGTAACCTTCTTAAAAATAGATCATATGAAAATCTAAAGTAGAAAGAAAGATCGGTGTTTGCTTAAGGCTAATATAAAAGGAGAATAGAGATAACTAAAGGGAACATGGATTTTTGTCTTTTTTTTTTTTGAGGTGACAAAAATGTAAAATCAAATATGTAAAATTGTTGTACACATCTGTGAATAAAACCCACTGAAGTGTACACTGTTTTTATCCACTTTAATTGATGCATTATAGTTGTACATAGTGATGTGATTTATTGTTAAATATTTATACATGCACAAAATATAATAATAAATTTGGCTAATATCATTACCCAGTATTTCCCCTTTCTCTCCTCCTGGTCCCTTTACTCACTAAACTCCCGTGAATTTTCATGAGATACCCCTACTTTCCTTTTTCCTTGCTGGCTTGCTCACATATGGGAGAAAACATGACCCTTGACTTTCTGATTTGGGCTTATTTTACCCAGCATAATGTTCTCAATTTCATCCACTTCCCAGAGAATGACATAATTTTATTTTTCTTCATGGCTGAATAAAACTTCATTGTGTTTATATACTACATTTTCTTTATCCATTCATCCATTGATGGACACCTAGGCTGGTTCCATAGTTTGGCTATTGTGAATTGAGCAGTTATAAACATGGGTATGCATGTATCACTATAGTATGATGACTTAAATTCTTTACAATAAATAACAAGGAGTGGTATATCTGGGTCATATGGAGGTTCCATTCCTAGTCTTTTGAGGAACCGCCATAATAATTTCCATAGTGGAATTGTATACTTTAAATGGGTGAATTGTGAATTATGTGAATTTTGAGTCAATAAAGCTTGGAAAAAGAAATATATTAGAAGAAAATAAAATAATAATACACTATATGTTAGATGTAGCAATGACAATATAATGCTGAGTATTGATTTTTTTAATATAATAAATGATAATGAAAGCAGGATAAAAGTAAATTAAGAAAGAATTAGGAAATCATTCAATAATAGGAATTGAATAAAATATGATCTAGAAGTCACATTTAAAGTATATTGTAAAAACTATGGAGCTGTCATATAAAAATCCAAAGAATTTAAAATGTTTATCTAATGTTAAGATACTCAAAGGCAAAGTAGATTTTAAAGCACAGACTATCACCAGGGGGAGAGAAGGTCATTTAAGAATAATAAAATCAGAGATATGATAAATTGTGGTATAAAGGTGTATTAAGAATCATAATTGCAAAAATAAATAAATAGAATAAAAAAGGAATAATAAAAGGCTCAATTCACCAGAATAACATAACAATTCTAAAAATTATATGCCCAATAACAGCTTCAAAATAAATAAAGCAAAAAAATTAATAGAACTTTAAGGAGAAATAGAAAAATCCACATAGATGATGATTTTGATACTCTTCTCTCAGTATTCAATATAATAAGTATAAAGAAAATCAGTAAGTGTACAGATGATTTGAACAATGCTATCAACAGGACTTAATCGATATTTATAGACTATTCCACCAAACAACAGCCAGGAAAAAAGTAGAAGACACAAATCTGTAGAAAATCTAGTTCTTTTCAAACACACATATGAGTGTATTTACTAAGAGTGAACATACTCTATGCCATAAAACAAGTGTCAACAAATTTTTAAAAATTCAAGTTCCATAAAATGTATTCTCTGACCAGATTGGAATTAAATTAAAAAAATCAATAACATAAAGATATCTGGGAAATCCTGTATTGTTTAGAAACAAAACAATATACTCCTGAATAACCACTGGTCAAATAAGAAATCAAAGTGAAATAACAAATATTTTGATCTGAATAAAACTGATACATCAAAATTTATGGCATATGACTAAAGAAGAATTTAATAACATTTAAATCACTAAAAAGCTATATCAAAAAACCAAAAAGATTTTATAGCTATGATCTCAGCATATGCCTTAAGAAACTAAAAAAATAAGACCAAATAAAACTCAAAATAGTATCAGAAAAAAAATAATATAAAAGAGGAAATGAAAATATAAGCAAGGAAATAGAAAGCAAGAACAACAAAGAAAAATTCATGAAATCAAAAGTGGTTCTTTAAGAAGACTTGATAAAATTGAAAATTTTCCAGATTAGTCAGGAAAAAAAGAAAGAACAAAAGAAAGAACCAGTAGCAGAAATGAGTCAGACAACATAACTACATACTCTAATAATATTAAATTAGATAATAAAGGAGCACAAAAAGAAAAACAAAAGAAATATTTATTAATAAAGCTGACAAAAATGTGTAAGACTATATACTGAAACAATCTGACATGGCTTAAAGGACCTAAACAAATAAAGAGATATACCATATCCATGGATCATAAAACTTAGTATTGTCAAGAGGCCAATTTTCTCAAAATAAATCTATAAATTAAAATACTCCCAAATAAATCCCTGCTTGCATGTTTTTAAACTACCAAACTGATTATAAAATTCATATAAAATAACCAAATCTATGATCTGAAAATGAAGGACAAAGTTGGAAGGATCACATTCCTGAGTTAATGACCTTTTATAAAACTCCAGTACACAAGAGAGCATGCTACTGGCATAGCAATAGACAAAGAGTTCATTCAAGTACAATGGAAAACCCAAAAATAGACCCCACATGAATAGACAACTGATTTTTGATGAAGGTATGTATATAGACAGCATAGTGGAGAAAGGGTAATCTCTACAAAAAATTATGCTAGAATAATCGAATTTCAAATTATGTGAAAACTGAACTGTGGCCCATGCATACAAATGAACTCAATATGATATGTAGATTAAATGTAAAACCAAAAACTATAAACTTTTAGGAAAAATATGTCTGTGATCCTTGAGTAGATCAAATGTTTCTTAGAAATGAGCAAAATCACAATACACCAAGAAATGATTTGATAAGTCCAATTTCATCAAAATTAAAAACTTAATCAGAAGATGCTATTAAAGGAAAAGACACACCACAGACTGAGAGAAAATTTTTCAAATCATGCATTTCTTCAAAGACATAGCCAGAATACATCAAGAATTCTCCAAACTCGATAATAAAAAACTAACAATAAAGAACCAATATTTCAATAGAAATTTTTCCAAAGAAGAGTACTGTCATGCATTGTATGCATAATGACATTTCAGTAGATAACGGACTGCTTACATGATGGTGGTCCCATAAGATTTTATCACTTAGTGACATCTCAATAGTCATAGTTTATGTAAGTACACTCTATCAGGTTCAAAAAATGACAAAAATCGTGCAATGACTCATTTCTCAGAACATTTATCCACCATTAAGTGATACATGACTATATATTCAAATAAACCCATGAAATAAATAAAATCCATGAAAAAAATGTTCAACATCATTAATACTTAGTGAATTGCAAATTAAAACATAGAACAAACTATTACTACAGGTATGGCTAAAATAAAGCACCACACACACCAGGGGTTGGCAAAGATAAGAAGAATTCTAAGTCTCATGAGCTTTTGTAAGAACGTAAAATGATAGAGTGGCCTTCCTTTATCCTCTCAGGGAATATTCTCTGAGACACTCAGAGAATGCTTAAAATCTCAGGTAATACCAATGGTTTTTCTTATTCATACATTTCTATGGGAAAGTTTGATTTATAGATGAGGCAGAGTAAAAATTAACAAAACAATAATAATATGGAACAGTTAGCACATACAATCGTAAGTTATTTAAAACTTATAAGTTATTTCTTGAACTTTCCATTTAATATTTTCAGACCACAGTGACAACAGAGAATAGAAAACACAGAAAGCGAAACCATGGGTTGGGGGGACCACAGTGCCATCTTTAAAAACTAAGTTTCTTAAAAAGTTAAGCACACACCTGGCATATGATTCAGCCATTCAACTCCTAGGTATTTACATAATGTAAATAAAAACCACATATTCGTACAAACACTTGTACACAACTGTTCATAGCAACTTTATTGATAATAGCCAAAAAGAAACACACTGAATATTAATAGGTGAAAGTTGATGTACAATAAACTGAAAAATCCATACAGTGTAAACTCAGGGGGAATAAAAGCAATGAACTATTATTGATATATGATACAGCATAGATAATCACAAGATAATTATACTGAGTGAAAAAGGCCAAACCAAAAAGGATGTGGGGGTCTGATCCCATTTACAAAAAATTCTAGAAATGTAAACTAATTTATAGAAATGTAAACTAATCATGTTCCTAATGATATGGATGAGAGGGAGACATCACAAAAGGTCATGAGGAAACTGGGATAATGGTGTCATGGGTGTATGCATTCGTCAAAACTTACCAAATTGTACATTTTAAATGTGTAGTTTACTGTATGCCAGATATACCTCAAGACAATAAAAATGAAAATGATTGCCTCTAGGGATGGTATCTAAGCTTAAGAAAAACAGTGGGGCAAGAAGTTGCTGTTTCTTTCTAAGCTCTTAGTAGTATTTTTTAACCACACAGTAGTTATTATTGTAAAAATTAAAATAAATGACAGCAAACACATAAACAGACCAATAAAAGACAAGCCAGTCCTTTTCAAGCTCCCTAGTTGAAAAAATCTATCTATAAAGGCACAGATTCTTTTCAGCCATTCTAGAACTATTTACTTCACTACTGAATTTCTAGCAAGTATAGCACCAAGAACACCACTGGAAGTGAAAAATATTCAATCTTTATATTTTAATGAGCCATCATTGATATACTACCAAAAGGACACAAATTGCCACTAAGTGACATTTTTAAGCAATAGTAGTAGATTTGCACTGATGTGAAAACCCACTCTCTTGATGGACTTTCTTCATTGTCACAGTTAGGTTGTAGAAATCATTAAGTAGTTGATAATACCTACTATTTAAAAACACTAGTTACACCCATTCTCATGGGGGGAAAATTGGCTAAGAGGGTGAGTTCAGGTTCAGCTTATGAAGTGAAATTAATCAGTAAAATAATCAGTTTTATAAACCTAAGGAGTGAGCGGAAAAGAATCTGAAAGGAGACTAATTCAGGCAGACTAGAAGGAAAAGGAAGTAACCTCTGAAAGTAGAAATATAGTAAGAAGAAAGAAATGTTGAGATTTCCAAATAATTTTAATTTGTATTAAAATTGTTCTTTGAGCTATTGCTGTAATTCACTTTAACTGGTAGATCTTGATCTCAGACTATCCTTCTACAATATATATAAAAGAGAGGTCTGGTAATATGTACATGGATTGAGTACTTTAATTTAAAAAATAAAAAGTTTAAAGAATATGTAAATTCCAAATAATGTTCAAATCATCTGGCACTGTCTCCTGGTTATAGGATGATTTCTCCTTGATTTGATATTAACTATCCTCATTTTTTAATCTATGTAATTCAATAATTACATAATGTCCAAGGTTAAAAAAAAGAGTTGCTCTGACAAACACCTGACCAGGTTAGTCCCATCTTATATTCTACCCAACCAGCTACCTTTTTTTTAAGAGAGAGCAATAAATTTTTAATATTTATTTTTTAGTTTTCGGTGGACACAGCATTTTTATTTTATTTTTATGTGGTGCTGAGGATCGAACCCAGCGCCCTGCGCATGCCAACCGAGCTGTGCTACCGCTTGCACCACATCCCCAGCCCACCAGCTACCATTTTTAAACTGTCCCAAACCCTTTCCTCAAGTTTAATCAGGCTTTTCACATGTGGAGAACAGCCCTGAAGAGTGAAAAAGGACCAAACCATTTGGAATTAGATAATAAGCCACTGCCAACCCACACACAAGGCCCAAATCTGCTTTTATCTTCCTCATCTATAAGACATGATTGAGACCTGGTGCAAGAAAGAACAGGTGTGTAATGTTAGGAAAATCAATTTGTTTTGAAGGCCAAAATCTGGAATGACTTGAAGTGATTTGAACAGGCAAAGTGGAAAGTATTTAAAATTATACATGTATATGTGTCAAAAGTCTAAGAAACTGAATTAAACTCCTCTTTAGCATTTTTGCTAGATCCAACATTAGTTGACATGTTAACAAAATCTTAAGGATAAAGTAGAACTTCTCCTGTGGGTATAAAAAAATAAAACTGAAGTTGTCTTCATCTGGTTTGAAGTCAACCTGCCTGGAGTTGTTGGAGCTGGCAATACCTTTGAGAACACAGGCCAACACCCTTATTTTACAGATGAGGAAATGGAAGGTTAAGGACCTTGACCAAAATGACACAGCTAGTTAGGGGCAGAGCCAGAACTGGAGACTACATGCCAAGACTCCTGAGCCTTTTTTCTGTTCTCCTTTTAGTTTACTTTTGGAGAATAATTCTCCAAAAAGGTCACCTTAAGAGTTGTCATTTTTGCTCAGGTTTTCAACCTAGCTGCACAAGGAATCACCTGAGACTTTAGGAATCTTGAGCCTGGGCCTCCCCTCTCCCCTAGTCATGTAATTCAGGTGGGGCAGTGACCCTAGCACAGGGAGTTCCAGAGCTCCCTTGGGTAACCCTTCTGTGCAGCCATCAGTGAGAAGGCCTGCCTGGAACAAGGCATGGTGGGAATAAAACCTGCTGTTAATTAAGACAAACTTTTCCTATCTAAGCAGGTGTTCCCAGCTGAAAATTTCTATCACTTATTAGGGTAGCCTCTCAGGTCCTAGTTGGCTCTGGGTCCTTCTGAGAATTCACTTTTGATCCTCTCTCAACCTCAAGAAGTGCACCTCAACAATCAAAATGACAATTAAAATACAGAAATAGAATAGAGAAATAGCGAAGACAAGTTTCAAAACACTAAGTAAAAGCGAGGGCAGGAACCCCCACCCCCACCCCGCCCCCTGATTTGGACAAGTCTCACTAAGGAAACAAAGGGAAGCTATCTGGCAATAATTCTGGGCAAGAGTAGCTGAGTATTTTCCCCAATAACCCAAGTAACCCTATGAAAAGCAAATCTATGTCGGTCAAATTATGTACAAACTGCCTAAATCATAGGTTTTCGGCCAAAGCTACCTGATTCTGAAAAACAAGCCAAGGCTAGATAGCACAAGCATCTTGACATTGACCTGACTCTTGGCCCCGCCCCCTTCCCTAAGCAGCTCCCTCCAGTCTTGAAGTCATATACCACGAACTGTGAATTAGACACTTTCTCTCAGGGTCCTTTTACGCAGCCTGGGGGCCTAAGCAACCCACTCAGAACTCCCCGATTCCTATACCCTGTGTGACCCAGCAGAAAACCGCGGAGGACTTGACCGGGTGTGGCGGGGACCAGCCCTCCTGCGCCCGCCTCATCTGCTTTCTGGAAGTACCCGAGAGCCCTCCTGGTCTGCGGTCTGCTCTGCCCTGACACACAGCCACCGGTGGCCCCAGGGTGACTGTGTCAGAAGTTCACTGAGTCCGCTGAAGAGCGGAAGTGAGGAGGAGTATCCCAGCACCCCTGTCTCGCAGGCACTGCCCCGAGACCCCAGGAGCCAGAGAGGGGACTCCTCAGACTGGAAAGGTGGAGGGGTCGCGGGCTTCCCGAGAGATGACAGCTCTACCATCAGACGCCGCCTTCTCGCCCGACTCTACACACGGGAAGGAAGACCTAGGCGGCACCGGCGAGAAGCCGGGGCAGGGTCCCAGGACTCAGGGCAGAGATCGACCCCGCCCGCCTGAAGCTTGCCCGGGGCTCGCCTTAGCTTTCCTCCACCTGTCCCAGCTCGGGTGGTGGCGCAGACTTGGATCAGACCTTCGCGGAAAAGAGCGCGCCCCAAGCTGTAACGCGCCCCACAAGAGCACGACCAGAAGTTCAGGAAGGACGCTAGAAACGCAGGCTGCCCTACCTGTCCGGCGACATAGAGCAGGCACCAGGTGCCACCGAGAAGGCGGGCCAGGAACCCCGGGTTTCTGGGCGCCTCCCGCCGTGCCATGGTCCCCCGCGGAGACCAAAGGGAGTCTTGGAAGACACCCCTCCCTGAAAGCTGTAGCTGCCTCCTGCGCGGACTGCTGGAGCTGCGCGGTTGCAGTAAGCGACCAAGCTCCAGGCGCGAGCCGCGCGAGGCAAGGCTGCGCTGGGGTTGGCGGTGCGTGTTCGGAGCAGCGGTGCGGCTGCGGAGCCCGGCGCTTTCAATGGGAGCGCGTGCGCTGGGGGCTGGGGGCGTAT
>NW_026000103.1:3116497-3137503 GCF_001458135.2 Marmota marmota marmota
GCTCCTCCCCTCCGGTGTCAGCCCAGCAAAGGCGGGGAGCACAGACACCCAGCCGCCCAGGCAGCAACCGCCTTGCGCGTTTTGGGAAACCGGAGAGGAGCTGCGCTCTAGCTTCTATTGATTTGTTCTTAAGGGGAGGATCGCGCGCTGCCCACCTTTGCTTAAGTTTGGAATGCCACCCTGCCGGCCCTCGGAAAAGCAAAACTCTCCTAGGATGCTGAAACTTTCCAGGGAATGAATCCCGAGGCCATTCTCGGAGCGCTTTCCCTAGAGCCCAAGCTCTGCAGACTTGTTGCTGCCCTAGGAGCAGCGTAAGACCCTCCGGAGGCTAGGGATGGACGTTGATTAAGAAATTCACAACCCCAAATAATGGGACGGAACTGAACGTTTTAATGTGTTTGTCTGTGGGGACCTGTCTCCAGGGCTCTCATAGGGATTCTTTGATGATGTTGATTTGTTTTGCAACCTCGATTTGGGAAAAGCAAAGGAGACCCACCACAGTTGGGTAGGGACACAGCGGTGCACAGCTGGGAGCCCAAGAAATGGTTCAATGAAACTGACTTCTCTAGTGTCTTTCTCTACCGAGGCTACAGGGGTAAAGGTAGGGCGCTCCTACTCTGATTTGCACCTCACTTTTATTACATTTGTGAGGCTTTCAAACCTTCCCTTTAACAGAAAATAAACATTGTGCTCTGCTGCAGTTACCATTGGGACCTAAGCTTATTTTTTCCTCAAAACCTAACACTCCAGAGTCAGCCTCCCAAAGCATCTTTATAAGAAAGCAAATCCCCCACCCTCCTTCCAGCCGTCTTCCAGGCCACTCCACCCCTCTTCAACTTTGGCAGTGAAGCTGGAAGAGGCGGGCAGCTGGCCCCACTTCAGTAAACTCACAGGATAAGGAGAGTCAGCCTCGCGCTCGTGAAATCACTTCTGTGAAGTTCCCACGTGCGCTCCTTGGGATGAGCCCAGCATGAAATTAAGACGCCACCATCATACTCCCTAGCAACCATTCACTCAATCCATATACTCCTGGATACCTACTGCAGGCCAGGCGCTGTGCTTAGTTGTAGCCCACCAAGGACTGGGACCAAGTTGGATTCTGCCCATTTTAATTGGGTAAACAGACCAGACAAACTGCAGACCGAGAATGAGAGGCAAAGTCAGGGTAGAAGAGATATAGGAAATTAATGTTCCTGGAGCTAGTGTCATCATTTATATCCAGCATGAGGTTGTGTGCTTTAAATAGTAAAGGAGGCTGTTTTTCAGTATATTCACCTAGTTTTATTTACTTATTTAGTTAGTTGTAAACGGAGCAATACCTTTATTTTACTTGTTTTTATGTGGTTCTGAGGATCAAACTCAGCGCCTCACAAGTGTGAGGCAAGCAGTCTGCCACTGAGCTATGCCTTCAGACCAATATATTCACTTATTTACTCATACTATACACATTTATTGAGTTCCCAACAAGTGTGGGGGAAAAAGAAGTGAAAAAACAGCCTACTTTTGTTCTATCTCAGAAAAAGTTGAAAGGTCAAAACATCTAGAGATTTTTAAAGGGGTTTTAAGCCAGAATGTCAATTTCAATTGATGAAGAGAAAAGGAAAAGCTGTTAAAATTAAATATTATTAAGTCATAATTTTTTAAAATAAACAATACCAATAACAAAACACCAAATACCCCACCACCACCACTCCACCCCCCCACACAAAGAACAAAGGTCATAAAAGCTAGAAACAGGAAAGAATTTCTATGGAGGATTACAAATGTCTTGTTAGGATGATTGAGCCAGGTTCTGCCGAAAAGGGCAAGGCTGTGCTTGGTGGGGAGGTGGACCTAACATGTTCTGTGAGGGACATCTCCAACACCAGGCTGAAAGAAGGAATTAGTATACCAGGATTCAGTGCTAGGCAACATTAACTGAATGAAGTCTTTAAACAATACTCAAAATAGATGTAGATTATCCCACTATGACATACAAGAACACTGAAACTCAATGGCTACGGAGCCTAGGACTGGAACCAAGCCCTAGAGGGAGTGCAACAACACAATTTCAGTTTGGGGAGGGAGCTCTAACCCACCCACATACTCTAAACCCCAAAGAATTTGATCACCTAATAGCCACACTTTTATTTTTAAATAGTTGAAGAAACTAAGACCCAGAAAAATTTAATGAATTGTCTATTGTCTCTCTTAGGAGGCAGATGAATTGGTTCCTACCTCAAAGTGGTTAGAGAAGAGCAAGCTGTTTTTCTGTTCTTTAAATAATGAGGCAATAGAAGAAAACAAAAATTTAAAGTTAATTAATAGGGCAGTTAAGTATAGAATTTTTAAAAAGGGTGGAAAGTCTAAAAGGAGGAAGACCATCCAAGAAGACACTGCCATAAACTGTCCATAAGATGGAAAAAATTCTAATGCTATAAATGTACCTGGATAGTGGAGAAAAGCCCAAAAAGAGAAGGAAAGCATTGTTTGTGCTCATATAATATGAAGAGACAGCATCTCCCCAGAGCATCTCCATACCAGTGGGCCAACAGATCCTTTTATCAGACACCAGCCTTAAATGTTAGCAAATAAAACAGTTTTGTTGGTTGTTCAGTTTTTGCTTTATAACCTGTAGGTATTTTAAATCCTTACAATCAATATACCTCATCCATAGTTTAAAGAATGACTGGATACCAAGGAGGCGCTCTCATTATCCACTGAAGATCAAGTTCTCTTGACAAAATGTAGGAAGGCTACTTAAAGCAGATGCTTTACTTCTTAACAGTTAAATAACCTCCTATGACACAAGGCTTGAGAAATGTCACACTACTCAGGTCTTGGAATCCAAATGGGGTATCAGAAGACCACAGCCACCACTGATGACTCTTGTCTCACCTCAGTGCCTATCTTACCACAACCCCTGCTCTAGACCACAAGACCATCCACAATTTGCAGCAGGAGAGAGATCTGGCCACCACAGGCTGACCTTGAAAGAATGGTTTCATGGAACATGGGAATACATGATGCTCAGGCTGGCTCTCACTCCCTCAGTTGATCTGGGTAGTACTTATTCTCCATTGATTGCTCTCCATGTTCAGATCCCTACCCACCCCCAGTCCTCACTTTTCTTCTTGTCTCTTTTTATCCAGTATTTTCTCCTAGACCCCATTATTTCAATAACACTGTTTATAATACCCAACACTTTTAAATTTTTGGTCTCCCTTCATGACTCAATTCAACATGAACCCCAATAACTGCTTTGGTGCCTGCCCTATAAGAGCAAGCACCGCAGGGTAAAGCCACAGAACAGGACAGGTAAGCATTGCCAAAACATCCTCTTCACCACCCTCAAGAGGGATGCCCAACACTGCCCAGCTGTGGATTCTGCATCCACTCCCTCTCACATCATCCCATCCATTTCCCCCCAAATCTTCTCCACTATCTCCAAATCTCCAACTCTTCCTTTGTCCTTCCCCTTTTCAGAAACAGAGCCCCAGCTACTCAGAGAGAACCAAATCAGTTGAATGGGAACACTTTCTACTTCTGTGTTTTTCTATCATCCTGCCCGTCTGCTAAGTGTTGTCTTTTTCTGGGTCTAATCCTCTCTTGCTTTCAACTCATAAATAAGCGTTCTCCAAATTTTCCCTTCCTTGAATAGTATATTCAATGACTTCCTACAAACCAAATGCCACCTAGGTCAGGGGAATCGGGAGGGAAGGACAATGCCCTCAAAGCTCATGTTCCCACACAGCCAAGAAAGAGAAGTGAGAGTTTCGAGAAAGAAGCCATGCTCAGCCATGTCCCATGTTGTATGAGGACAAGGAGGAAAAGGACTGAACAATGTTCCATGGTATGACAGCATGAAGGTCACGGGGCCAGAGCAGGTTCTGTTTGCGTAGAGTGTTGGGAGTCAAATTCTGACTGGGGTGGACTGGGGATTATATAGGAAGAGAGGAGAGCTACAGGGAGTAAAATCAAAACTTTCAAAAAAAATATGGTTGTGGTGGGAAGGAGAAGTATATTCATTGAAGGAGGGTTAATTTCTTTGTTTTATACACAGGGGGAGGCTCAAATATGTTTGAATATTGACAAGATTTGGTTTATAGGAAGTTGTACAAACTCCCAGTAAAAATCCATAGTCTTACATGTAGCTCTTTAATAGATAATAAAATGTAACAACAACTTCCTTCTTCTAAAAAACATGATGAAGGTTGTTCTAGAGCCAGTTGTGTTCCTCATCAATATGTCAGTGTCCCCAGTGAGGAGAAAACAAGAAGAATATAACTTTTATATTCAGAAAGTTCACCACAATACACATTATGTTTTTTACTAAATATTTAGAAACATAGGGAGGAAGGAGATCCACAATCTTGTTACCCAAATTTAAGATTAAATTATTTCTAGTGAGCATATCATTTTATATTATCATTAGATGATAATATAGGATGTTCAGTAAGAAAGGAATTTTCTGATAACTGGCTCGAATCCTGCTTTATGCTTTATTCCCCTTTTGCTCTTTAACTAGCTAGAAATGCCCTTCTTGTCAGCCTTTATTTGTCTCAGTAGACAAGCAAAACACAGAGCAAAGCTATTCAGCGAAGCAAAATGTTCATTTTTGACAAGCTGAATGTCACATACTTTGTTCAAAGAAAATATACATACCTGAGTTATATAGTTATAAGTCTCCTCCCATGAGTGAAGCTGTTTCAACAATATCCCAGTCCACAGAGACATGTGGCTTCAACTATTACAAACTGTTAAATTATGTGCATAATAAAAAAATGATAGGAAACATAAAGTAGTATGTTTACATCCCACAAATATGACTCAAAACCATATTTCAAGAAAGTAAATACTGGAAACCAGCAGTTTTACTTACTTTCTGCCCCAGTTTAATCTCTGTTCTAATTCTGTCTTTTAAACAAATATACAGATTTTTCTTTAGCCTTAGCTACTGTATTTCTTGATTTATAAATTGAAAGCATATAGGTTAGCTAATATTAGATACACATAGTTCTATGAATTAACATTTAGATCAAAGTATTCTAAGCTACCTTTGCTTCCATCTAAGGGAAAACAGTGTCTCCTGACCTTATCAGCAGACTTATCTTTCTATTCTCTAACACTGAGTTCCTGAGAAGTATTTGAGCTCACTGCAATTTCCTGGTACCCATGGAACTGCATGGATGATAGTGTGTTAGTAATGTGCATACTTAATCTCTTCATGTTGGCTTGCAGGAGTCTCAAGTATAAAATGTGACAGCATTTGTTTTTCTTACCACATAAAAAATGACATCACAAACTGTTAAGAGGTTAAACCATATATTATGCCTTCATTTAAGAGTCACTGTTCACGTCCTATGGTTGCCCAGCAGGAACCGAATCTAACACACTTAACATTCTTGAGTCTAATAACATATATAAGCTTCTCTGGGTGAGGCCCATTGGGTGGGGTTTTATCACAGAAAATCTTATATAATAATAACCTTTTTGAAAAATTGTCATTCTTTCTCCACATATTAAAGGGTGGCAAAAGGCAACAGAGATAATGAAGGATTCAAATTACATTTAGAACAGACATATTAATTCTGTTCAGAAGTCAAAAGACTTCAGAAACTTTTACCTGCACTTGGCTACAATTTTTTCTTAATTCAGTTTGTCAACAACAATGTTCAGTATCTGTTTTCTGTTAGCCATTCTAAAAATATTTTCTAAAACTGAAAGTATGATCGCTGTTTTTTTCAAAACACGTAATTTTCACAAAATACATTTATGAAAGAAATTTATATCTTCGAAATACTTGTGCTCTATTATTGTATAAGCCCTTAGAGAGCACAGTATCCTGTTGCAGTCATTTTTGCATCAGTACCTACCACATAGTGTGCACTAAATAAATGTTTGATAAATGATACTGAACATTTTTTCTAATGTAAACCACATTGATGAGCTAATGAGAGAATGAAACACTCATTCTGTATTTATGCCCAGATTCCTAAAGGTGATGTAGGAATATTTTGATGATCATAGCCATTACTTCCCTAAAGAAGTAATGTGGGGGTTGAGGATGTGGCTCAAGCGGTAGCGTGCTCCCCTGGCATGCGCGGGGCACTGGGTTCAATTCTCAGCACCACATAAAAATAAAATAAAGATGTTGTGTGTCCACTGAAAACTAAAAAATAAGTATTAAAAAAATTCTCTCTCTCTCTCTCTCTAAAAAAAAAAAGAAGTAATGTGGTAGACTCTAAGATAAAATCTAAAATATTATACAGAAAATAGTAGTGCAAAGTAGGTAAATCTCAGTCAGTTAATTCAATGTGCAACATAGGGGTTTTTCTCACAGAAGAGAATGCAATTTTAAAATCTATTGCTTTTGTATTTTGGTATGTTTTGCTTCACAGTATCTCATACAGTAGCAGTTTATGTTCTCTCTGCTCCCAAGCATCCTAGGAAACTGGTGGATAAAGTGCAGTATGTACTCTAAGCTTATGTACTCTAAGTATGTACTCTAACTTCAGCACCTGAAGTTCCTTGATTGTATCTCTAAACATCCAGAATAACTCCTGAGACCTGGATTTCCATGGCTTATAAAAACCACCTTAGCAAATACAATAAAAGCAAATAACTATCCTCTTAGCAATGATTCACTAGTCACTTGTCATTTATGACTGGATTGTGAGAATTCCTGTTTATCATAATCACCTTTTGCTTGTTATTTGAAATCAGTGCCCAAACAAAAGGAAAATGAACTAAGTCATAGCCTCAGTTTTTCCCGAGGCATCTATAGAAAGCAGTGGCATATATTATACTGCTGTTCATTTATTTTGAAATATCATCTTGTATATGTGGATTATTTTTATTTTTTTGTTAGTTGTATATGGACACAATACCTTTATTTTATTTATTTTTATGTGGTGCTGAGGATCAAACCCAGTGCCTCACACGTACTAGGCAAGTATTCTATCACTAAGTTGCAACCCCAGCTCCTGGATATGATTTTTCTAGAAAAGTCAGAACTTCAACACTGAGTCAGTACATTGTACTGGGAAATTATACAACAAGGATGAAGACATGAGAACACTGGGTTTGTTTATTTGGTTTCTTGACATGAACAACTTAAGACAATTTCTCATAGAACAGAATTAAAACAAATTGTGATATGAGGCATAACATGAAAGTATTTGTTACTTTTGAGCTCCAATTAATGACTAATCTATTTTTACCTATTCTATTGTTTTACATATCCTTATGTGTCCTTCCTATTCAAAGACACAGCTACAGATGATCTCACATCCACAGAGAAGAATGTGAACATAGAGTTTGGAGCTTAACTTACAGTTTTTCCTAAATGGATGCAATGGAGCATTAAAACAAGAACAACAAATAGTGGTGAGAAAATGAAATTCAGCAAAATCAGAAAAATTTTTGGCAATGATAATATGGTCATGTTGTAAAAGACACTGTTGGTCATTCTTTATAAGATTAAAAACTAAAGCATGAAAAATGCTTTGTAAATTGTAAAGCAGTATTAAAAACATTTATTCACTATTCGGTGATACACTGATATATTCCAGAAGAATCCAAGGCAGCTATTAAAGATACATTTAAAAATATACATCATGATATTTATTAGAGGACTGAGGTTGTAGTTCAGTGGTTGAGTGCTTGCCTCGCACACATGAGGCACTGGGTTCGATCCACATCACTGCATTAAAAAAATAAATAAATAAAAGAAAGAGATTGCATCCATATACAACTAAATATGTATTTAAAAAGATATTTATTAGAAATAGGTGAGAATATTAGCATTCTCTGGTAGTAGGGGCCAAGTGTGGAAATATTGGGATACTTCAAGTTCTTTGCTTTTTAATATTCTTTTAATGCTGTTAATTAAAGGATGCATTGACTTTATAACTAAATAAAGCAATAAAGACACTACATTTTGGAAAAAAAGTTGGATGAAAAAGAAGAATAAGGATATGACCTTAAATCTGAATCAAGGATGAATTTACTACAAATGCACATCCCATAAAGAACTATGGCTACAAATTTGGCTCTTGATTTTCAAAGAGTCATGAAACCTGATAGATTACAATGGCCACAGTGAGGGGAAAATCAGACTAGTTACATTCATAAGACATTATGAACCTTGAAAAAATTCAGGAGAACTTCGGAGTTGTCTTTTTATCTTGTCTCATAGATTTTATCATCTATGTGCTAAAACTATTATTAATGCATATAATAGTTTTTAACAGAATACAATACAGTTAAACAATTGAGAAAGGAAACTATAATTGTCATTCCTTGGTATCTACCACTTGCAAGCAAAATTTCCAGAACAGGTATTTTCCCTTTTTTTAAATTAATTTATTTATTTGTTCTAATTAGTTATACATAACAGCAGAATGCATTTTGATTCATAGTATACAAATGGAGCACAATTTTCATTTCTCTTGTAATATACAAAGTAGAGTCATACCATTCATGTCATCAAACATGTACCTAGGATAATGATATCCTTCTCATTCCACCATCTTTCCTACCCTCATGTCCCCTCTCTTCCCCCTCCCTCCCCTTTGCCCTATCCAAAGTTCCTCCATTTCTCCCATGCCTACCCCCAGGTATTTTCCCTTTTAAATTGCACATTTAAATTTTCAAAGACAAGACAAGACATGAAGGGGAACACAAGGAGAAATTCAGAATTGAAGCTGGGAGAAGTGTGCCAATGGGAATTGCAAATTGTTACCTGGATTTAGGTCCAGGTGATGGAGAGAAGAGAAGGGCCTCTTCCCAACCTCAGCTGGCATTTCTATCAGGTTCTGCTCTTGGTAGTGGGATCCCACAGATGTTCTGAATCAGCCAAGGATTAGGGATGGATAATAGTAACAGCTATTGACTGATAAATCCCCAAATCTTAATAGCCTAAAATAATAGCTCCTTAATGCAAATAGGTAAACTTTGGCCAACAGCATGGTGACTGAAAATAAGTGAAAAAATGCTTTTAAGAAAGTCTAGGGAACATCAGAAAACTGAATATTTCCAATGAGAGCAATTTGGAGTTGAAAGATGGAAATGCCCATAAATCAGTAACAGTCTAATGGAAATTCTCCAGGAATTCTCATTTCTTCCCCCACAAGAGTAGGTAAAGCATCTTCCCAGGTAAAGTCCCACTGTCACATACTATGATGTAATTGCTTGTTTCCTGTGCCCTGACTAGGCAGTAGCTCCATGACAGCAAGAATTGCGTATTCTCACCCTCATATTCCAGAGCTCAGAACAGTGCCTGGTACGCAATAGATTCTGACTCATATCCACTGAGGGAAGGGAGAACAGGAGAGAGGAAAAAGGAAAAAAAATGAAGAAAGAAAAAGCACAGGGACTCATAAAGTCATTAAATTTTAGAAGACTGGCTATAATCTTTTCCTTTATAAGAAAGTATATTAATTGGAAAAAGAAAACCACAGAAATGTGATAAATACACATTTAAATGTCTTTATGCTGGGGGAAAAAACAGAAAGAAAAATATAGCCTAGATTTAAGCTTTTACTCTTCATTATGTGCCATTATGTGAAATAAATTTAAAACATAAGGAAGGCACATAGACTTAACCTACCAATCTTTATTTATTTAACTATAATATGTAAAAACTTCATTTTGGAAGTAAAAGTGATGTGTGCCTAATTCCATTCTCCTTCAGAAGTTTTTTTTTTTTAAAAGCAATTTGTGAGCAAATATACCAAGCAAACAGCCTCCAGAAATCCTTGTGCCTCAGATACTGCTACTCAGAGCACATGAATGTATTTATCAACTACATGTGCAAATTATAATGTTGGCTGTGCAAACACGGCATATTATTTCAGTCACCTATGGAAGCTTTCACACTTGAAATCTTTTCAAAGTCTGAAAGAGTCTTATCGGAGATTATAGAGCTCCTTACTAATCATCTGAAGTGAATTGTAGACTTGAGAAAATAAGGTCTGAGGTTTATAGGAGTACCTTATAAAAGGGTAACACTTGTGAATTATTTCAAGAATTTGCTCATTTATGCAATATTTGCACTTTCCTAAATATTTCCACACATATTTCATTTTAACAGGAATCAGTTTTCCATTTCATCTCAGTCCTTAATATCTTAAAGGAAATCAATACACAAAACTGAGCAAAAGTTCCAAAGAAATGCTTATAAATTATAACCCATACCATATTAACATCATCTATATACAAAACTCAATCCTTATTGATCTTTCCAATTTGGCAACTGTATATTAATGATTTCATTTAATTACCATATCCCTCAATTTCATTACAAGCAGCGTTTCTTGCCATTGTTATTCTTCTAATTTTATAACAAATAAGCTCACATTTCCATTTATTTTCTTAGGTTGAAGAAATCCTGAATTTATTCACATTTCAATAAACTGTTTTTTCTTTTGTGATTTTTTTTGTCTTTGAAACTTTAGCATTCAAAGACAAATTCTAACCCGATCTCAACTGTGATCTTGACTTGAATATCCATTTGATGGTTTGATTATCAATGACATTGGCTTCTCTTCTGTCTTCTAGTGAAGTCCTTTCCAATTGAGTGTGGGAATTTGGGAAAATATTGGAACCAATAGTTGAGGTGAGAGTTCTGAATTGTCCTTAGATCATCTACATCAGAATCACCTGTCCTGCTGTGAAAAGTGCACATTCCCAGGTCCTAAAAATTCCGATCTCTGTGTGTGTGTGTATGTGTGTGTGTGTGTGTGTGTGTGTTTAATAATTTCTAAGCATCTTCCTTCTCTGTTTTAATGTTTTCAAAACAAAAGGGATACACAATCTGGAAAAAAATGGGTTATGTGATCAATATAGATCATAGATTCTTCTATACTTCTCAAAATATTTCAATCCAACATGAATTCTCCCAAAAGAGAATAGGGTCCACTGTTATAGATTCCACTAATGACAGGGAAATTTAGGTCTTCCCTCATGGCATTTGTATTCCCCTAGGCTATCAGGAATCTGAAATGGACTTTCCAGGAAGAGAGTGTGGAATCTGAAATCTTCTTTCCTTCCAAGATCAGGGTGGCTGCCCAGAGGAAATCCCTCACTTTGGGGAATTACATTCCAGTTGCTAGATATTTGGAAAACATCATAGTTAACTAGTAAGATGGAGAGTTAGAGAGCAAATGAAGAGGATCTGAACCATAAAAGGTTTCAGCTAGTGGTTTGGGCCCAGTGCCTGGCTTGAAAGGCAAATGTTTTATTACTTGGCCGGATTCCCATTACATGTCACTCCTGATAGCTTGCATTTCCTAGTCCTTTCATACACCAATCTGTAAGGCCTCACATTCTTTTCTCCCATTCAGGAACTAAAGGCAAACTTTTACAGGTACTGGGAAAGTTCTCTCCCTCTATCTAGGAAGGATTGGAAAATGCAAGGATGGATTAAGAGATCCTCTATGAATTTATTACTGGTTCCTACTGATTTTCCAGTTGAAAATGTTCTAAAAAAAAATCCCTGACAGTCAAATACCTGATCCAGGGGATAGTTTTTCTACTTCAGTTACATCTATAAAACAGAGATGATAAATATTGATAGCCTCAAGGGCCAGGCAGATAAACAGGCAAATAGGTCATGTATTAGATAGAAACAAAGTGGCACTATGGCAAAGTGGAGGATCAATATCTATCTGGAAGGAAATTTTAAAAATTGTAACAGTCAAATAAAACAGCAGGTTTTTAATACTGCCGAATAGGACCCAGTGTAGTGGTTAGGAGCAATACACTTCAAACTACTTAATATTTCAATCTATGAATGTATTCTAGGATTGTTATTTCCAAATATTTTAACTTTGTTTTCATGATAAACAAGCCTGTAATGAAGAGACCGATAGCTAAATATTTTTTCCAAATCCTTTTGTCCTTCAAAGTTATAAATTTCTTTCAAAGAGTTCTCTAGTTCATTTGTTTTTCCCCCTACTACAGACACACCCTCTTATTGCACCTCTCAAAGCATTATTTCACTTGTATAGGTGTGTGTGTCCCTTTACTAAAGTGTGAATTCCTTGAGGGATAAAAGCAGAGGGTTTCCAGGACTGTGAGTAGCAGTGAGCTGGATATGCCTGGGCAGCTGATGAAAAGTCACTGAAAGAAAGAAAGAATGGATGAATGACAGTGACCGGGAGAAGAAGAATTAGTAGAAATCCCTGAAAGCCAACTCTGTTAGTTGAGAGTTGGCCTTTTATGACAGAGCAAATGGGTCATAAGCTCAAAAATGCTTTAAAAGGAGCCACTAGAGAAGCTGCTAGAGTTCTGTGTTGAAGCCAGTGGAAGTGGTCACCGAGTGTGAGGATGAGGGCCCGCATAACTGTACGAGTACAGGTGGCAGTTTGGCAATCAAAATTGCCTGCTAACTTGCCCAACTGTATAAATTTTAATTTGAAAATTGATCATTTTTACATAATTTAAAAGTAAATTCCATAAGGAAGCCATCCAGGACCCCTGTGAAAAATAAGGGTGAAAAGAAGTTATGTCACATAAAAGATGGCAACAAAAGCCCAGGATGCCTGTTGTGTTCCACTTGGATACAGACATTTTCTTTTAAATGTGAAGTCCCATGAATTGTCTCATTGTGGACCTAGCAATACTCAAAGAGTCTATGGGCCTGGATTCTGTTACTTTGTTCCTACTTGAACTTTTTATGTGACATTTTAAAAACCTTCAGCTATTTACTTGTATCTGGGTCTTTAGAAGTCAATTGGGAATCATAGCCTCTACCCTCTTACAGGAGTGTCAAGATTAATGAGAAAATAGCAGTAACACACAGAGGTTCTAAGGCATTTGAATCCAGTGAATTCCATTTGAACACTGTGGATTACTACTGCTGTATCTCATCATATGTGGACATACATAATGTGATCATTCGCCTACATGGTAACATGCAGCAAAAATAAGAGGCACAGGTCATAACTTATTACAAATAGGAGGGGAGAATGAAGACTAGCTTTTTATTCATCCACAAAATGTGTGGGAACCAGTGATGGGGAGGATCACTGATACTCTTCTGTTATTCTGTTTGTGAACATTTCATTATAGCCTATTAGTTCCTGAAAGTCTGTATTGCTTTAATCTCTCCAAGAGTAACTGCAGTTTTGTGGGAGGAGAGCAAGCTAGAATGTTCTTAGATACCCGCAGTCCTTTAACCACTTTGTTCACTAAAGCTTTCATTACTTCAACTGAATCATTTTTGGTCAATGTAAATTTTTTGTCTTAAAAATATTATTCTGGGTTGCAGTTGTAGCTGTGGTAGAGTGCTTACCTAGCACATGTGAGGTGCTAGGTTCGATCCTCAGCACCAAATAAAAATAAATAAATGTATTACTAAAAACAATTTAAAAAATATTATTCTGTGACTGTCTAAATAAATCCAAAGTAAAATTGTTTATAAGTTACAGGTACAACATTGACATCCGTTAAAAATAAATATTTTTTATAACTTTCAATCAACCAGAAATAAACTTACCTTCATGAGAAACAGAGCATGATTTCTATCCATGTGTACAATGCAGGTGCCAGAATTCAGTCAGAATAAAGACATGCAATGTAATAGTCATATAGCTATGACATTCTAAAAGGAATAAAAATCATAGTTATTCAGTAATTCCTTCAGGATTAGCATTAACAGTAATCTGGGCAGGAGTCTTTAATACCCAAATAGTTGGCTCTCTGAAATTTTCAAACGAAAGAGTGCTTTGTATTTCAGGCAGATTTACAGCCATCCCCTGGGCATTAGGACCAAAATTCCTGTTCAAATATTTATGTGTCATTTTATCAGATCAGATTTTTAATTCACAGCATACTTTCATACTTGACTAGAGTTCAAAATAGACCCTTTTGAGTAAACAGTAAATATTTTCATATCTAAAATTTGAAAGATTACAACATTATGTTTCCCTTTCTCTGAGGATGATTTAGAAAGAAGTTGATTTGCTTGATTACACCATCCTAATCTAGAATAAGAATTTCTTTCAGAAATTAAACAATTTACATTGTTTAAAAAGTCTCAGGTGGGCTGGGGGTGTAGTTCAGCCGCAGAGTGCTTGCTGGTATGCATGAGACCCTGGGTTCCATCCCCAGCACTGCAAAAAAAAAAAACCACTCTCAATTTGATAAGGAGATGACATACTAAGGAAAAAGAAATAAATTCACTACTTCAGCTGACATGGTTTTGAAAAAGTAAAAACCTAAGATGCCACATAGAAAAAGAGCATGCCTCCGGCTTGCTCCATCAACAATGGGTCATGATTTACAGTGCAGGGGGCTAACTCACTGTTGACCTGGTAGAGTCCACTTACTCAATGTTCTTAAAGATGTTCTCCACTGTGAAAAGGAGGAAGGGGGTGGAGCTATCTCTACATATGAACTGTGCTGTAAACCTGAAAACTTGGTCTTAAAAACTGATACATCTTGGATCACTTAAGTCCTGTGTATACCCTGGAAAACTTTCCAACGTATCAAACTTCATTGCAATGGCATCTAGTTGTTGTGCTGAAATTTTGAACTTGTGCTCCATCCAGATATCTAAAATATGAGATGAACTCTAAACAACTCTACTTCCCATGTCACATAGATTTTGGATATTTTCTAGTTCTGTTTACTATTGATTACTGAGACTGTGCTTGACCGAGGACATGGACTCATCGCAGCTCCATTTTCATGTCTATCTTGATCAGGGCTAGAGTTTACATTTCAGCATTTAGATTACTGAAATAACCTCTCCCAGCCAAAAAAAAAAAAAAAAGATATCATGAGAACAACATTATATCTTGGAGCTCAACCCCCATAACCTTACATCAGCAAAAATTGCATCAGTGATACCATTAGTATTGATTCAATAGCATTAAACTTCTCTAAACATCATGTAATTTGATAGCACAAACATTTCCCAATTCAATACAGTATGATCTCTTAATTCCTGCCTTAAAATAGTATCCTGTTCAAGACTTTTTTGAATAGATAGAGGTCACAATTCTGCTTCTAATGTAAACTTATCAAATATTTCCCTATGTTCTTAATTCGATACAGACTATTTAAGTGCCTGCTTGCTTATGTCAGAGACAGGTCTAAGGCCTGAGGACTGAGTGACGAACAACTTGAAGTCATTTCCCTGATGGAACTTATATTTCAACACTATAGATAGGCAACAAATAAATAACAGAGAGAGAGAAAGAGAGAGAGACAGACAGACAGAGAGAGAACACAAGCACAACACCAACAATGCCAGGACTCCAAAAAGTAATGGAGGTCTGGGGTCGTGGCTCAGTGGTAGAGCACTTGCCTAGCATATGTGAGGTACTGGGTTCGATTCTCAGCATCACATATAAATAAATAAAAGGTCCATTGACAGCTAAAAAATATTAAGGAAAAAAAAATCAATGGAGACAAATGGGCAGGGAGGAAAGTTAAGATTTTTTTCCCCAAAAGACAAACAGGGAAATGGGCTAGTGTAGGTAACATTTGAAGAAACCTTCACAAAGTGAGGAAAGAAATCATGAAAGATGTGGGATGGAATGTTCCAGACAAAGGAAAAACAAGTACAAACACCCTGGAATGCAACCTTGCTTGGTGCCAGTATTAAGAGGTAGTACTGTAAGAGATGATTACACCATCAAGGGCTCTGCCATTATCAAGGGACAGTTCTTAAAAAGGGTGAATTTGATCTTGTCATCTTCATTCTCTCTTTCAGTTCTTCTGCTCCTCTGTCATATTTGAAAGTGCCTTCCTCCCCTCCCAAACATGAAGTGGATATCAGGGCCCTCACTAGACCCCAGACCTCAGACTTGCTGTTATCTTGATCATGGACTTCCTAACCTCCAGAACAGTGAGCAATGCACTTCCATGATTTATAAATCACCATGTCTGGAAGTCTGCTACAGTAGCACAGAGGGAGTAAGACACCAGGGACCAAGTTATCTGGGGCCTAGAGGTCATAGTAAGCAATGTAGATTTTACTGAGTATTGTGAGAAGTCATTGTGAATCCTAGGAAAAGTGGAATGGCCTGATTTACATTAAAAGGCTCACTGGAATTACAGGAAGAAGGGTCACTTCATGGAACAGAGAAAACAGAAGTCTACTTAGGGGTCCAACCACCAGATGGAGATGGCTTGGGCCAGGTGACAGCAGGGGAGGTGGGGAAAAGTGACTAGATGCAGGGTATATTTTGATGACAGCCTATAAGATTTGTGAATGAATTGTCAGTAGGGTATGAGGGAAGGCAATATACCAAAGATAATTCTAGTTCTTAGGTCTGAGTGACCTACTAAGAGGAAAATGCAGGTTAGCAGACAAAGATTAAGAGTCTTTTTGGGTGTGTAAGTGTGAGATTACTTTCATAGACACTGATGTGGAGAAGTAAACTTGGCAGCTGGCAGCTGTTTTCTATTGCTGTGTAACAAATCCCCACAACATAACAGTTTGAAACAGCACCTGCTTATTATCTCACAGATTCTGTGAGTTGGAGTTCCAGGGATGGGATGGCTGGGTCATTTGCTTAGGGTCTCACCAGACAGAAGTCAAGGGATCAGCCAGGGATGTGATTTTTATCTTAGGCTTGGGATCCTCTTCCAGACTCACTAGCTGCTGGCAGAATTCACTTCCTTGCAGCTGTGTGACTGAGGTCCCCATTTTCCTGCTGGCTGTCATACAGGGATTGCTCTTGGCTCTAAGAGGCTGCTCACAATTCCTTGCCATGTGACTTGCATGGACAGTCCACACCATAACTGTTTATTTTCTTCCAGGCCAGCAGAAGTACATCTCTCTGGTGTTTCACCTTCTTTTAAATGCTTACCTGATTGTCAGGTGCACTCAAGATAATCTCCTTTGGGTTTTCTGAAAGTCAACTGATTAGTAACTTAAGTCCAGGAGTGATATTACATCATATTCACAAGTTCCGCCCATAATTAAGGGGAGGAGAATGTAGAGGGCATCTATATTAAAGGACAAGACTCTTGGAAGTCATACTAGAATAGCTGGTTAATTGAATTGGTTACATAAGACCAGAATTCAGCAGCAATTCAGGACTGGTGGATTGGATAAAATATCCCAGAGAAACTGCAGATGAAAAAATGATGTGAATAGTAAAAAGTTATACCTAATACTTGTTAAGTATGTTCTCCATGCCAGCCATCCTTCTAGGTGATTTACAAATATTAACCAGGGCAAAAGAAGATGGCCGCGAATAGAGTGCATCACCCCCCATGTACCACGTCACTGCGCAGGTGAATAACGAGTTAGAACGACCAAAAGCGATCTTGTTAGGAATTTCCAGCAAAATTGGGGTGCACCGAAACCTAGAGGAAGGATTCCTTCACCGAGGACTGGTTACTGGGTCTCAACGGTGAGCGAACTGTGCGACCGGAGATCCAGGCTGACTGGTCCGCGGCCCACGCCGAGAAGCGACCAGCAAGCAGAGAGAAACGGCTCTGCGGATTCTGTGGAGTCCTGCCAGCTGTGCCCTCACTCACCTCCGGGCTAAGTTCGGGATTTGGACGGGGGAAGGAAGCGGTCCAGTTCTATCCCCCACACCAGACAGTCCACCAAGGAAGCCAGCGGCCACCATCTTGGAGAGCTGACATCACCATCGCCAGTTTCAGACAGATTGCAACAATAAAACAGGTGTGTGTTACTCAGCCCATCTCCCATACAGCGGGGAATGCGCATAAAATCTCTCCCCGGCTTTCCGAGGGAGGGATTATCAGAACGAGCCTTCATAGAGACGTGGGGAAAGGTAAAGACACCTGACCTCCAACTCCCCATCCCATCAGCAGCGAAAACGAAACCTGTCTTGCCAGCTCTGGGGGAGGGGCAAGCGGAAAAAATCAAAACAATAGGGTGCCGGTGGGGAGAGGGGGCGGCCTCACACGGACTGTATCCTACAGCCAGAGGGCAAAATCTTGGCCCGGAAGGCACAGCACCACCTACTGGAAGCGAAGAAAATAGAAGCCTAACATTCCCCCCCCTGCCTTTTTTTTTCTCTTTTCTCATTTTTTTAATTCTTTAATTTTTAAATTTTAAATTTTTGTTTGTTTGTTAATTATTTTTTTTCTCTTCAATTGTAATTTTTTTCAATTGTAATTTTTATTTTAATGCACATTATTATTATTATTATTATTATTTTATCATTTCTTTTCTTTTCTATTCTTTTCTCTTTCTTTTTTCTCTCCCTCTCTCTTTCTTGGTTTGCGTCCTTACCTTTTCCCCATCTTTCCTCTTAAGCATGAACACCCAGATTACATATAACTTACTAAATGCAAATAGATGAATACTACGAATAGGTCTATAGTCCGCCTAAGCCCTTAACTACCCCCAAGTACTCCTGTCTATTCTCTTGTTAATATCCGCCTGCATTTGAGCAACCCCCCAAAGAAGCTAACATATACTAACCTCCATACCATCAAATCGCCCGACCTTAACATAAAATCCTAAGTCCAAACCTGAATTCTCTATATGCCATCAAAATCTGAAGGCCTTTAATGAAACTAATGAATTTACCTTAAATCACAATTAAATCCAACATCTCTAAACATTGTCTCCTAACACAAAGGAGACATAGTGGAACTATAAAAACCAAAACAAATTTAAAGAAGAAAACAGAAACACAGCGGTCAAACAGAGTTGGAAAGTAACTTGAGCACCATGAAAAAACAAGGAAAAAAAGGAGTACAAACAATGCAGGACAACTTAAATACACAGGAGAACCTAGAGGCATCAGAAAAATTGACAGAGAAAGAACTCAAGGCATACCTAACTCAGATGGAACGGAATCTTAGAGAAGACTTTAGACAGCAAGTTCAAACAATGAATGTATATTTTGAAAACGAATTAAATAAGCAAATTCAAATGGCAAAGAATGAGCTCTACCAGGAAATAGAGATTTAAAAAAAAATCAAACAGTAATCCTAGAAATGCAGGAAACCATAAACCAAATTAAAAACTCAAATGAGAATATTACAAATAGACTAGATCAAGTAGAAGCCAGAACATCAGATAATGAAGACAAAGTTTAGCAACTTGAAAAGAATATAGTCAACATAGAAAGGATGCTTAAAAGACACAAGCAATCTATCTAAGAGATATGGGATGTCATAAAAAAACCAAACCTGAGAGTCATTGGGATAGAAGAAGGCATAGAGGTTCAAACCAAAGGAATGAACAATTTATTGAATGAAATAATCCTAGAAAACTTCCCAGATATGAAAAATGGAATGGATTGCCAAATCCTGGAAGCCTACATAATCCCAAACATTCAAAACCATAATAGACCAACTCCAAGACACATAATTATGAAGAACAACATACAGAACAAGGAGAGAATATTAAAAGCTACAAGAGAAAGGAGGCAGATTACATTCAGGGGTAAACCAATTAGATTAATGGCTGATTTTTCATCAGACATTGAAAGCGAGAAGATCCTGGAACAACGTATTTCAAATGCTAAAAAATAATGGATTCCAACCAACAATACTGTATCCAGCAAAATTAAGCTTCAGATTTGACAATGAAATTAAAATATTTCATGATAAACAAAAGTTAAAAGAATTCACAGCCAGAAAACCAGAACTGCAAGGCATCTTAAGCAAAACACTACAACAAGAGGAATTGAAAAACAGCACCCAAAAATAACAGTGGGAGGTAACTCAGTAAAGGGAAGGAAAAAAAATGACCAAAAAGGAAAAACTAGCCATATTAAAATAAATAAATAAACAAGCATGACGGGTAGTACTAACCATATTTCAATAGTAACCTTAAACGTTAATGGCTTAAATTCACCAATTAAGTGACATAGGCTAATAACCTGGATTAAAAAAACAGATCTAACAATATGCTGCCTTCAGGAGACTCATATGACAGGAAAAGACATACACAGACTGAAGGTGAAAGGTTGGGAAAAATCGTACCACTCACATGGTCCTCGGAAGCAAGCAGGAGTGGCCATACTCATATTGAATAAAATCAACTTCAAACCTAATTTAATCAAAAGGGATAAAGAAGGACACTATATACTGTTAAAAGGAACCATCCACCAACAAGACATAACAATTATCAATTTGTATGCACCAAACAATGGTGCTGCAACATTCATAAAACAAACTCTCCTCAAGTTCAAAGTCAAATAGACCACAACACAATAACTATGGGTGACTTCAATACACCACTCTCTCCATTGGACAGATCCTCCAGACAAAAGCTGAATAAAGAAACTATAGAACTCAATAACATAATCAATAACCTAGACTTAACCGACATATATAGAATATATCAACCATCATCAAGTGGATACACGTTCTTCTCAGCAGTACATGGATCCTTCTCAAAGATAGACCATATATTATGCCATAGGACAACTATTAGTAAATATAAAGGTGTGGAGATAATACCATGCAACTTATCTGATCATAATGGAATGAAACTGGAAACCAATGATAAAAGAAGGAAGGAGGAAAAATCCTGCATCACCTGGAAAATGAACAATATGTTACTGAATGATCAATAGGTTACAGAAGACATAAAGGAGGAAATCAAAAAATTCTTGGAGATGAATGAAAATACAGACACAACATATCAGAATCTATGGGACACAATGAAAGCAGAAATTCATTGAGGGAAATTCATTTCCTGGAGTTCATTCCTCAAAAAAAGGAAAAACCAACAAATAAATGAACTCACAATACACCTCAAAAACCTAGAAAAGGAAGAGCAAAACAACAGCAAATGTAATCGAAGGCAAGAAATAATTAAAATCAGAGCAGAAATCACCGAAATTGAAACAAAAAAACCATTGAAAAAACTGATAAAACTAAAAGTTGGTTCTTTGAAAAAATAAATAAGATCAACAGACCCTTAGCCATGCTAACGAAGAGAACAAGAGAGAGAGCTCAAATTACTAACATACGGGATGAAAAAGGCAATATCACAACAGACACTACAGAAATACAGAAGATAATTAGAAATTATTTTGAAACCCTATATTCCAATAAAATAGAAGA
>NW_026000103.1:3138686-3195110 GCF_001458135.2 Marmota marmota marmota
TAGAGCAGATTATGCTAAGTGAAGCTAGCCAATCCCTAAAAAACAAATGCCAAATGTCTTCTTTGATATAATGAGAACAACTAAGAACAGAGCAGGGAGGAAGAGCAGGAGGAAAAGATCAACTTTAAACAGAGACATGAGGTGGGAGGGAAAGGGAGAGAAAAGGGAAATTGCATGGAAATGGAAGGAAACCCTCATTGATATACAAAATTACATATTAGAGAATTTGAGGGGGAAGGGAAAAAACAAGAGAAAGAATTAAATTACAACAGATGGGGTAGAGAGAGAAGATGGGAGGGGAGGGGAGTGGGGCTAGTAGAGGATAGGAAAGGTAGCAGAATACAACAGTCACTAATATGGCATTATGTAAAAATGTGGATGTGTAATCGATGTGATTCTGCAATCTGTATTTGGGGTAAAAATGGGAGTTCATAACCCACTTGAATCAAATGTATGAAATATGATATGTCAAGAGTTTTGTAATGTTTTGAATAACCAATAAAAAAAGAAATCTTATTGACTCATTAAAAAAACAACAAATATTACCCATTTAAATCTTGCAATAATTAATAAGGCTTTGCAGTGCCCACAATTTCACAGATAAAAGTACTGAGGCACAGAGAGTTTACTTCACTTGCCCAACCTCATGGTTATTTAATTAATAGAGCCAGGATTTGAACCCAGGCAATCTAGTTCTATAATCCATACTGTTTTTGTGTGTTTTGTTTTGTTTTACACTTGGGATTGAACCCAGAGGTACTTAACAACTGAGCCACATCTCCAGCCCTTTTTATTTTTCTTTTGAGAAGGGTTTCACTAAATTGTTTAGGCTCTTGCTTATTTGCTGAGGGTGGCCCGGAATCTGTACTATTAATCACTAGTTAATATTGCATCCTCGAAGAAGAGATGTAGGAAAGAACTGATACCTGAAGTTTCAACTTATCCAATGTCTGGGGGAAAAAAGTGCTGACAAAGGAGAAGGTGAACAGCAGACTTTGAAGTAAAAGGTTAAATTTGGTTTTACAAGGACCAAATGTAGAAAGCATCATGAGAAGAAGCATATTGGTTCTTGGGTTGGTTCTCTGGGTCCAACATTAATATTTGGAGGAAAGTATCCATGCTTTTATGTATGAAGGCATACCAATATAATCCCATCTGTTTTACTCAGCTTTTTCACTGCTATGACTAAAAGACCTGACAAGAAAATTAGAGGAGGAAAAGTTTATTTGGAGGCTTGCCGTTACAGAGGTCTCAGTCCATAGATGGTCAACTCCATTCCTCGGAGCTTGAGGTGAGGCGAACATCATGGTAGAAGAGTGTGGTGGAAGAAAGCAACTGACATCACAGGAGGAAACAGAGAGAGACTAAACTAAAAAAGGACAATACATAAACCCCAAAGGCACACTCCCAGGCACCCACCTCCTCCAGCCCACCCTATCTGCCTGAAGTTACCACTCAGTTAATCCATCATGGGATTCATTCACTGATTGGGTTAAAGCTCTCATAACCCAATCATTTCACCTCTAAACCTTCTTATAGTTTCTCACACATGATCTTTGGGAACACACCTCACATCTCAACCATAACACCATCACTAGTGCATTCACTCAGTGACTATATAGTTTGCCTAATTGTGGCTTACCTCAATGACCAAGATAAGCAATTCCTCTGCTTGAGGGGTTTACATCATAAAAGGGGAAAGGGATTAGCAACAAACATGCAAATAAATGCTGTCTATAAAACTTCATTATAGATGGGCTGGGAAGAAAATTAAGCTGAATTCATAGTGAGTGACTGTCAACCTTTGCTTTTCCCAGGGCTACCATAATAAAATACACAGGTTAGGCCGCATAGACAATAGGAATTTATCCTCTCACAGTTCTGAAGACTAGATATTCAAGATCAAGATGCCTTTGAAGCTGGTTTCTGGTGAGACTTTGTCTTACATTGGGCTACTATGACAAAATACCTTAGACTGGGTACTTTATAAACAATAGGAAATTATTGTTCAGTTCTGGAAGTTGGGAAGACCAAGATCAAAGTACCAACTGATTCTGTAGCTGTTGAGAGTTACAATTTTTTGTTACATAGATGGTGGCTTCCATATGTCCTTACATGGCAGAAGGAGCAAATAAATCCCTCCAGCCTTTTTTATAAGGGCACTTATAGGTTCCTCATGATCTAGTCACTGCTTACAGATTCTACCTCTTAATAACTATTGCTTTTAGGGTTTAACATACTAATTTTGGGGAGATGAATACAAATATTCAGGCCCTAGCAAGCCTTTTTTCCTGATTTGTAGAGAGTGCACTTCTCACTGTGTCTTCACAGGGCCTCTTCTCTATTCATACAGGGAAAAGAAAGCACGGGAATCTCTTCTTTTTCTTATGAGGCCCTAGTCCCCAAGAGTAGAACACCACCCTATGACCTCATTTAATCTTTATTACTTTCCTAAAGACCCTGTCTACAAATACCATCACATCCCACTTCAACACATAAGTTTGGGGTTGGTGGGAACTTAATTTAGTTTATGACATATTTCTACCCTTAAAACAACTTCCTTACACAAGGGAAAAAAAAGTGAGTCCTTATATAGGAACCCTAGAAAAAAATCGCAAAAAAAAATCACTTTTCTCCTACAATATTAAATAATATGGTTGATTAAAATAGTCAAGCTCCTTTTTTCCAGTACTGGGTATTGAACCCAGGGGTGCTAAACAATTGAGCCACATCCCCAGCCCTTTTTTGTACTTTATTTAAGACAGGGTCTCACTGAGTTGCATAGAGCCTCACTAAGTTGCTGAGGCTGTCTTTGAACTCACAATCCTTCTTCCTCAGTAATTAAGCTCTTAAAGATATAAAAGCCTCATCATTTGGCACTTACTGGAGAATTTGTGAAATGGTTGAATTAGTGAATTTGAAATGATTAATTTACTATTTTTTTATTTTAAATGAAGTGAATATCTACAACATTCTCTTATATATATTTACACAGAAGTTAAACATAATTATTTCCATCCCATAATAGGTAATTACTAGATTTGGAAATCACGGAGCTTCCATGATGGGGTACTTGTACTGGTTAACCCTCCCCCTTGGCCTTTAAGTAGCCAATTATAAGTCACAGTAGCCTCTAATACACAACTGCCGCTGGGTAAGCTAGTTAACCAAGGACAAGCAATCTAAACGGTGGTCACACGTGAGGCTCTGGGTTCAATTCCTAATACCCCCTGGGGAAAAAAAAAGCACCTGGTAAGGCACAGAAGAGGAGGTCTAATGCAAAAGGCTGAGCTGGACCAGCCCTATTCCCTCTTGTAGAGATTAGAAATGAGCCATAGGAACTGAAGTTGAAAGAAGACAGAGGAACTATGAAGTAGAATCAAGGGTTACAGGGGATATACTAAGTGGTTGTGAGAGATTTTAAGTATTCAGAATCTATAACTTAGAGAAATTGCATAGATGAGAGAGTGAGTAGGAAAAGTCACACAAAAAGAGTTAATTTCCCAAATTAGTGCCAAGATAGTGCCCCTTAACTCAGACACAGTGCAGAGGGAAGGAAGACTAGCCAGGGGGCAAAAAATGGACTCACTGTAGGCTAATGACTGTTTTCATACCTCACTATTGGAAGTCAGGCAGCTAAACTGATTAGAGAGGAAATTTATCACTTCCCACTGTTCTTGTCCTTCGCTTATGTCTCTATATGGTGCAGTAAAGAAAAAGGTCAGGTAGAAACATACGAGATCCCCAATATGTACAACTGATTCCTCACTCTAGCATCAAAAAATAAATTCAACCCTCCAAGAGTCGGTAAGGTAGACAAATGTGAGTCCTGTGTGTTCGCAGACTACCTACAACATGTGACCCTCACTCTACCTGTTGTGGGTATTCCATGGCCATTCATTAAGAAGGGTAGAAAAATTCTCTTCTGAAACCTTTCTACAGCCCTTATCTTTTTAACCACTCATCTGCTCATCTGTTCCATGAAGCACACACCTTCTAAGTCCTACGTTCTGTTGGCATTCTGTGCTCCATTTCCATTGCCAGAATGGAAATGTTTGTACTCCTGAGAATGGAGAGAAGGAAGTCTATTAAGGCACTTAGATTCAGTATAAGATATCTGAAGAAAAAGAGGACATTAGGCAGAAGGGGACTCTCTTTCCCATATAGTTTTTACATCTATTGTACCAAAAGGCCTCTTTCTCTAATTTGAACTAAGTAACAAAAAGCCGTCTCAAAGGTATGGGCACCAGACTTGGATTCTGTTAGCTTCTCAACTCATTCCAACAAATTCCTTTTTTATTAAGGTTAATGATGAACATCTCTGTTCTTTGCAACTCAAAGAGCCCATATAAACCAAAGTACTCAACCATCTTTAACCATGAATGAATACAAATAAGTAACAGTTGAGAATGAATGGATGCAGTTAACAGATTTACTCAAGAATCTTATATCTACACTAACATCCCTCTGAAATTTCTTATTAATAATTTTCTTCATAAAGTATTTCTTCACAATTAACACAAAAGGTCAATATCCATATTACTTCTGAGTATAATATAATCTGAATTATTGAGATTTTATTATATTCTCGACTATCAATGTATTAGTTATCTTTTTGTTGCAGTGACCAAAATACTTGACAAGAACAACTTAAAGGAGGAAAAGTTTATTTTAACTCACAGTTTCAGAGGTTTAGTCCATTGGCTGAGTCCATTGCTCAGGGCCCAAGGTGAGACCGAACATCATGGTGGGAAGGCTGAAAAGACTGGTAGAGAAGTGCTGCTCTGCTCAAGGTGGTTAAAAATCAGAGAGGGCAAGGGGAAGGGACTGCAGCAAAGATGAACTTTCAGGACACGCCCCCAGTGACCTACCTCCTCCAGTCATGCCCCACCTGCCTACCATTACCCCCCAGTTAATCCACTCAAACTAGGATGGACTGATTAGGCCATAGTTCTCAATCCAATCATTTCACCCTGAACATTCCTGCATTAACATAGGTGTTTTGTGGAGATAATGCATATCCAAATCATAACAATCAACTACTACTGATTGTTGAAAGTATTTTTGGTCAATGGGATATCTACATGCAAAAGAATTAAGTTGGGCCACCAACTTAATAAAATTTCACAACAAATAAAAAACTAACTAAAAATGGAAATTAAAGACATATATCTAAAAATTAGATCTATACAACTCTTAAAGAAAACATAGGTGTAAATGTTGGTGATGTTGATTTAGGTGATTTTTCCTTAAACATGACAACGAAAGCACTACCAACAGAAATAAAAAGTAGATACACTGGAATTCATTGAAATTTAAAAACTTTTGTGTTTCAAAGGACATCATCAAGAAAGTGGAAATGAAACTCACATATTAAAATATTTAAAAATCATATAACTGATTTATATAATATGTGAATTTATAATATATGAAGAATTTATAATATATGAAGAACTCTTAAAAATAAATAATAAAATGACAAACAAGCCAATTTAGAAATGACGAAAGGATTTTAACAGACATTTCACCAAAAAAGAAATGGACAATGAGTATATGAAAAGATGCTCAGTATCATTTAGTAAATGCAAGTCAAAACCAAAATGAGATAGTCCTTCACATGCACACCAGAATGGCTGTAATAAAAATGTTAGGTAATAGCAAGGGTTGATAAGGAGAATTGAACCAGCATTGCTTGTAGGATTATAAAATGGTGCAGTTGCTTTGGAAAATAGTTCGGTGGTTCTTCAGAAAGCTAGAGTTACCATTTCACCCAGTGGTTTATCATCTCAAAAAGAAATCCAGGCCCATTACATTTACTTTACAGACCCTTCTCTTTTAAGGCCATACGAAAAGCTAATCTCCTTTGTCTCTATGAATTTGCCTCCTCTGGACATTTTATACTATTAGAGTCACACATACTCTTTTGTGTCAATATAAACTCCTAAGTTTGTATCCAAGGGAATTGAATATCTATATTCATGTAAAAACTTGTATATAAATGTTACCTATAATCGTTATCTATAATAGCCGCAGAGTAGAAACATGCAAAAGATTGCTAACTGTTGAACAAATACACAAGGTGGTCTATCTACACAATGGTCTATTATTCTGCCATAAAAAGGAATGACGTATTGACCTATGGTACAACATGAATGAATCTTGAGAACGTTATGCTAAAGGAAAGGAACCAGACATCCCAGAGGAGGATGGCATGGGGAATGAATGTTAAAGAGCATGGGGTTTCTTTCTGAAGTGATAAAAATGTTCTAAAATTAGGGAGTGGTGATGATTGCACAGCATTATTACTGCTGACTTCTTCATTTTGAAAAAGTAAATTTTATGATATGCAAATTATGTATCAATAAACTATTTCTTCTTTTTAAATTTTTTTTAGATAGTAATAGATTGGCATAATTACCCAGCCACATTGTAATCTTATACTTAACTTTTATAATTTATTTAGTTATTCAACAAGCATTGATTAAGAACCTGATATTTATAGGCAATTTGCTAGGTACTAGGAATAGAGAATTCAACTGAATGACCCTAAGGAATTAATAGACTAGCAGAACTAATATGAACATTAAAATATAGCTATAATAATATATGATATGTTTTATAAAACAGAATGACAGTTTTACAGAGTATTAGCTCAGAATCTAATCTATAACAAAAAAGTATCTTGAGGGCTGGGGCTGTAGCTCATTGGTAGAGCACACACCTCACACATGTGAGGCACGGGTTCGATCCTCAGCACCACATAAAGATAAATAAAGATATTGTGTCCAACTACAACTAAAAAATATTTTTTAAAAAAGTATCTTGAAATTAATTCCTTTACCTTCCCTGCCTTACTCTTTGGAGATTAAGCAGTCTATTGTCAGGATGTCACAGAAAAGAAAGAGCAACAAGAAACCTGTTTCGAGAAGGGTGCAGCTGCACAAGCCTGTGATCCCAGCTATTCTCTAAAGATCCCAGCTACTCACCTGTAATCCCAGCTATTCACCTGCAATCCCAGCTGCACAGAAGGATCGCAAGTTTGAGGTCAGCTTTGGCAACTTAGTAAGACTCTCTCTCAAACTAAACTAAACTAAAATAAAAGGCTAGAGATGTACTCAGTGGTCGAACACTTGCCTAGCATGCACCAGACCCTGAGCACAAACCCCTGGTACTTCCAAAAATGAAAACCAAAACAGAACAAAAAAGCTTTTTACCTGTTCTTACACCGTCAAGAGTGGGTGGTCATGAGGATCACATACAAACTGTCATTTTTAGGCCAAATGTTTACTTCCACCTTAGAGAACATGGCAGTTTTACAAGCACTTTTAGCCAATGAGATTCTGTTTACTCTTGATTTGACATTCAGATATTTGTCATTAAAACCAATATCCCATGTTTTCCTTGCCTTCATCACATCTGAATAGTGAACAAGTAGGTGTCATACTTCCACCAAAGTAGCTTAGACTTGTATCTTGGTTTTGTTGAAAGTAATGCTATTTTCCAAAACCCTTAAGATCTCTCCCACTTATCACCACCACCCATCTAGAAACATCCAGGTCACACCTTCAGATCAGATGTACCTGTTTTCCCAGAAAGCTACTTAGAGCTGAGCTGAGTTGAAAGAAATTGAAAAATGGACCACCACCTCTCTCAAAAGCATGCCAAATGCATGTGAGAGGTTACACCAGTATACCTTATTTGTGTCTGTTTTCAGAGGAACACTAACAATGAAAACTTCTGCCAGTAGAACTTACTCTGAAGTGGTTGGCAACGTAACTCTAGTCATTTCCCCCATTTATTTAACCTTAAAAATATTTCCAAAGATTTAAACTATTTCCTGTGCTTCATGGTATGGCTTCCCACACCCGAACAACTTTACATCATCGAGCGAGAATGCACAATGGGGAATGGTCAGAATCTAACGAAGAACAGTTTTATTTCAGCACAGTTGTATGGGTAGCTATTTTTTTCCTTCCTCTCTTTATTTCACTGTCTAAGAGATCAGAGCTCAGCTGGCTATGTTCCAGGCAAATATATTTCAGACAGAGCAGCGAGGCATCTAGGTAAGACAAATGCCTTTCCCACCTCCCTCTGACTTATGTTTACTTATACTACTTCTCTTCCTGCAGGCCAATTGCATTCCAGCAGCAAAATCTGTGTACATTTAATTTAAAAACAAACATTGAGATACTTCTAGATAAAAGACTAAGAATGTGCATAATTGCTTCATCATTTATAAGGACTTTTGCTAATTTTTATGACCCATGTGCCTTGGCCTGAATTATCTTATTAGAACCACATTACTGAATTTGTCTCTTCTAAGGTCACTTATATGTCCATTTTTGTCTAAGCTTCCCTTCAAGAAAGGAAAAGAGAAAGGGAACTAGCAATCCCTGGCATGAGACAGAACAAAGAATCTTCTTAAGAAAGAAAAGGTTACTGTCACCTGTTTCTGGAAACCACATTCAAAGACAAACTGCTCAGTCCAAAGGGAATGCCTGCAGTCATCTACTGCAGCCCAGAAAATCCATTAAAATCATTTGGTGCATGTGATAGTAGAAATACTAAGAAAAGAAGACTTGCTGGCAGCCCTCGCCAGAGCACCTGTAAACCAGCTGCCTTGTGCCAAGTCACTGCAGCACATGTGGTCTATAATGATGCTACAAATATTCCCATATTCCTTCTGTCCTCATGGGAAGACAAAAAAGAATACTTCCGCCAAGACTGTATCCTAAAACATTAACCTTCATTACAGAGTTATATGGTACCATCTGTGTTGTGGGGACACTCTGGGACATTTTTTTCCCTTTTTGGTTGTTGTAATGTGTTTTGAATATATAAAATGTTCATGATCAGAATGAAAAATCGTTTGAATAAAAGTTTAAAAATTATATTCAAGTGCTATCATCATCTTTTTGGTTAAGTGGCATTCTCCACAAACTAGTTGATTATAAACTTTGTTAAGTTTAAGGTTTTATCTTAACAACTGCTTCCCCATTAAATATGTAATATTATATTCAGGTATCTATAGGTAGTGAATAAAATGATTCCATTCAATTATATGTGGCAGCCCAGTTGAGCCCGTTCTCCTAGGTTTTCATTTATTGTTAGAAACAAAGTCTTCCAAACATGTACATACTGTCTCTATTCCATGTCCACTCTCTCCCTATCTTTGACTAATTAACTATATAAACTTAAAGTTTAAGTTTTAGCCTCTCCATATGTCAGGGGAGTTCAAGTCTCCTATGTTGGGTCAGCTCTCCTTTCTTTCTTTCTTTCTTTCTTTCTTTCTTTCTTTCTTTCTTTCTTTCTTTCTTTCTTTCTTTCTTTCTTTCTTTTTGAGGTTATATCAACATTTTATATATTTTTTTATTTAATTGATTTTTTAAAATACATGACAGCAGAATGCATTACAATTCTTATTACACATATAAAGCACTATTTTTCATATCTTTGTATATAAGTATGTTCACACCAATTCATGTCTTTATACATGTACTTTTTTTGTAATACAATTCTTATTACACATATATACCACAATTTTTCATATCGCTGTTTGTATATAAAGTATGTTGACACCCAATTCGTGTCTTCATACGTATACTTTGGAGAATGATGTCCATCACATTCCACCATCCTTGCTAATCCCCTGCCCCTCCCTTTCCCTCCCACCCTTCTTCCCTATCTAGAATTCTCTAGTCCTCCCATGCTCCCCCTCCCTACCCCACTATGAGTCAGCCTCCTTATATCAGCAATAGTAACAAAAACAGCATGGTGTTGGCACCAAAACAGAATGGTAGACCAAAGGTACAGAATAGAGGACACAGAGAATAACCCACAAAATTACGATTATCTTATATTAGACAAAGGTGCCAAAAAAAATGCATTGGAGAAAAGATAGCATCTTCGACAAATGGTGCTGGGAAAACTGAAATTCCATATGCAACCAAATGGAATTAAACCCCTATCTCTCACCATGCACAATATTTAACTCAAAATGGATCAAGGACCTAGAAATTAAACCAGAGATTCTGTGTCTAATAGAAGAAAAAGTAGGCCCTAATCTTCATCATGTGGGATTTGGCCCCAACTTCTTTAATAAGACTCCTTTAGTGTAAGAATTAAAACCAAGAAACAATATATGGGATGGAATCGAACTAAAAAGTTTCTTCTCAGCAAAAGAAATAATCTGTGAGGTGAACAGAGAGCCTACATTCTGGGAGCAAATTCTTACCCCTCACACATCAGATAGAGCCCTAATCTCTAGTGTATATAAAGAACTCAAAAAGCTAAGCACCGAAAAAACAAATAACCCAATAAACAAATGGGTAAAGGTCCTGAACAGAAACTTCTCTGAAGAAGATATGTAATCAATCAACAAATATATATAAAAAAGCTCATCATCTCTAGCAATCAGAGAAATACAAATCAAAACTACTCTAAGATACCATCTCACCCCAATAAGAATGGCAGCCATTATGAAGACAAACAACAAGTGTTGGCAAGGATGTGGGGGAAAAGGTACCCTATACATTGCTGGTGGGACTGCAAATTGGTGCAGCCAGTATGGAAAGGAGTATGGAGATTCCTTGTAAATCTGGGAATGGAACCACCATTTGACCCAGCTATCCCACTCCTTGGTTTATACCCAAAGTACTTAAAAACAGCATACTACAGGGACACAGCCACATCAATGTTTATAGCAGCACAATTCACAATAGCTAAACTGTGGAGCCAACCTAGATGCCCTTCAGTGGATGAATGGATAAAAAAAAAATGTGGCATATTTTTTTTTTTACTCAGCAATAAAAGAGAATAAATTCATGACATTTGCAAGTAAATGTATAGCATTTGAGAAGATAATGCTAAGTGAAGTTATCCAATCCCCCCCAAAAAACAAATGCCAAATGTTAGCTCTCCTTTCTTTCTGAGTATATGCCTGAAATGAGCTACAGATTCCCTGGAGCAATCACTGAGATTTTGTCGATTTGGTCCTAAGGGAGGAAAAAGATTAGTGGCTCTTCAAAATATTAACCCAGAGAAAATAATAGCTGTAATATCCAAATTACAGTAGTTCCTCAGACAGGCTAAACTAAAGCAAGTTCATTTTAAGAAAGACTTGAAAGTACTTTGAGAGAATCAACTTCTATGACAAAGCAATTGGTTCCTTAATATTTTCATTGCAAACCTGAAAAGCATCTAATGTCAGACTTCCACAATATTCTTCAGTTATACTTTCCTTTAAACAGAAAATAACCAGCCAGAGCTTATCACCAATTGAGGAAATAGGGTCACATGTATTCTCAAGTAAAGAAATGTGCTGCCTCATGCAGAGGAGATATATCTGAGGCAAGCAACAGAAATCTACACAAAGGAGCATGAGCAAAAATGGCTCTGTGTCGGGCCTGAAGCAGAAACACAGCCAGGCCTCATGGAGGCCTAGAAAAGAATTAAACGTTTCCAGAATCCAAGCAGCCCTTCCTCTCCCTTCAGGCTGTGTGGCTGCTTTTCTACTCTCTCAGCTCTGTCTATCATCCTCTCTCTCTCTCTTTGGACTAGGCTTTCACTTCTCCCTTAGAGCTCTGCCATTACTGAACTCACTTCCCACACAAGCGTTTCTGTGTTTCTCATTTCAAATCCGTATGTGGGACAGAATCTGTTTGGCCCAGGTTAAGTCAGGTGTTTGTTGCTCATCCAACAAGCTAGGGACAGAGGCCAAGGACATGCAGCAGAGGTGGATCTAGTGGAACTTGCATAGGTTCTTCGAGATATCATTGTCAACCTGTTGATCATCCAGTCAGCACACCCTCTGCCCACACATACAATGCCATGGATGCCCCTGTGTAACATGGACCAACCTTTTCCTAACAGTCTCCAAGTGCACTCTCTGAATTCCCAGGGGCAGCAAACTCACAGTCCCTTCCAGCCAATGCCTGCAGAGATGTTGGGACCAAGGCTCTCAGAGTTCACTATCTCCAGATAATGTTTGCTCCTGAGCTCAAATTAACTACTCAGCCAAATGACTGACTAAACAATAAATGGGACTACCATCTGTGAAATTGTGGAGAAGATTGAAGAAGCATATTGGGCTGGGCACAGTGGCACACACCTGTAATTCCAGGAGCTCGGGAGGCTAAGACAAGAGGATCATGAGTTCAAAGACAGCCTCAGCAAAATGAGGTGCTAAGCAACTCAATGAGATCCTGTCTCTCGATAAAATACAAAAAAAAGGGGGGGGGCTGGGGAGGTGGCTCTGTGTTTGAGTAAAAAAAAATAATAGTGGATTGGTTGATCTTTCTATACTTTATCAGCAAACAGAACAGATGGAGAGTGTGAGTGATATTCAAAAATTTCACCCATATCTATGGAATGCCCCATTTATTGATTGATTTATATGCAGTGCTGAGAATCAAGCCCAGTGCCTCATACATGCTAGGCAAGCACTTTACCACTGAGCTAAAACCTAGAATGACTTTGACCAGTCCTGATAGACACCAGCCTAAACATAGGGAGAAGTCTCAGGAGACCCCTATTTTTTCCAGGCATTGACCATGTACTTGCTGGACTATGGGGACCACCCAGGTGGGACCCCTACCCCTGTCCTAGGTACCTTTGCCTTTGAGCCTGTATCCGCCATGAAACACCCAAAGTCATATTTCATGACTATGTTGGTATGAAGACAAATACAATCTTGGCTGGATTCATTATTTCATATTTATTATTGTTATATTCATTTTCTCTTCTCACTTTTAAAAGAAACTAAAACATTGTGTGCTCCTGACTGTAACTTGGCCCTGATAGATCAGTCAGCCCTGGTCCCAGGAGAGAAGCAGAGCCTACTTACCAAATTACATTTCAGTTACACACATGGCCATATTGGGTACCAACTAAATTTCAACCCTCAACCTACCTGAACTGCATGTTGTCAGTGAAAGGACTTTACAGCTAAAATTATTTTTACATGTTACTATATATTTACAATTGAGAAAGAAACCACAGCTATATTTTGTATTCTCTATTGGCATAGAGGTATGCATAGAGAATATTTAGGAAGGATATGCACAGATTGGGTACAATGACTCTCACTGGAAGAAGAAGTTGAGGTTATTATAGGGTCAAAGGGGACTTTTCCTTTATTTGGATGTGTTAATTGCTTTACATGAGAATTTATTTCATGTGTTCCTTATGTAACTGAAACATTAAACAGTCAATTAAAGGCTAAGTATACCATCTGGCCCAAGAAGGCTGGAGATAAGCCCAGAAGATCTGCCTTGAAGGGCTATAATGTTTATAGCTAAATGCTAAGCACAAAGTCCCTAGAGCCAGACTGCCCAAGGCTGTGTCCCAGCTCTGTCATTGACCACTTACTTGGCCTTCTATCTGGGTTTCCTCTGCTACAAAATGGAAGAAGTAATTGTAATCTACCTTAGAAGGTTATTATAAAGATTAAATGAGTTTAGTATCTGCAAAACTATTGGAAAAGTGCATGGGGCATGTTATACAGTAAGTTATAGCTGATATATTACGAATGTTGTCATTAATTATTTTTATTTTTAACAAGTTCTCCTAACTGTCCCCTTTGGTAAGTAGTATGAAAGGTGGGAAGCCTTGCTGTCTCCACACAGGAGGATTTGTTGCAGAGCAGTATGTCGGACAGAAAAAGGCACACTCAGGCATGGAGCGTGGTCAAAGGATGAGTCCCCAAGGTGGCAGTGAAGCTTCATGAGGAGCCGATACTCGGTAACAAGGACAACAGCCATGACTTCAGTCCATTAAAGAAACAGGCATGTTTCATTCTGTGCACAGCAAAACACACTGAGGCCTCGCTGTGCACCAGGCTGTGCTAGATGCAGAGGGTGCTGATATCATGGTGACCAGCAAGCAGAGAAAAAATTCCACTCCAGATACAAATATATACCCAAAGCCATGCCCCAATTCCCACCTCCTCCAGCCACACCCTATGACTTCAGTTACCACTCAGTTATAATTCCATCAGGTATTAATTCACTAATTAGATAAGACTCTCACAGCCCAATCACTTCTCGTCTGAACCTTCTGGCATTGTCTCACACGTGAGCTTTTGGGGAACACCTCACATCAAAACCATAACCAGATGGGGGACAGGTGATGTATTCCTCACTGTGGTTACCATATATTAGGATTTGGAAGAATAAAGATCTGTGTCCATGAGGTGGAAAAATAAGTACAGTTGAGAGATTGTCCAAGAATGTCTTACCCTGTGGCGGGAACAAAAGGAAAGAGGAATAGGAAACCACGGCCCTGGAAACTATGCCAGATTCAGTTAGGCCTGGTCTGATCAGCTGTGTAATTGCTGAATATGCAATCTATAGCCTCCTGTGTGCTGTTCCAACTCATTTCTACAACTGCAGAAAATCTGGAGACGATGTGCATTATGTGTACAATTGGGCTGTGTCTTCTCCAGTCTCTAGCGCGTTGTTTTATTTAGGACATGCCAGAATTTGGCAAGTTTACCTAAATCAACACCAAATTCCAGGAGTTTGAATGCTGACATAAAATCATTTTTGAGTGCTTTAAAAAAAAAACAACACAACTGCTCTTCATTCAAGGAAAATATTAGCATGGAATAACTGAGAGATTGCCTGTGGGAGGGAGTATTTAAAACAGTTCAAAGCTGTGTTCCTTTTCCAAATTACATATATCTACGAGCTCTCAGTAGAACTGATTAAATACTGATGCCTAATAGCATCATACATCAGCAAGAAACCAAGTCCCTGGAATCTTTCCATCACTGCTGCTATGCTGGCTGGCAGTCATGCTGGTTAAACCACACCTCATTGAAGCAAGCTGCATTCTCCAACATAAAACTCTGTGATGTGAAAACCCTGCTAAATGCTGGGAAGAGTATTGCTAGATGTTCCAAAATACTGATGTGCATCACTGATGGTTTGTAAAGTAATTTGGAGGTTATGTGGAAGAATAATCTTAGCAAATATGGATATTTTAATGCACATCAAAAAGAATATAATTCATATTTCAATCTCGTGATTTTTACAAACATATTTGCTTTGGGAGAAGCTGAATCTGGTACCATCAGGGTGATTCACCTTAGGCCAATCCCCAAATTAACAGGTATGGTATCAGGTGATATCAAGTTATAGTAAGAGAAGGAGGAGGAGAAGGGAGAAGAAGAAGAGGAGGAGGAGGGAGGAAAAGAAGGAGAGGAGAGGAGAAAAGCTATGATGGCCAGGCACCAATGTCTGGCAGTTGGGGATTATTACTGGAGTATGAAGAACACTGAATTGAGAATGGTTAACGTAGGCTTATTGGGAAGGTTCAAGCATTGATAACAATGTCCTTGAAGACAGGGACTATGTCTTCTTTAAAATTATATTAGTTTCATATTGTTGTTATAACAAAGACCTCCACAAAATTTCCTTGCCTTTTTAAGCTTCTAGATGATACAAAAATTCCTTTTCTCATGGCTACTCCACTCCAATTTCTACTTCTGTCATCACGTCTTCCTCTCTAACTCTGGCTCTCTTACCTGCTTCTTTCATTTGCTAAGGATATTCATGATTACATTGATCCCATCTGGATAAACTCTCTGTGTTGGATTCTAAACTTAATCACAGCTGCAAAGTCTACTTTAAGCTGTGAATAAGAAGGAAAGGCTTGATTTTCCTATCTTGAATAGATGACTATAAAATCAGGCATGGGGGAACCGCTTTCATCCATTGGCCAACATGCACAACAGGATTCTGTTCTCTAAGAGAAACAAGTCAGATGATCCCTACAATCAGGCTTGCTTTCTGCCTGAAGGTATACTGTAGACCATGGAGGAAGATGGACATCCCTGAAGAACATGGCAGAGTTACAAGAGACAAAGATAAGTCTTTAAGAAAATTAAGGTGACTGGAAATTGCCAGCTGCAGTTCTGGGAGTAGGAAACTATGCAGAAATAGCTTCAGGAACCTGCAGAGGGGCCCGCTTGTGTCATAGCTGAATACTGAAATCTGCACACACAGGCTAAAATCCAGAAGACTAACAAAGCATCTGCTCAATAGCTATGGACTTAGTGGCTCACAGAGCTCACCTATGGTTACAAGTTGTACCTGGAAGGTAGGGATACTTGATCTCATCAAGCATTTAGTAGAAGCTCCAGTAAGACACTTTAGAAAGGGATTAAAAATCCCTAAAGTGTATAATACTTTAGAATCACTCTAATAAACATTTATAAAAGTTTCAAGAAGATCAAAATGATCAGCAAACTGAAGTGAACACCAGAGGAGAGACTAACACTCTTCAAAGGTTGACAATAAAATCCATAGATTTGATGAAGTAATTTTACCAATGTCTAACATATCAAATATCATATTAGAAATACCAAGAAGCAGGAAAATAACCAAGATGAAAATTTTTCAATTGAAAGGCTAACAAATGATAGAATGAAATTGCAATCAAAGACACTAGCTACTGTATGTTCAAATGAGGATATAAATGGAAGACACAAAAATAAACCAAAAGGAGCAACTATTTAAAGAAACACAGCATCTAAAATGAAAACAATTAGACATTCAAAAGGAAACATAATTAAATTGACAACACAGTAGTACAGATTATCCAAATAAAGCAGGAACAAGATGAAAAGTTTAAAAAATAAAATGTACTGCAATGATCTTTGAGACAACAGTATATGGTCTAATATATACACATTTTGGATCTCAGAAGAAGAGTGGCAAATAAAAGAATAAAAATTTTATAAGAAATAATGGTTAAAATCTTTCTGAATGTGATGATAGTAAAGCTCAATGATTCTGAAAATGCTTGGGGATTTAGCTTAGTGATAGAGTACTTGCCCAGCAGGCACAAGGCTGAGTTTGGTCTTTAGCCCTTAAAAAAAAGAAAGAATACACATGCAAAAACAAAAACCTATTCAAGGAACACACTAAACATTTTTTTCCTAAGAGATGTAAAAGAAAAATATTAATGCAAGGAGAAAAGAAAAGATGTATTACCTAATTGAAACTAGCATAAGAGTATAATAGATTTATTGGCAGTAACTATGGGAGCCAGAAGACAATGAAATCACATCTTTAGAGTGTTGAAAGTTGAAAAAAAAAATTTAAAAAGACTTTATCAACCTAAAATTTTAAATCTAGCAAAATATCTTTTTAAATTTAAGAAAAATACTATTTTATACAACAAAAATGTAGAATTCATTTCCAGCTACTATGCATTACATGAAGTCCTGCATTGAAGGAAGTCCCCAAGAGCAAGCAGAATGTTAGCAGCTGAGAAGTTTAATCTGCACAAAGGAATGAAGCACACCAGCCATGGAATATATTCAGATAGATATTTAAAACTTTTCTATAGATAGAGGGGTGGGAGGGAAAGGGAGGGGGCAGGGGATTAGCAAGGATGGTGGGATGTGATAGACATCATTATCCAAAGTAGATGTATGAAGCACGAATTGGTGCCAACATACTTTATATACAACCAGATATGAAAAATTGTGCTGTATATATGTAATAAGAATTGTAATGCTTTCTGCTGTCATTTATTTTTTTAAAAAATCAATAAAAAAAAGATAAAGCAAAACTAGTAACAATGTTTTGTGTGGCTTATAGCATATATATTTTTAAAGTAAAAATAAGAACAACGTATTATAGGTTTTACAACGTGGATGACCACAATAGCCAAAGTAACAGACTATAGAAATGAAAACATATTGTTGGAAGTTTCTTTCATTATACATGAAATAGCACACAGTAGCACAGCCTTTAATTCAAGTGGCTCAGGAGGCTGAGGCAGGAGGATCACAAGTTCGAGGTCAGCCTCACAAACTTAGCAAGACTGTAAGTAACTTAGTGGGACTCTGTCTCAAAATAAAAAGTAATAGGCTGGGTATGTGGCTCAAAGGTTAAGTCCCCTTGGGTTCAATCCTTGTTACAAAAAGAAGAAGAAGAAGAAGAAGAGGAGGAGGAGGAGGAGGAAAGTTTATATAAAAGAGATTGTAATCCTAGAAAAAACACAAAAACTAAATTAACAAGGTCTAGATAATAAGATTTTAATGCAACAGTGACCATAAAATGAAATCATAAAAAATTCTCAATCCTAAAGAAGGCAGAAATTGGCGGGGGGGGGGGGGGACAAGGAAGAACAGATGTGATTAAATTTTTAAAAATCACAATGATTGACTTAAATCCAATCAGATTGATTGTGAATATTGTAAACTACAGTAAGATAGAAATTTTCATAATGAATAAAAAAGCAAGGTCAAGTATGATAAATCTTTTGAAAAGACTTTCTGTGATAAATCTTAACATAAAGACACAAACATGTTAAAAATAAAATCACAGGAAAAAAATATGCCACAGATATACTAATCATGATCATGGCAGCAATAGCTTTCTTTTCCTGTTATTTTCATGTGGGGTGGTGGTGTGATATCACTCCTCAAGCAAAAATGGGTCTCACAGACCGTAATTTTGAGCAAAATAAATCAGACTCAGAGATAAAAGTATCATTTGCCTTATTTTATATGTAGAAGCTAGAAGGAGAAAAAAATAAACGGGGGAAAAGGAGATACCAAGGAAGTAAAGGGAGACCCTTAGAGCAGAGGAGGGGGATAAGGGGAGAGAGGTGGGAAGGTTGGGGGAGTGACAGGGGAGTGACTAGGGATTGAAATAAATCAAACGACATTTTTATGTATATAAGAATAGGCCACAATGAAACCCACCATTCTGTATAACTAACATGCACCAATGTTTTAAAAGAGAGAAAAAAAATGGGTCTCACAGATGTTCATGTGACAGTTTTCAAACTGAAAACCAGAGGATGTCAGTAGGTGTTGGGCTGAGAGGTTTGGGCGAGAGAGACAGGCAGGGGTTTGCCTTTTATCTAGTATGGAATTAAAGCTAAGTGAGGCATTTTGAAGAAGTTTGGATCAGGGTCCATTGACAGTTAAGTTGGGTCCCCTCCGAAAAGGTTTGACATCTCATCTGCTTATGAAGCATGTCAAGTTTCAAGCCTCCTCCTCAGCAAGAAAGCCTGTCCAAAAAGCGTTAACCAAGAATTAGAAAGAACAGGCCCAGGACATTCTAAACAATGATTTCATACTCTGGGTTTATTCTGGGTTTCCCTGAGTTTCCATGGTAACCATTTATTGTAAAGACTTGGCATCTTTTGGGTTAAGTTATAGGGTAAAGGCCAATAAAATTAGTGAAACAGAGCTCTTTTGAGGTCCATGAGTACATCAAGCAGCCCAAACCAATGTTTGATCTGGGACCACATCTAGCTCCTCCACTCCCACTTTGTGATTCCCCTGGGATGGAAAAATAGTAGAATAGCAGAGGTTTCACTGAATCTTCAGATATATTTCACTACTGGAGACTGCCTAGTCTAGAGAGAAATGGAGGAAAAACCTTGCAAGTCCTGATATTAATTCTTATCAGTCCAGCAAAAAAATCTTGATGAGAAGTTTAATCTGAAAATCTTTCTTGGAAACTCTGATAAGCAGCAGCATGATCACCAGGAAAGTTACATGCAATAAAGATATCTAGGCCTCATGGAAGAGAGAAAAGAGGAATTTCAGCAAAAATACTGATAATGTCCACTCCACCTCTTCTCTCCCCTTCCCACTGAGTCACAAATGAAGACACTTGAAGAAAGAAAGGCAGAGTAAATTATTGCCAGTGTCTGAGAAGGAGGCCCCTTGGAAAGAAAGTAGCTTCACTTAAGCATAGGATTAGTGAGCTCATCTCAGAATAGAGCTTCATTTAGGAATACTAATTTTATAGCACAGGTCAACACAGTCCAATGACCCAGCCTCTTGTGAGCCAGCAAGAACTCCTAGTAGTAAGATACACAGAGATCATCTATGTGTATTTCAAAAATTACAGAGCGATACCCCAGAGCTCTGCTCTCTCCCACAGATGGTTTAGACTCAAACATCATCTGGTCTGTTAGTCCACACACTGATGATTCTATTTCTGTTATTTCTGATAAATGCTTAATTTTTTGATGAGTACAAAGCCATTGAAAGCTTTGAAATTGCAATTTTAAAAAGCTGTAGCTTCAAAGGAAACAAAATTCAAAGGCTAAAAAAAAAAAAAAAAAAAAAAAAAGGAAAGAAAGTGCCAAGAAGATGACGGATGTCCACGGAGTAGTGGGATGAGTCACTTATTAGAAGGAGCAATTTTGAAGGACAAAGAGCAAATCATGCAACATGAAGATCTCCAGGCCTAAGCAAAGCACAGTAATCAGCAAGAGACAAAGAAAAGTAACTGTTGAAATGGAATATTTATCCTTAATATCAAAAATCTACTAGCTTAATGTTAAATCAGAAGAAAGGTGTATGTTGGAAAACTGAACCACAGTAACATTCATAAAACGATATGCCTGGTTTTAAAGTTTATACCCTTTGCCATGAAGCACTTAGGAATAAACGGACCTGCAAGCAGCATTTTAAAGCTTACCCTTTGTGCAAAGGGAAGTGTTAGGTGTGTATTAAAGCTATCTTGTGCTCAAATCAAGGTGTCATAACCAGGGCTGGTCTACTGCAAGAGAGGTGTCTGTTCCCAATTTGAATGAGAATTTTAGAAGCAGCTCTAGAAGTGGCAAGGCATTGGGAACCGGGAGGAGGAGTGTCTTGGAACCACTAGGAGATTTTAGAAAGAACTTGAAAAGAAAGGTCTGTGTATTCTGTTCAGTTCTACCCCTGGTCCCCCAGAGGGATGGAATGAACTGAGGAGAGATCCCAGACCCTCTAGGATCCCACCGCCCAGGTGGTGTGGCTCAATGAAAAAGGGCCTCTGCTCTTACATGTCCACAGAGGGAGTGAATAAGAGTTTAAAAGTCCCCATGATCTTGGCTTACATATGTGCTCAAAAAGATATTTTTTACGGGGCTGGGGTTGTGGCTCAGTGGTAGAATGCTTGCCTAAGCATGTGTGATGCCCTGGGTTCGATCCTCAGCACCACATAAAAATAAATAAATAAAACAAAGGTATTTGTTTTATAGTGTCCAACTACAACTAAAAAATAAATATTTTTTTTTTTAAAAAGGTATTTTTACTGCTGAGTGACAAGCGTTCAACCAAAGCTGGAAAATGAGAATTCATCTAATATACTTACTTAACCCTGGTTAAAAAGAATTTCTTTGAACCAACCATCTTTGTTTAGGCTTGGTGGAATTGTCTGGGAAAAGGACAAACTAAAATGGGCTTGAATTAATACACAAAATTAGAGAAACTGGTCTCTCTACAAAACAAGTAGGAATTCGAGGGGAGAGAATGAAAAGTGAATGAGCTGGAGAGGAGAGGAAGGATGGTGGATGAGTTAGACAAAAACACACAGGAGCAAAAAAACTTCAGGGAGAGAAATGTGGAGCTTCCTTTTCAGGTTTGTATATTGTGAATCCTAGTCCCCACCCGTGAATGGGACTGTTCCACGCAGTATACTTCAGACACAAAGAGATTAGCATTATACCAAGTGGGATGACCCAGTACTACAAAGGGACCGGAAGAAAAGGCTATGATGCCCCAGAGAGTTCTCTGCAAGAATTCAATGGAGAACTAAGAGAAAACCCCATCACCATCCCACAAAGACACACGTCTGTCCACCACCACCAAGAATCTCAGAGAAATGTTAGAAAATGTTATGTTAGAAAAGACACCAGATATACAACTGTGGATTTCACATGGTTCATGCAAATTGTACCTAAATCTTAGAGGACAAAGTAGCCCAAGCAAATGGAGACCTTGGACCCATCCAGGAGCTGAATTCTGGGTCTGCCTTCCAAACACAGCACCCCAGGCTCTCAATGTCACTCTAACTGCAGCACAGCTCCAAATCCTATGGTTTCTTTCATTCCTCTTAATGACTTCCAGAGCATTTCTCAGAGATGGAAGAAAAGGCGCTTGGGAGGGAAAAAAAAAATCAGGGAGATTGCAAGACTTGATTCAGCCAACCTTCCTCTATTAGAGAGATCCCTGAAAATTACCCAGTGCTTGGGGGGAGAAAGGTTCATTGCTTCTAGTTTTTCTGGCAGACTCACTATATATGTAATTATATTTACTTCTCATTTTCTCTTAACATGGGAATAGGATGTAGAAGTCTTCAGCTACAACTGCTGATATTTAGAGCTTCTTACAAGTCAAAATATCTGACAATTCAGAATATTTCTAGAAATATCTAGAATTCAGGGTAAGGGTGTATTGGATGTCTTTGAGTCCAAACTACAAGGAACTTTCCATTGTTACAGGCAAATTCTTTATCCAAAAGGGATTTCTGATATTCCTTCAGGGAATTATAATTTAATTGGTTTTGTTTTTGTTTTTTGCTTAAACTTTGGTGGAATATGAAATCTGATATGGAATCTAAGAGAGGACTACACTCGGCATCTTTGGTGCCCTATGGATTTTCCATTTAGATTGTATGGCTAGGTCACTTTCGTGATCAAAATACCTCATTACAGGTACACACCAGACATCAGGTTGACAGACTCAGCTTTTCTCAAGAAAGTCTATCACATCTTAACTTTGTGTTTACATCTTAAATATTTTCCATCATGGCATCTCTTTTCTCTAACAATTTTGCAAAGAAGCCTGTTTTTCACACTAAGGTGGTTCCTGAGGAGACAACCCATGGGATATTTGCAAATCAGATACATATTAAATATAACCAGAAAACTTATTCTTTATGAAAACTCCAGTCAAAACCAAAAATGATTATGTAAACAATAGCTCTTAATCCATTTGTTCTATAAATTTACATGTGAGCAGGTTTTATTGAAGTCAATGATATTGAGATATGTAAAAATAAGGGGTTTTTTGTCACAAAATAACTATTGAACTACCCAGGATCTCCTTTAATTTCTCTGATCCTAAAATCCTACAGAAAACTTCAGCCCCACTAGTGTCCTATTGGCACTTCCTTTAAGGAATGACTTTCTAATTGGCTTAAATATAGAATGATTGTGTCACAAAAGAAAAATGTCAATTACCATTAAACCCAGCACTCTGGACTATTAACATTAACCAAGAGGAGGGTCCAAGGAAGACTGACTCCTCTAAACCCCCAGCCTAGGATTAAATGTGTGCTAATGTATCATTGTATCAGTCTATAAAAGGGCTGTGCTGCTGCCTCAGCCTTCACACTGCACGGAATCAGTTCATATATATTTCCCATTTGGGGGTTTGGGCAAAGTTCCACTGAGGTCTGATCCAGGAACCTCCCCCAGGGCTTTCAGGGTCATAAGTCCTGCAGGTTTATGATGGTTTGATTTTTAACTTCTGACTACACTGGGCAAGGTTTTTACATACCTGATGATAGCAAGTTTCACTCCAGGCCAAAAAGCTGTGCAATCCAATTGGTGGTAAGTCCTGTTAATTCCCTAAAGTCTAGCAAGGAAGCTGAGAAGAAGGATAAAACACACAAAAAATAGAATTGTTGCTAGGCATATGGAATCTGGCCCTCCAGAAGTGTTAGAGAATTGACTTGAGAATATGTATGCTTGTGAATTTTTTATGTAGAAAATGTGTCTTATGAATTCTATGACCACACTACTTTTGATGACAATGTTCCCTAAAACCACTCTGAAAATCTTGTGGAATTGAAGAATCTTGAGAGTCATAGCCAATAAGAAGAACCGTAGAACTAGAAGGGTTCCTTGACTTTTGACAACATGCTTGCATCATCCATGAAGTTTCTTGACCATTCTTTCTTCTCTAGGCCTGCCCAGTACTTTCAATAAGGTAAAGGTCCTTAAATGTTCTGAAATCAATTTTTTTAAAAATCATCTTTGAGTGGGGGTTATAATTCTGGTTAATGATATCAACCCTATATTTATTGACAAGGAAGAAAAAGCACCAAGTTAGTTTATCTTTATTTCTTCTTTTATTCCTTTCTTTTCATACCATATTTGCAAACAGACATCATTCTATGGGTTAGGAGATGCTCCTCTTGCAAAGAGAGTGGAGAGCTCTTTAACAAGACTGTGCTGCATTCCAACATACTGTCAAAATGTCCCTTCTCCAACAGCCTCCCTCTCCCACCTCCAACCTGTGGCCATACTCACGAACTTGAAAATATTCCACATTTCTTATAGGAAGTGAAGTAAGGATATGAGTTTCAATCAATAAAGAGTCATATTTAGATCATATCTAATACAATGTTTCACATAGTATACAATAGGATCAAGTAAAAAAATCTGTTGGCACCATTCATCCAGGACCCAGATACGGATACAGACAGACTACTGCAACTAGAGCTTTTTGGTTGTTTTGTTTTTAATGATTTTTTTTCTCCAAATACTTTCATCATTGTTTTAAATGTTTAACCTGTTGATTCACCCTTGCTGCATGTGGTGGTAGTATTTTTTAAACATTTATCTGAGTAATAAGCATTATTTTTTTTTAAATTATCACCAGGCATTCAACCCATGCTACAAGTTGTAAAAGATTTATAGCTATAGAAGATATGTCTGTTCCCCTTAAGAAAGTCACAATTAAGGTGGAGTAAGGGAGCTAATAGCATGAAGCAAGACACAACATACAAGATGGTATGATAAGGGCCAAGCTATCCAGTTCATCCTTGATTAATAGTTTAGAATCTTTTCTGAGACCTCCAGAACTTTGAAATTCAGATAAAGGCTATGTAGTTTGTCCCAGAAAGATGCAAATTATTTATATACACATTTCACATTGATTCCAAAGTAGAAAAGTTTAGGTCATTAAACTTCCTGAAGTCCACTCATGAACCTAGGAGCAGTTCATGTATCTTTCCCCTAGAAGATTGTAGGAGATCAGATGAGAAGCAGCTTGATGAATTCTGAAGAATATTAAAGATGGTTTAGTAAAGGCATCTGCATATAAAGTTTACCTTGGATAGTGGATGAGATTTAGGAGAAGGGAAATTAATTTTTGTAAGAGTTATAATAGATAATTTATATAGGCCACCTCCTTTAATCTGCAGAGTTATTCAGTAAAGAAGGTCTTGAGACCTTCATACCCTTTATGAAGAAATGGAGATAGGAGGTTCAATAAATAGCCTGACATTACTTTTAACTTAAAATAATTTAGTTCCTGAGTTGGATTGAAACTCACGTCTGTGTGAAAACAGATCCCAAGCTATTTCCCCTACATATCCCACTGAAGAGAAAAAACAATAAATCTTTTTCCAATGGAATGAATATTTCCTTTAGTATGTGTATATGATCAGATGGAGACATTGAGTGTGGAGGTTAGTGGAAAAACTCTTTTCTAGTTCTCTAGGAAAATTAAATTAAATTAGGCCGTAACTGAGATAGGCACTCTTCTGCTCTGACATTACCTGAAAACTAAGAACATCTATATCTAATAAAACTACGTCTAAATTTTGTTAAATCTTTTTTAGTGCATTTTATGGTTGATATGGTAGGGTAGAACTATTGTTTTCAACTCTTTGATCTCTCTGTATAATAGGAAAATACATCTCTGACCATCTTCATACAACTTACCCACACCTCCAAGTAGGTATATATATATATATATATATATATATATATATATATATCTCCACACCATTGACCTTGGACTTGGCTCTGTGAATTAATTTCTTTGACCAAAGATCTGTGACTGAGGAGTCAGTGTGCCAGTTTTATTTGTTTATTTGTTTATTTTATTTTTTTAATTTTTAATATTTATTATTTAGTATTTGGCGGACACAACATCTTTGTTTGTATGTGGTGCTGAGGATCGAACCCGGGCCACACGCATGCCAGGCGAGCGTGCTACCGCTTGAGCCACATCCCCAGGCCAGTGTGCCAGTTTTAAGCAGAGCCCTCCCTCACTCTTCCTGACTGTCTGCCCTCCTTCCCAGGGATAGCATGTTGTAGAATACGGGTGACTCTTTAGCCCATTGGTAGAATGAGAAGGTACACGGAGCAGATATGAGCCCAACCTACAGCCCAGAGGAAATTCAAGCTGGGCCCTGTCAAACCAGCAGAGCTGCAGCTGACTTTTCCAACTGGGAGTGAGAAATAAGTGTTTATTGTGGTAAGTGGTTGAGTTTTTGAGGTTGGTTGTTAACCACAGAAAACCCTGACTATGATAGTTTGTCAAGTATAGCCTCAAGATTTTGAAACCAACCAAAAGTCTAAGCCTCACCAGAGAAACTCAAATGACATCAGGGAAAATTCCAGAACCAACATGAAGTAACCTGGTTGCCTCAAATCAGGGACAGGATTTTTAGCCTGATTTTTATCCCATCCTGTCAGCAAATGGCTCACCTCCAGGGAGATGGTAGGAAGCTAAATGTCATTTGAAGACTTAGCTCTTGACTAGATGCTACTCACCAGAAATTAACTTAAGATTTTTATTAGATTGTATGTTTTCCAGTATCTTCCCGGTTCTCATTGTGAAGGAAGTAAGATTAATATAAGACAGAAAAAAAAATATGGTAAAACGTAAAGTGCTTAAAGAGCTCATCAAGTTGACAACCAGACAGAACAACTGAGAGAGCATGCTGTACTTTAGGATTTCTACACACGTACAGAAACAAACAGTCACATTTTCTTGCTCCTACAACTGATTTCTGCGAAAGCCTTGATTCAATTATTGGTCACATAATCTCAATGCCAACTCTACAAGGTCTAATTAGTATTCTCACATATGTAATTCTCTACTGAGAGTTGCGTAGATGATGGAGTGGCCGTGAGCAGAGAGGCTACCACCAACTTCTCACTAGTACACCCACAACACCTAATTACTTCAAGGATTTAAAAATCAGTATGTGGCCTCTGTAAAATAGACTGTTAAAGATGTTTCAAAGTTTTTATGTGACCAGCCTCTCAACTATAGTGTTTTACTAAAACTGTGAAGAATGAGGGCGTCAAGTTCTATTAAGAGGGAAATGGGAGCACACACACAAACACCTTCTTATTCCACCCAACCAAACTCATCCTGAGGCATTCACATGAATCTCCAGTGTGCAGGGCAGTCCGTCAAACTGAGTATAGACTGACACTTTGTTAAATTCAGGTTTTGTAGAGCAAGCTGCTAGGACTCCACAGTTTTGGCTGCAGGACTTAGCTGGGCTTCAGCAGCTCAAATGTTGGAGCCCAAGCCCTGTTCCAGTGCCAAACATTTGTCCACACGCTGTTCCCTTGCAGCAAAGACTCAGCTCTGTCAACATCCCTGTGACTAGAGGAAGGTACTCCTCCTCCCATCCCACATGTGGGAAGTGTCCCCTGGTAATGAAGTCATAGTGGGCTGAAGGCACGGGCTTGAAATGAACTGCAGCGCCAATCCTCAGGAGAGAGAGGGAAATTGGTCAGTGTCCCACAGTAACTGACCCCTGAGCAGGGAAAACACAATCTGCTCTCAGGGTTGCATGACATTTTCATTCAGGTGTTTCCAAGCTCTGCTATTAGATCATTATAATTTATAGGATCTCTCCACATAAGGTGAATGGGTTAAAAGATCAGATGGTTTCATCAATGTAGTCTTTCTGTCAATGCAGACTCTCCAGACAATGAGGAACTTTGTTACATGAAACCTTTCCCCATTAGATGTCTCTCTGCCTTAGAGAACTAGTCTCAGCTGAATAGGCCTTTCTTCCTGTCACATGCATGGTACGTTATCTACGAGGATCTCAACATAACCGTATTTTGAAATAAAAAGCTTTCTACTTTTAAGAAATGAAGACTGGGAAAAGTTGTATTTAAAATGGCATCTGGTTTAGGATCCCTTATTCAGTCTCTCTCAATAATCTAACAAAATACCTAAATAGAAACACACAAAAATGAAAACGTAAACCACCACCAAAACAAATGACTTATTTTCAGAATAGAGGATCAATTTTCATTAATTGTAAGATTGGGGAAAATGGGATTTAAAACACAATCCATGATCCTTTGTACTATAACCCCCAGAAATAGAGTCAGCCTCTCACCCCTGCCACCCCCCTCCAAATGAATAGGTGGTATGTGAGAAGACCCTCCAACACCACCCCATCTTCCTGTGGGTGATTGCCGCAGCCCGGCTGGCTGGGCAAAATAACAGGGGGGCGACGAACAACTTGTGTAGATTGATACAGCAGGAGTGGAAGCCGTTTATTGTAGGACAGGAGCGGTATTTATACATTCCACACAGCTTAACTTAATTAGCATAAACTAGATACATCAGTCAACCAATAGGAATCTCCACACTTAATGGCTCCCTGGCATTACTTCACAAACCACTCCCTCTGGCATTTTGCCAGGCGCCGTCTTGACTTGTTTACAGACTCTAACAGGTGATACACGTTGAGGCCTGGTGCCATCCTTTGCCCTATTTTTCTCCCTACCCTTAGCTCCTTTTTCTATTTCCATCAGAGATGTGAAATCCCAGAAAGTGAGTAGAAAGTGCAATTCTCCAAAGTAAATCATAATAGACAGGGTGCTTCCCAGAGAGCAGCACATTCTAGGGATTATGGCCTTCTAGGATTTCCATTAGGCCAAAGTGTCAAGAGGTGGGAGTGGTATTTGTCAGTGTAACAGGTGCACTTGCGATTTCTCAGCCTAGATTTGAGAATGGATCTAGAAGCTGGGCATGTAGTATAGTGTTCTGCTGCTCGTTTGAAGAATGAGATCAAAGAGGAAGCACAAATTTGTCTTTGAAAAACAGTGTATCTCTCCTTCTTTGAAAATGAGAAATGAGAGGGAAAAGATATCATCAGACCTATAAAAATGCCAGAGTGACCCTAACACTGAATATCTATATGATGAACCAAAATCTGAAGATGATTTATAATAGTGACTAGAAGGAATTTATAAGAAACCATGTCTCATCCTCAGTAAGAGGACACAGAGGAACAAAACCCTTACTGAAAAGAAGCTAAAATGATAAAACAATATATGAGAGGAAATGAATAATGAATAGGTAAGACAGGGCCTACTTAGAAAATAAACATTGAATAGCAGAATTTCAATCTATACTAATAAATAAGAAACTGACAGCAACTAAAAATCAAATTAGTTTAGGAGAGCATCATATATTAGGAGTTCAACGGAGATCTAAAAGAATACTTAAATTGATGTGACCGCTCTAAAACTGCTAGGTTGTTCAGTGGAACAGCATGGAGAGAAAAACCAGCTCCTTAGTAACTGCTGAGTTTGCTATTTACTTGTGGTGAATTTTACATAAAGAACTTAGGGTGAGGAAAAGAGAATATAAAGAAACAACTTGGCACATAAACAGGATGCCTAGTACCTCAGTTGTGGATCTCAGGTTCCCTAGGCTAGGTGTGCATTTCCCAGAGGAGAATGTGCTGCACTGGGGACTTATTTTGCACCTAAGTTTAGACCATGATTTTATAGTAGATGTGTTTTATTCTGGATTCCTTATTTTCCATCTCCCTCAAATCAAATCATGCTACAGTATGCACTTAATTTTGCAACACACTTTCATCAAGGAATAGACAGCATCAACTCAAAATGGACCAAAGACCTTAATGCAAGACCTGAAACTTAGAAACATAGGGGGAACAGTTATGATATTGCTATAGGCAATGGTTTCCTGAACAGGACTCCAATTGCTCAGTACCTACTAGCAAGAATTGACAAACAGAATTACATCAAGTTAAAACACCTTCGCAGCAATGGAAACAATCTCAGGGTGAAGAGACAGCATATTAGAATGAGAGAATATCTTTGAAAGCTGTTCATCTGATTAATATCCAGAAAAAGAAATTTTTTTAAAAGTCAACACTAAAATAATAAGTAATCTAATCAATATATGGTCAAGTGATTTGAACAGGCACTTCTAAATAGAAGAAGTACAAATGGCCAATAAATATATGAAAAAGTGCTCAACCTCTTCAGCAATCAGGGAAATGCAAATTAAAACAACATTGAGGTTCTATCTCAGCCCATTAATTGGGCTATTATGAAAAAAACAAAAAGACAAGAAGAGGAACCCATATACATTGTTGGTGGGAATGCAAATTAGCACAGCCTCTGTAGAAAACAGTATGGAGGTCCCTCAAAAAAGCAAAAAAATAGAGACTGGAGATATAGCTCATTTGGTAGAGTTCTTGCCTAACATACACAAGGCCTTGGGTTTGATCCCCAATACCACACACACACACACACACACACACACACACACACACACACAAATAGAATTATACTGGAATTGAAGATCATTGTGTTAAGTAAAATAAATCAATTTCACATGTTTCATTTCACATGTAAAATCTTAAAAAAAAAGACAAATACAAAGATATGAAAGTAGAAGGGGAATTTTTAGGGGTGGGAAAAGGACTAGAGGGAGGAAGAACTGGGTGGTGGGTGAGAAGGTAAATATAATCAAAGCACATTAAATGGATGTATGGAAATATCACAATGAAACCATTAATTCATACAATCAATATATACTAATCATTAAAATTTTATAAAGGCATAGAGAGCAGACTTCCTTACAACTCTTTTAGCATATAAGGAGAATGGGGCTCAAATGGTGATTCCCAGATTTATTGTTCAAGGCGAAAAAGTTAGGGGATATCAATGAACATCTGGAGAGTCAGCCAACACAAGCAGCCTAAAACTAAAGGCTAGGAAACCATACATTCCATGTTGTTAAGCACCTAAATTTAGTCCCTGGTTTCATGTTAGATGTGATTTATTCTGAATTCCTTATTTTTCATCTCCCACAAATCAAATCATGCTACAGTATGCACTTAATTGGGGTTGAAATCCTTCCAAACATGTTTGGTGCTCACTAGCTTCCTCTTTATTTGAGGTTAATCAAAAGACAAAGATGAAAATCTTCACCACCAGCCATCTAAAGGGAAACAGATGAAGTGCTAAAACAATAACACCCAGTGTTAGGACCGTAACAAATATCATCAATCAGGCCACTGGCAGGCTGGCCACATCTCCAGCTGTGAGGCTGTCAGGCCTAATGATCTTAGTAGGGCTGGGCTGGAGCAGAGGGTCAAAAGCAGGCTTCCCTGGAGAGCCACACCACTGACTCACTGGTTGGTCCTCTTCCTCTTAAATTAAACTTCAGAACACGCATGACCAGGAGGCTGGAGCTGGTGGGGTGGCCTCACCCTGTTTGGCTGTCCTGCCTGCACAGGGAAGAGGTCCCAAGTTGGTGGGTGGGTGGTAGTTGGGTGAGCATGGGTGAGGCAAAGAGTAAAGAGTCTGGAGGACCATGTTGGAATCAGCCACTAAAAAGCTGTGTAACTGAATCTCCCTGAACCTGTTTCCCCAACTCTAAAGTATGATAATAATAGTCACCTTGCAGAGCAGCTAAGAGGAGAAAATAAGATAAAGAAACACAGGGTCAGAGTCAACATCAAAGCTCCTTAAAGGGTTGAAGAATTTGTGAGTGGCAGCCTGAAGCACAACCCAGCAAATCAACAGCTAGCAAAAGAAGCAGTGTGCTTAGTTAGAGAAGCAGAGCGCTGGCATGACTCCCGCACACTTGGAGTCAGATTTTGGTTTTCTACTTAGAAGGTCCATGAGCATAGAGAAGAGTCTTAAGGTACCCCTGTACATGTTTGAGCTCCATAAATCAGCTATGATATTTTAAATGATGAGTAAATGCAGCTTGTTTTCATTTATCTATATTTTATTCAACATGAGTACATAATTAAGTCTTATATAATAACATATGTTATCACATATAATATTTCTTTCTTATGAATTATGGAATAAAGCCTACGTAGTAGGTTCAGGAAGTCTCCCCCACATATTTCACATCGGTTAACTCACTATGTGGTTAAAATAACCAATAACTGTATAGCAGACACATATGTCTATTATGGTAAGTTTCCAAGAATCCCTGTTATTTTTATTATTGAACACACACTATTGTGGCAGGAGCTATGCTATGTGTTTTGTGTTATTATTTAAACTTAATCCTCACACAACCTTACTCTTGGATTATTTTATTATTATTATTATAATTATTATTAAAATTATGAAGAGAATTGCTCCAGGCTTCAGGCCTGTCCTCATACTACCTCTATCTCCTCAAATAAAATGTATGAAGAAATATTAACTGGTGGGGTGAGCTATCACTTACTAATGACACCAAGAAAGTATGAAATTTTTTTTCAGGAACAATAAACTCAAGGTCATGAAACTGTTGATCATAACTGCCTGACACAAAACTCCATTTTTAGGGAAAGGAGTCTTAGATATAAGACTAGTCCAAGAAAACTTGATGACACTACCAGGTCTCCCTGAGAGAATTCTCAACCAGCTCCCAGGGAGGAGAGTGGCAAAATGCCCCAAGTCCCTTCTTCTTCCTGACTCTCAGCACCAATCAGAGATCCATCAATCCCCATTGAAGAGAGGCAAGAATGTCACTGAAACCTGAGTTCTTGGAAGAATCAACGTTCAAGGGGAAGATAAACTCAATATCACCTGTGTAGTCACATAGGTCATCCTGGGAGGGTCTCAAGCTGTGATGAAGGGGAACTCTCATGGGTGACCCTGGGAAGCCAGAACCCCTGGGCACCAAGGGGCCCAGCCCCAGTGAGGGTCAGCAGGGCAAGCCATGTGTGACCTGGGATTTCTCTTTCCCATGGTCATCTGTGAATTTCGAAGACTCTGGACCTTTTCCAACATACGCAAAGTTTTATTATTTATGGTGCCAAAAGTCATCAACAATGCAGATGTGTTAGATATTGGGTCAATCACCTGGATATGACATGATTTTTTTTTCACATACCAGAAAAGATTTTAAATATTACTTCCTGGATCAATGTGGAAATTTTGGTGCCTTTGGCATTTGTGGCATTTTAGTTGCATATGGACAAACTCTTCTGGTTGGAACAAAAATACAAGTACAAAGTAATTCCTTATCTTGATGTTTACAAGTTGTCCAGATCAGATCATCATCAATTATTTCAGAGACTAAAATAAGGCCTGTCAGGTGATTAAAATAATTGACAAAAGTGGATATATACTGACATACAGATGAAATGATGCAATAATATTTTTAAAAATCGATTTCTGCATTGTCTTTTACCTTGTCAAAATTATGGACGGAGTTGACCACAGATTGGGGCAGATCTAAAAAAGTAGAGAAATGGTGAGGTAAAAGCAGCAAGGCAGACATGACAGGATGAGAAGGCAGGTGGGTAGCAAAACAGAAGGCAGGCCAGCAGAGAATCTAGTTTAACCCCACCCCCTCACAAACCAGAGCCCACCTCTTCCCTTCTGCAAACTATTTATTTTTGCCTGGTGTTATGATTTATTTATGGGATGTCCCTCAAAACTCATGTGTGGGGCTGGGGTTGTGGCTCAGTGGTAGAGCGCTTGCCTAGCATGTATGAGGTAACTGGGTTCAATCCTCAGCACCGCATATAATTAAATAAAATAAAGGTCCATTGAAAACTAAAAAATATTTTTAAAAAAACTTATGTGTAAAACAATTTAAGAATTTTCAGAGATGGAAATAATTAGATGATGAGAGGTGTTACCTGTTCCATGGATTAATCCACTTAGATGGTTAACTGAGCGGTAACTGTAGGCAGGTGAGGCATCTCTGGAGGAGGTAGATCCCTAGAGCATGCTTGTTCTTCCTGAGGCCCCTTCCTCACTCTCCATCTCTGCTTCCTGACCCTACCATGAGCTGAGTGGTTTTCCCCCACTGCACTCTTCCCCCATAATGTGCTGCCTCACCTTGGGCCTACAGCAGTGGAGTTGGTCAGTCATCTATGGACTGAGACTTCTGAAGCGCCAAATAAACTTTTTCTCCTCTAAATTGTTCTCCTCAGGTCTTTCAGTCACAGCAACACAAAAGCTAACAAAAACACCCAACATCTTGGGAGCAGCTGCCCCAACACACCAATCAGCTAAATAATTGCCCCAACTACTCCATCTTCTTAGGCCAATTTCCTCCTGACCCAACTTCACTCCAATATAACTCTTCAATAGATGGACAGATATCAGGAAAGGGAAAGGATCCTCTCAAAATGCACAGCAAGCCTGAGAATTCAGCACTGTAATGACAACATAGGCCCCTCTTGTCATCTATTGGTGGAGAAAATGCAATTTTCCTTGAAATTCTGGGTAACTGAAAAATATAAGGTCAATGTAGCTGTCGCGATTTCTAACAAACATCCCCTCCGTGCTGAAGAGCCACAAATTTGCTTTTCCTTAGAGGGAAGGTGAGGCTTTCTCTGGCCCTGAGACTGGAAATTTAATATCCAGTAAAGACAGAATAAATTCTGATAACAAATCTTCTCTTTCTGCATTAAAAATAGAAGAAGAAGCAGACAACCAAAACCATCTCCCCACAAATGAAAAGGGATTAAACCTTATGACCTAAATGTTCATTAGTGAAAGAAAAACAACAAAATATTGCTTTATGGCTTGCTTTCTACCCCACCTTCCAGAAATGGAGGAGGAGGAGGATGAAAAGGAGGAAGAAGAAGGAGAAGAAGGAAGAAGAGGAGGAAGAAGGAGGAGAGGGAGAAGGAGGAGAAGAGGATAAGGAGGAGGAGAGGAGGAGGAGGGGAAAGACAAAGGGGAAGAAGAAAGTAGAGCCAAAATTCTGTATTTATTAGAAATATTTCCCAGTTTGAACAAGGGCAGCCTGTGGGAGAGAGTGGGCCACTCAGGAAGAAGCCAAGGAGAAGTCTTACAGGATCGAAAGTCCTATACAAGATAGAAAGTCCTATCTGCCTGAAGAATCCAAGGCTGAGGTAGGAAAATGCTGCTTGGGCTCTGGACTGATTGAATAGCCCAAGGCAATAGGAATGGGGTGTGCTTCAGCAGAACTGGGACCTTTCATAGTGCATTTATGGACTGTTAAAACAATTTATATGCTCTAACAAAGATTGCATCCAATCCCAAATAATCTTTCCCTCTCTTCCCAATGCCTTCAGGTTTCAAAAAAAGGAGTCTAGAAATATAAATTTATACCTCAAACTTTAGCTGAGAGAGGAAGAAAGGTAGATTTAGAAAAAGAAGGACGTGCGTCACAGAGTGTGCACTCATAGTCTCTTAAAGAGAAGACTGGTGAGAGCTTCCTACATCATGCATTAAAATATAAATAAAAAGAGAAGAGGCATAGCAACTATGCAAACAGACACAAAATAAGAAAAGAAGCAACGATATTTAGCAGGCAAAGACAGATGATGAACCTAGTCTCAAAGAAAATCTGTCCTAAGAAACAGAAAGATACTCCTTGGAAATGCTTTGAAATACAATATTTTTTAAATATCTGAATTCTGTGAATGAAGATAATAAAACTACAGAGTTGAAAATGCACACTGCAAAGCTAGGGAAACTGATTACCAAAACAAGATCATATCAATAAGTAATTAATAACAAAGAACAAAAAGAATTACTAGAATTTATTATAGTGAACATAGATGAGAATGACCAAGTGATAATAGCAAATAGAGAAGAGATGGTGTGTGTGTGTGTGTGTGTGTGTGTGTATATATATATATATATATATATATATATATATATATATATATATAGAGAGAGAGAGAGAGAGAGAGAGAGAGAATAGATAAAAATAATTCATGTGGATGAGTTAGAGCAAGAAATATATCACCTGACACATTAGAATGGCTATTACTTTTAAAAAACAGGAAACAAGGGTAGTAAGGATGTGGAAAAAGTGACATCTTTGTTTACTGCTGGGATTACACAAATACAATTATATATTATATTTTACATAATGTAAAATGGTACTGCTGCCATAGAAAATGACATGGCAGGGATGGGGCTGGGGCTCAGTGGTAGAGCATGTGTGAGGCACTGGGTTCCATCCTCAGAACCACATAAAAAAATTAATACAGAAATAAAATTAAGTTATAAAAATGTTTTTGTAAAAAAGAAAATGGCATGGCAGTTCCTTAAAAATTAAATATAGAATTGCCATATTATCCAGCAATTCAACTTGTTGATAAATATTCCAAAGAATTGAAAGTGGGAAGTCAAATAGATGTATACATGTTCATAGCAGCATTATTCATAATAGCCAAAATGTAGTAGCAACCTAAATACCAATTAAATAAGAACAAACAAACAAAATATGGTATATACACACAGTTTAATATTATTATTTGGTTTTAAAGAGGAAGAACATTCTGACACATATTATAACATGGATGAACTCTGAAAACATTATATTAGGGGGGAAAAAAGCCAGCAACAATGAGAAGTTCTGTATGATTCTACCTACATGCATCACCTAGAATAATCAAATTCATAGACAGAAAGTTGAATGGTGGTTGCCCAGGAGTGGGTGGAGAGCTGAATAGGGAATTATTTAAGGGTTAGAAAGTTTCAGTTTTGTAAGATAATAAAAAAGTTCTCAAGATGGATAGTGGATGTGGTTGCAAAACAATGTGAATGAATTGAACTCCTGCACACTTAAAAATGGATGAAATTTTGCTATGCTTATTTTACCACAATTTTTAAAAATTAAAATAAATAAATGAGTCACTATATGGATAATTTAGTATTCTTTCATCAGAGAATCAGTGAAACAGAAACAGATATTCAGAGCTATGATTTTAAAAATTCCATGAAATAGAAAATTCAAAATAGAAAAGACCAGAAAAAATTGATATATAATAATCTGCACAGATCTCTCTATATATATATCCTATCTTCTTTATTGGGCTTCAAACAAACAAATAAGCAAAGAATATATTAGAAATGTAGTCAAAAGAAAAAATTTGCTTATAAGGAAAAAACACATCAGCCTGTCCTTTGAAGTTTTCTATAGCATCATTTACCTAATTTTTCTATTTCTTTAAATTTTCTTGTCAACACTTTAAAATAAAGGAATTAAAATTTAAGAATACTATACCCAGATAAGCTGGTATTCAAGTAGAGATAGGCCACAAGATGTATTCACAAAATTGAAAAAATTATCAAAACACAGCAAACAATTATGAACCTTTCTGGACAAACCTACTTGACATTGAAATTTAGCTAATCAAGAGATGAATCAAATTAAATCATTCAGAAATGGAAATACCATAGTAAAATATTGATACTAAACCATAAATATATTTAAATATAAAACTAAATCTAAATAACTGAAGAAATCATATTTATAGGACAAAATATAAATATATGAAGTTTTAAACTGTTGCTGCTTTTGATGCTGAAATAAAAATCAATATCCTAGTGGGTTACAACAATAAATATTGTTAGCTTGCACATATTAAATAGGAAATCAGCTGTGGTTCTGTTGGGTTCATCCCCACATATTTTCTCCTTGCTTAAGCCAGACTGAAAGAATAGCCCCACTTTAGAACATGCTATTTTCATTGTGGAAGGCCAAACCAGTTGGTTCTAAGCCAAAGCATACATTTACATTAAATACTTTTGCTTAGAAGAGGCAAACATCATGTCCAATCACGGTTCATTGGCCAAAGTAGGAAACATGATTAAGCCTACCGTCATTGAGATGGGACTTTAACTAAATATGGGATTTGGGGAAAGTGGAGTGGGAGGAAGTACAAAAATATTAATCTCATCTTTTCTGTAGGGAATCAATTTATACTTTATAAAGTCAAAAATGTTGTTATAAACAAAATGTAATGACTTCAACCTCTTAATGTTTTTATCCTTTAACTTTCAAGGAATCTTGTGTGAGCTGGTATCTTCTGTGGTAAAGAAGCAATTATGCGGGGCTGGGGATGTGGCTCAAGCGGTAGCGCGCTCGCCTGGCATGCGTGCGGCCCAGGTTCCATCCTCAGCACCACATACAAAGATGTTGTGTCCGCCGAAAACTAAAAAAATAAATAAATAAATCTTTAAAAAAAAAAAAAAAAAAAAGAAGCAATTATGAGAAGTACACCTAATTCTTTTAGCTTTTTCCTCTAATTTTGTTATAGTGTTTTTTCTATATTGAATACTAAATTCAAGGAAAATTAAGTGTAATGCCTTTTACTTTACTATACCACATATGGTTGATTCCATTTCAATGAAATTATTCCCCTTCATTATTTTGGTGTGATAGTTAGCTTTCCATCAGTGTGACAAAATATCTGAGATAATAAAACTAAAAAGATATGAAAGGTTTATTTTGGCTCATGGTCTCAGAGTCATCAATTCATGGTTGCTTGGCCCTATTGCTCTGGGCCTGTGGATGTATAATACATCATGACTGGAGCAAGTGGCAGAAAAGGGCTGTTCACCACATGGCCCTTAGGAAGCAAAGATCCATATGGAAGGGGGTCTCCATATTCACCCCCTTCGGCATGCCCCAAATGACCAAACTTCCTTCTACTAAGCCCCACTTCCAATAGGTTCCATTACCTCCAAATAGTACCAAGCCAAGAATCAAGAATTTAATTTATAGGCCTTTGGGAGACATTCCAGCTCCAAATTAAAGCAATAGGTCACCTATAAGTGATGATATTTGGCATGATTTATTGCTTCTTTCATTATTATTGTCATTATAAGCATTTATCACTTTTACTAATGAAATTAAGTCACCATTATAATATTGCAATGCAGTGCCAAATATGAGTGAGTATACATATCATTTACTACCCAGGAATTCTTTAAAAAAACATTAACATTTTTTGTTTAATAAAGTTTAATACCTCCCTCAGGTCTCCATGATTTTCAGGAACATGTGCCATCCAAAAAGGGAAGTTATTTTTATTGGATGGGGAAGGGAACATTGGATCCTCAGCTTGTCTCTCTGTTTTGGTTTTCCTGTCACAGCTGTTACGGTCTGCGTGTCTCCCAGAATTCGTATCTTGAAACATAACCACCAACGTAGTAGTATTGTGGGGGAAGCCTTTAGGAGGTGAGTTAGTCATGAGGGCAGAGGCCCTTTGAATGAGATTAAGGCTTTTTACCAGCAGCTTCACACAGCATTCACCCTTTTTGGTTCTTCCACTTTTCATTATATGAGGAAATGGCAAGAAGGTACCATTTTGGAAGCAGAACCTATACCAGAAACTAAATCCCAGCACCTTGATCTTAGGCTTTCCAACTTCCAGAACTGTAGGAAATAAATTTCTATTTATTATAAATTACCTAGTCTATGGAATTTTGTTATAGCAGCACAAATGGACCAAGACCACAGACTTCATCTCATAACATCATGGCCCCTAGAGATTTATTCTCTTTTTCTACTTCTCATTTGAGGTACAAAGATCTCAGTGAGGCTGACTGGCATCATCTACCTAAATGTAGCAGAGAGCAATTTCTTCCCTGTAGTCTTACCCGCTTCCTTGTACTTTACTCCATGGACAAGAAGCCAGGCTACAGTCAGTCTCTGGAGAATCCCCAGCACGCTGTATAGAAACATGTAACATCACAGGCCAACAAGAGTTGGCACCTCTCTGTCTCCATTTTCATTCGCATTTTTGGAGATATTTTCCAGACTAGGGACTAGAAAGGGAAGAATTCACTCTGCTTCTTGAGGGAGATATCAGTGAATGATGCTCTTGAATGACATTCCTTCTCTTTCAAGGTCCCATTGGAGGCACCTAGCATAATCTTGTTGATGTGCTGAGGTTTTGGGGATACAGACCTAGGGAAGTTTTAAGTCCTGTTACATCCCTGCACTGAGGTTATCTTCTTGTTGAATGGAACCAAACAAATGGGGGGAAAGACATCTAAAGGAAGGCAAAGGGAAGAAGAAGGTAAGGAGAAATCCACTGGTTAACAACTCAAAATTATTGTTTTATCATACTTAAATTGAATTTAAAAAAAAAACTCTATGAGTTCAACCTAGAAGATAGTGTACCTGCCAGGTTATGGGATATTATTTCAGTTTTTGGAAAGGAGATGCTAATAGTTGACAATGAAGAGGTTGAGAGTGAGTGATTTACTGGAAGATTGTTCTCAGTTTACCTCCAATAAAAAGGGAAACACACTTCATCTTCCTCTCCAACATGCCAAATGCTCTGCAGACCAAGAGAGTGCTGAGGAAGGGTCTGAAATATTGGAGAAGGGAGTGAGTTGGAAGTTGAAGCAGTCCAGCAAGAGGATTTATGGCTAGTGGGACACTACAGCCAGACTCTCATTCAAAGAGAAGGCAAAAAGAAAAAAAAGCAACAACAGCACAGCAAAAGAAAATGTATTAATAAAGAGGTATGGGTTTAAAAGTTAATTATAGTTCTCAACTTAGCTTGAGAAAAATCTATCCGGACCAACAAGAGTATATTAAGGCAAGATGAATCAAATAATTTCCTGTTTTTTTCCTGAGAATTAAAGGTACATGTCATGATGCCTAAGAATGAGTCATACGATGTGCATAAAATTTTGAAAACACCTTTGCTTTCTACTGGAGCATGAATCATAGGGCCACATAAAATGAAGAGAACATCTGCTCAAATAGAATGAGTATCCAGAATGGTCCATGGAGAGCTTTGCCCTAGATGAAACATCTTTTGACTTAAATACTTGGGACATTTTCTGTATTCCTACAGGAAATCACTCCAGTATATCACATTTCCCCCAACAAGTAGTGTTGTTCTTATTGTTAATTCAACTAAAATAGGAAACTTTGTAAAACAAACAAAAAAACTCACAGGTAAACAAAGTCTAAAAACAAGTACAGATCTACAAGTGTTATCAGAGAGGAATATTTTCCTAAAGTTGATTTTACATGTTTGAAACAAAAATCATTGCTCAATTATGCCTTAGTATTGTATTAAGCAATATTTTTATATTCCACTTCATTCCAGAGAATCTGATGCATGTGCTCTACATAATGTATATAGTTATGATATAAACATGGCAAACTTCCATGAGATGGGTCTTACTGTTTTCCCAGATACTCATAAGCAGAAGGTCAAGTTTCCAAAATCTCTAACACCAACTAATTGAACTGATGGGGGGACTGTTGAAATGTATCTTATCAATGATTTTAAGTTTCATCTCAACATCAGTATCAAATGGTCAGTGGCTCAATTGTGTACCAAGACTCACTTGAGGCAAAGATCTGAATGTCTTTCAAAGAATTATTGCATGACAACTGCCTCCTTGTCATTTCTGCTCGTTTTCTTCCCAGAATTTTTCATGGATTCAGAGACACATCAAAAATCTAAATGATACTTCAGTGTGTCATCTGCCTTTAATCTCTCAGTAACTTTTAAGCAAAAGAATCTTATTCTATCACTTAGGACCAGTGTTCACCTAAAGAAGTTTACAAAGCACCAAATTCTAACTTTCCTAAATCAGTTTTATCTTGATGTTTGAGTGAATATATTTTATTTAGTAAATTATCACCAGCATTGGCTCTCTAATTTTTTTTTTCACTGCTCTAATGTGAGAATATTTGTGTCCCTCTAAAATTCATGTTGCAACTTAATTCCTAATGAGAATATTAAGTAGTGGGGCCTTTAGAGGTAATTTGGCCATCAGGGACCCACCCACATGAATGGAGTTAGCACCTCTATAAAGTATTTTAAGGGAACCTGTTTTGCTATTTTGTCCCATCTGTGAGGACACTGGGTTCATTCTCTTCAGACACCAGATCTGCTGACACCTTGATCTTTATCCCAGCTTCTAAAACTTTGAGCAATTCTCACCCACGTCCTGCACAGGTGATGGAATTTGAGTTTCCTCTTCGTGATTTGGGCTGGCTGCGAAATAAAGCTAAGAAAAGAAGGTGGCAGAAAAACCACACGACATCCAAAGTAATTTAGAAAGTGAGGGCGGGAGGGCTCGTTGACCTTAGGGGTCCACTTTCACATCAGAAAGAGAGAGCAAGAGCCCCCACTTGCTTTATTTATATGGGGGAAATTCAAAGGTATTCCAAATTAGGAATATTTTTGCCAAATTAGGTAGGAGGTGGTCTGTCCAGGACCAATGGGTCATGCCCAATTCCAGAGCTAACAGAGCAGTTTCCTAGCAGAGGGACTTGAAGTCACACTCATTGTATAATCCATTAAGTGGGAGGGGCCACAAAATAGTGTGCAATGCCAGACCAAAATCTCCTTGGCTCAAGGCTGAGTGAAGATGCTAAATAGCTCAAGAGTGGCTTCCCACAAGCAATAAATTTCTATTATTTATAAATTAGCCAGTCTATAGTGTTTTGTTATAGCAGCAAGAAAGGATTAAGGTGAGCACTACTCTAAAAGGGGCTCTTTTCTCTACAAACATTGCCATACTGTTTTATGCTCTATGTTATTTTCCTTTTTAAAGATTGGGAGTTACTGTATTAGAAGCACATTGCATACAATGATCTTGGGGTTTTTTTTAGAAAATTTGATGTCCAAAGTAAATATACTGGACAGAATATAAGAATGTGGCTTAATAGTCATATTGTTCCTTGTTGGTACTATAAAAATATTGTTTTTACTAGAGCTCCAATAAGGATTTGATCTTTGGAGTTCATTTATAAGATTGGCACCTGGCATTGTGATCTCTATGGAGCAGAAAATACACACCTACCTGATTCTGCTTTTAACTGTGTTTGATTTTTAAGTTAGATATTTGTACTACAATTAAGGCACTTTCTATTTCCATTTGAAAAGAGTTCATCACATCCTAGGCTATAGAATTCCAATATTTCTCAATCAACCCCAAATTTTTCACTGGTTTTATACACTACATAAGAATGAGAGTACATTTCTTGGTACATAGCCGTCCAACCTCCTGAACACATTTTCTAATCAAATCCTCATGTTCTCCTCATAGATGTTCTTTATATCTGGGTGGGGACAATCTCCCCAAAGTTCAAGCCTGAGGTTACAGGCCTCTGTTTAAACCACAGGGACTGAGGGCCTGGCAGGAGTTGGGGGATGAACGAAGTGAGCCACAGGCATTTAGGGAGTTGGGGCTGCCTTCTTGCCCCCATGAATTTCGTATTACATCCGATACTACAGGGAGCTTTTTAAAGAATGAACAATGTTAGTTCCCCATATATACATCAGCTGCTGAGAATTTGCCATGATTCTTGGTTGAGAATGAAAACATGGATCCACAAGTGTGTATAACTAATAGTAAAATTGGTTTTCCCAAGGGCTGGAAAAAAGAACACTATAATTGGGAACATTTCAAGGGTGTATAAGATGAGCATTCTCCACTGGAAAGCATTAAGCAGGGATTTTTACAATACGTGAAATTCAGCACGTTTTTTTCTTTATGCTCCTTCATACAGAGAAAAACTGTTACATCAGTCTCCCTGGTGACAAATCACCCATTTGGGCAAAAAGAACCACATCATGAATGAGGGGCAAGACCAGCTTGATCAACACAGATGTCTTTTTGAACTTGTCAAAAGGGGGAAATGCTTTTTTTTTTTTCCCAATAAAAGTAAGCTTTGCGATCTAATCTTTCAGAGGGCCATTTCTTATAACTTGTATGACCTAAATAGCACTGAATTCTCACATTGTGGAAGGAACATTACCAAATGCATTCTTGATTCTCAAGGAGATATGGGACACTGACTTTGAAATAAAACAAATGAACAGAGTTTCCTTCCCAGCTCATAGGCAGGAGAAAAGGCTGGGTAATAATGTTGGAGCCATTTGGAGGCAGGTGTGAGCCAACTTCCCAATGGGGAAGTTCCACATCAGAGACCCCAGCATCACACCTGGAACTAATTGGCCTCCTTTTTGGCAAATTCAGTAACTAGGCCAAAGATTAAATAGACCTTGGAGACTGCACAACCACTTCCGTTTCTAAGTGCCGTCAACCCCAGGGCAGGAAGGAGGGATGCTGGGGAGGTGGCCCAGAGAAATGGCTGCCCCACTCGCCCCACACCTGCTGCAGGAACACACTAAACATGTTTGTTTTCATAGCACCTAAATTAAAAGCTGGAACATTATGTGGATGATTTCTTTCAAGTTGTATTTTTCTCTACTCTATACTAAAATCATTCACTTTTAAAGGAATATAGGTACACAAATTCAAAATAACACTCAATAATACTGCATACCCTGGAGAAAGTTATATGTCAAACATGAAAATTGTCTTATTAATTAGAGGGGTTATTTTTAAATAACTTGTTTTTTCCCATTTTAAAAAGATAATTGAATTTTCTTTCTGTTTATGTGAATGAAATTAATGTGTTTGTTTAAATTACATTTACCCATCATCTTTTCAACCCACATTTGCACTGTGCCCACCCTGCGCTAGTTTCCCTCTGAGACCCTGAGCAAACAAACAATACATGAAAAGAGCTTGTCCTCAGGAGCTCACTGTCTGATAGATGAGATTAATAGCCAGACAATTACAATGAAGTGCTATAATTACATAATTGGCAAAGGGAAACAGAGCCCTGTGTGAACATAGAAGGGGGTTGGGATGGGAGGAAGCAAGAGCTGTGTGTGTGTTGTTTGTTTTGGAGTCTGTGAAGACTTGCAGCTCATAATGCCACTCCCCATCCAAGAGCCTCTGTGTTTCTAGCATGTCCTGGTTCTTGAACTCACAGAAGGAGATTGGTTGGGTGGAGTTCTGAGTCCAAGGAGAAAGTTCTTACAGGTGAGGCGACAGACTTAAGAAGAAGCCAGGTTGTCAAGAGCTGCATGTCTGCAAAAGAGATCAGGTTAACCCTGGGGAATAGGAAGACTGAAGTCTTTTGAGCCAGGGAGTATCATCAGCAGCTTTATGTGTGGAAACGCCCTTTGGCTATAGTGGGAAGGATCATTTGGAGAATGAGGACTAACATGGAGAAACTTAGCATTAAGCCAAGGCTACCATATAGTGATATGTGGATCTGAACTGGGAATGAAAGCAGAGAGACAGGGACTAAGTTCAGAGATACTGAGTGGGTAAAAGTTGATTGAGTGATATTAAGTATTGAGGAGAGGAACAAGACTAGGGTGAATCCCAGGTTTCTGATGTGGCTTATGTAGGACAGTTTAAATTGATTGCAGTGAATTACCTCTTCTCATGGAAAGACATATTGCTCATTCATTCATTCATCCTCTCAACAAATATGTACTGAGTCTGCCAGGCCTTGTCTGAAGCAATGGAGATATAATGCTAAGCAAAGCAGCAAAATTTCCTGCCCTCCTGTAGCTTACAGTCCAAAAGGAGAAAATAGACACATCACTTAAAATATGTCACATGGTGATATTTGCTAAGAAAAGGGGATGTGGGGAGTCAGGTGGAGGATGGAGAGTGATGGAGAGGTGCGAGGTAATAAAAGGTGGTCAGAGAAAGTTACATTCCAGCAGAGATAAGCAGAAAGTGGGGAGGGGAGGTAAAGAATGTTCCAGACATGTAGGGAAGGAGTTGATTGTGCAAAGTTTTGGAGGATAGAACAAAGTGCTATTAGGAAGAATCTTTACCCTCACAAAAGGGCCACCACCCAAATGCTGGCTATAACAGGACCTAATTGAGGCAGTGCCCTGCCCTTCCTGCCTCCCAGGCAAATACTGCAATTCATTTTGAAAGAAATGCATAAGACCAGTTAAAATAATTAATTGTGAGCCCATTGGACTGGGCCAGCTCCAGTGCCCTAGGTTTCTACATCAACAAGCCAAAGCCCAACTCATTTTCATATTCTAGGAAGATGAAACTTAAGATTAATAGGTCAGAAACTGCCCACTAACTTCTAAACAGAGGCTTTCCACTAGAATGATCCCAAATAAGACTGCCTCTCCACTTTAACCAATCAAATGGTTCTTTGCCTTGCTTTACATTCATCCTATGAAAACCACACTCTTGTGCCCCTTTGGAGGAGCCCTGAACCACTCTAGTTTCAAACTGCCCTATCCATGAATCCCTGTCTGCTCAAATAAACTCTGAAATTAAAATGTGACAAAGTTTATCTTTTGACATATCTTGGAGAGCAAAAAACAAACCAAAAGAAATGTTCTGCTTGTAAGATAGAAGAACCCTAAACTTGTTGGAAAAAGCAGGGTTGTTACCACCAGGAAGTGAACAGTCAAAGAGACAACACTCACTCCTGCAAAAAAAAAAAAACAAAAAACAAAAGCAGGATGGAAAAGGTGTGGTTGGGGCAAAGAGAGACTAAGTCCTTGGTGGTGGATAAGTTCACTTGAGGGAGATGCAGGCAGAAAAGCAAGGCACAGGAGAATACAGGCAACGACAACATGGGAAAGCTTAGAGGCTCATTAGGGAGGCCAGAGGTGGCCAGAAAGCCTGAAGAGGCTGGGCCAGGGGAGGAAGGAGTTTTAAGAAGCAAAGATCAACAGGAGAAAACGCTGCCAAGGGTTAAGTGAGATAAAGCTGCCACAGGCCCAGTGGATTGGAAGTCTAAAAGGAAGGGGTTAGGAGTGAGTAATGGGTGCTGTGTTCCTCTTTCAAAAACACTCAAGGAGGAGAGAGAGAAAAAATGGACATACAATCAAGTGGGGAATTTAGTTGAGTGTTTGTATATATGTTTTGATGGGGAAAACATAAAGATGATTAAATGTGAGGTGATGGAAGCAGTAACCCAGGGAGATCGCAGATAGGGGAAAATGAGAGGCGAGGCCAGGCTGGAACAGGACTCTGATGACAGTGAAGGGAGTAGGCTGGGTGGGTACACAGATGGTTGGAGGTTGCAGTGTTAAATAAGAGTTCATTTTTTGCCTTTATTCTTCACTTCTTTTCCTCTACCTGCCAAGCAACAGGTAAAGGACAATGCTCATTGTCCTCAGTGGAATAACTCAGCTGTCTGATTCATGAAAAAGTTCCTCAAGTCCCTGGTGAAGGTAAGTGAGAAGCCCAAGTGTTTTTGATTTATAAGAGCTGGTATTAAAGATACAAACCAGGCCTCTAAGACTAGAGCACAGGCCTATAAAACCAGCCATTGGGCATCATAGGTAGGAGGCATGATATGATATCAAATTAAATTTTCCTGCCAGGCAAACCTGTAATCCTAGGGGCTCAGGAGGCTGAAGCAGGAGGATCACAAGTTCAAAGCCAGCCTCAGCAAAAGTGATGTGCTAAGCAACTCAGTGAGATCTTGTCTCTAAATAAAATACAGAATGGGGCTGGGGATGTGGCTCAGTGGTCGAGTGCCCCTGAGTGCAATCCCTGGTACCCCCCGCCCCCATTAAGTTTTCCCATCACACGGAAGGAGGTAAAATTCCCTCTTTGGCTGAGGAAAGGCTTGGGGATGAATAAAAGGAGAGCCAGAAAGGTTTTCTCTGAGCATTACTCCTCCAAGTCAAAACTTATGGGATGGGACAAGATGGAAATACCTAGAGAGCCTCAAGGAACTACAGCACCTCACTCACCTCACTCAACCTTGGTGCCACAGGATAGCCAGAGTAAAGAAAGCATGGAGTCAGCCCATCTTTGATAGCCCAGGATCTAGAGTAAGGGAGCGACAGCCATCTTGATCATGGCTGGTTGCCATGGCAAAGGAAAAAGTTTCCTAGAGGATGTTGCCCAGCTTGAGTCACCTCAGTTTTGATAATTAAACATGTCACATGGCCTCAGCCATTCATTAGGGCCCAGGAAGTGTATTCAGATTATCAGGTAAAGAAGACACTGGAATTAGACTTATGTTCAAGTCCTGGGTCCTCTAATTATCCCCAAATTACAACCTCTCTGGGGCAGTTGTTCTATCTATGAAATGGGGGAACTTCAGCTCCCTTGAGTATTTGAAAGAAGGTCAAATGAGATAATTCACAAAAAAGTCCTGGAACATAGAAAATATTTGGGCACATAGGAAGCATTTATAAAAAATATTTCCACTTCCTTTGTTTGTACACTGGTGACCCATACGGTTATTCTGAAATTCTGAGAGTTCACAGCCTGCATTCATGTAATGAATTTTTCTTTTCACAGTGTTAGTAAATCATTTGAAAATCATATTCAGTGGTACATTAAACATGTCAAAAGTATAAATGTCATGTAATAACTACACAATGACCTTGGATTTTGACTGCTCCATCCTACTTCTACTCTCAACAAGCCTGTTCTGTTACATTATACACAACATAAGAGAGTAAAAGACCGACAGATTGGTGCTGGGTCAGTGTACTGAGAATTGAACTCAGGGACACTCAACCACTAAGCCACATCCCTGACCCTATTTTGTATTTTATTTAGAGACAGAGTCTCACTGAGTTGCTTAGTGCCTTGCTTTTGCTGAGTCTGGTTTTCAATTAGTGATCCTCCTGTCTCAGCCTCCAGAGCCACTGGGATTATAGGCATGTGTCACCGCAACCAGCAAAGAATGATAGATTTTTTAAATCTTGAAATTTGGCCACAAGATTTAAATGAATAGCTAATGGTTATCTGTGGAACTGAAATCCTTTTTCTTTTTTTAAATTTGTATTGAATGGTGGGAGAAATTTCTGGATCACACACTAAATACTATGATGTGAAGTGAACTGGAACACTTTTTCACTAAAGGTAATATTTTGGTTGTCTACTGCTGATTAACAATCTGCCCAACACTTAGTGCTTACAACAACAATTTAGTTTTCTTTCTCATACTTCTGGCCTGAATGGGCTCACATGGGCCATTCTCACAAGGTGTTTCCCCTGCAGTTGCTGTCAGATGGTGGGCCAGCGCTGGAGTCACATAAAGGCTGGACAGATACCTGTGTGGGGACAGTTGGACCAGATGACAACCAAGTGCAAATCCCTCTTCTGATAGAGTCTCTGCTTTCTCCGAGAAAATTCTAGGATTTTTCTTTTTAATTTGAGAATGCATTTTGCTGGAGGTAGCATTAGATGACATGGTGTATAATCCTAACATTTAGTTTGAATAGGAGAGGTTTGGTAAGTTTAGAGCTCAGACTTGAGAAGGTCTCATGGAAGCAATAAGGCATAGCAGTTAAGACATGAGCTGTAGAGATGGAGACCTAGGCTCCATTGACAGCCTCACCATTTTCTAGGCACTCACCCACTAGTTGTATGGCTTTATAGGGCAGATCCTTATCCTCTGTGCTTTATTTTTCTTATCTCTAAAAAGAGAATGATAATGCCTACTTTAAATATTATTTGTGAAGATCAACTACGATAATAAAGAGCAACATTTTGTGATCAGGTGGTGCTTTATTAAGAGTTCGATGACTGTAAGAGGCAGTGTGTCTGGAGCTGAGCTTGGATGCAGCCCATTGAGTGAGAAATCCCAGGGCTAAGGAACTGGATTTCCAGAATCTCAGATGATGGCTGGAACCAAACATCCCTTGCACTACTTTAAGCCAAGACCAAACACACACACACACACACACACACACACACACACACTTTTGATGAGCAAACTTGCTTTTGGATATACTTGTTTCTACCTGTATATATATCTTTTTTTTATTGGTTGTTCAAAACATTACAAAGCTCTTGACATATCATATTTCATACATTAGATTCAAGTGGGTTATGAACTCCCATTTTTACCCCAAATAGAGATTGCAGAATCACATCGGTTATACATCCACATTTTTACATATATTTCGTTTAAGAGTGTCTCCTAAAGAAAACCATGGCTGTGGCTTACTCTGGTGACTTGTAAATGGGATGTTTTTTATTACAGTGGTTGAAACTCCTTTCCATTCTGTGTGTTTGGCTCCAGGGAAAGGGGAAGTTCAGATCACAGCATGCTCTAAGTGGGTGTGTGCCGGGAATGCCCACTTCTGGTCCTTTGTACACAGCACCTCTCCCATAAACTGTCAGATCTCCTGATGACAGCTAAATATGTGCTTTAGATGTGTGTTAAAAATCAGGCATGCCAGGCAGGTTCGAATTTCATCTTACTGAATTGCCTTCTGCATTGGTCCTCAGGAAGGTGTAACAAACGCAAGCACAGATTAAATTGCTTTCCGGTAGAATTACAAGACAAGACCCTAGCTGGGGAGATGTTCTTATGATTGAAGGGCATCAAAGAGGACCTACTACCTACTGAATGAGTGCTTCAAGAAATGCAGAATTTAGAAAGCATTTTGTGGCCATTTGTTTTTCTCTATAGAACTTTAAAACACAACTTTAAGAGCTGGTTAAAAACTAGATAGACAGCAACAATTTATATCTTCATCAATATTACTGCTGGGCATAAGCCTTCTACCCAAGAGACAGGAAAGCATCCAGAACTAATTTGAGTTTCCAGGCAGACTTAGAAAATTATTATGCCTCATCAGGGGGTAGAGCTGAATCTATCTGCTCTTGACCCACTTTGGAAGATGATCTCTTCCTACTTCAAATAACAAATGATGGAAACTCTAGACCAGGTTGAGAAGCCTGACTAGGTAATTTTAGCCATTGACACAGAATTTTTGCAACTCAACAAGATCAAAGCTAAACTTGGACTGGGCAGGGTTCCTTAGCATCTTCTGTTGTCAAATATGCAGCCTGGCAATTAGTAAGGAGAAGAATGGGCACAGGATGCAGTGCCTTCCGCAAGGACAGCCAGCCCAGTCACCCTTTTTACAACAAGATCTGTGGTTTCTTTCTCTCTCTGAGGGAAAGGGCATTTTTAAATAGGATCAGCAAAAGTCCTTGTCCAAATTTGTATTATGAGGTCAAGGAATAAAATCATCAGAAAGCTTAAGTAGAAATAGACACAGAGGCAATCAATCAATCTGAAATTAGATGAAGTAAATACAGAAGATTACTTAACAAGTATCAGAGGCCTAATAATATGCACAGTTGTGATTTCTAAACCTATTTTTTATTTAACTGTATAGAGATAAAAGTGGGTTTCCCATGGAAAGCAACCAAATAATGTAACCACTAAGAACTAAACAAAATTTAGGTACTATTGAAAATACAGAAGCTAGAGAGAGAACGGTGATGATCTTGCTCCTCTGTACCACAAGTCCTACCACTACCTGGATTCTAAGAGGGAGGAGTGAACACCTGGTCCAGGTTCAAATAAGAGAAATTAAGGTAGAAAGGAGATGCAAAACTTTGTCACATAGATACTGCCCAAGAACTGGGGCTGCTTTACGTGAGGGAGAATCAAGTGGAAGAGGGATATGAGGCCTTTTTTTTTAAGGCAGTCATGTGATTTTTAACTTGTTTATATAAAACTTCCAGGACAAGTACCTGATAAAAGCTGCAGAAAGTAAGTTAAGTATGGAAAGGAGTCCCTCCGTGCAGTGAGTTCCCTGAACTCATTGTGGAGGGTCCATTGATAATATTAGGGCAGAGAGATGTGCACATTGGATAAGGATGAGATGGACAAGAAGGCAGAGAAGTGCAATGATTACTTTAAGAGCTCAGCACTATAAACAGTCTACCCATTTTAATATGACCCCTAACACTCAACGGAACTTCAGTCACCCCAACAGGAAATAGAGATAGTAGAGCCTATTATGGTTTGGATATGAGGTGTCCCCAAAAAACTCATATGTGAGACAATGCAAGAAGGATCAGAGGAGAAATGATTGGGTTATAGCCTTAGCCTAATCAGTGAGTTAATCCCTGAGGGTGTGGCTAGAGGAGGTGGGAATCAGGGTGTGGCTTTGGGATATATTTTTGTATCTGGCAAGTGGAGTCTCTCTCTCCGCTTCTTGATCAACATGATGTGAGCTGTGTCCTTCTGCCACACACTCTGCCATGACATTCAGCCTCACTTCGAGCCCTGAGGAATGGAGATGGCTTTCTGTGAACTAAGACCTCTGAAACTCGGAGCCCTCAAATAAACTCTTCCTCTACTACTGTTGTTCTGGTCAGATTCTTTAGTCACAGCAGTGAAAAAGCTGACTATCTCATGTTTTAAAAAATAAATACATTAATGCACATAAAGAACTTCCCATTCCACTGGGTGGATAGCACTTAATAAATTACACCTGTTTCTTACAGTTAACCACAAGTATTAGGATTCTGATTAGCCTAGGAGTCAGATGTAAACTTTCTGAATACTCTAGTTTCAAGGAACATCAGCTACCAATACTTGTGTTTCTAACCACAAGGTGGCAGACAGAGGGTCTCCCTAACATGCTCTGGGATCCAGTTTGGAAAGAAGCAGCGAGAAAGCAGTAAACCATGGAAGGGGAAAGAGAAACGATCCAGGACCCACATGCTCACAGCCAGAAACAAATCAGGGTGGGACTGTGAAGTCAGGTCATGGGTTGACAAGTTTACTGTGCTTTGACTTTTATATGGTTCCTCTTTTGTTTGGTTTTTGTAGGCATAAAGTATCAGTTGAATAAATAGAAGTTTTGCTGAAAGCTGATGCTTAGAGTGACTTTACCCCATAAAAAAGAGAAAAGTGGGACGATGTGGTTAGAAAAGGGAAGCGTGTGTTTACATTCCCGTGAGGTAGATGCTGGACATACAACAGCAGCACTCCTGCCACCCATCCACCGCTCCCTCCAACTCAGGCTGGCATCTCTCTGCATGAAGACATAATCCACACATAGCTAAGAGCCCTTTCCTGCCAACTTTTCTTCCAAACTGACCCTCCCAAAAGTCCTAGTCAAAGAAAAACGAAAGAACAACTTCCCCTGGAAAAGGCATTGACATTGGGTGCAGAGGAGTGGATCCTAGTCCCAACTGGGCTACTTCAGTAGCTGTTTGGGTTTGGACAAATCTCAATCCCAGTCCTTACTCATACTTTAAAGCAGATGACCCAGCCCTGATTGATCCCCAAGATGTTGTCCCCTCCTCATATCTTACCCTCTAAAGCAGAGAATACCATTCTCTGAAGTCTAGGACCTAATCCTCAGTTACCTGATCTATGATCCACAGTTCACATGAAAGTATCCAGATGCATAGACAGTTCAAACTGGGGAAGAAATCTTTGAAATCAAATAGTGCTGTCCCTTCAGTGTGATGAAGAAATTGAGACTCAGAACAATAAAGTAATTTTACCAATGATAGTTAATTAGAGGTCAGGCCAAGGCTGGGGTTCAAGCCTTCAGAAATTCTGCTCATGCCCACACATACACAAAACCCACACCCTTTGCACAATGAAATTCTTAAGAGCTTTGTTGAAAACAATGTAGCCTCCAGAAAATTCACCCATTTAAATGGCATAATCCAATAATTTTTAGTAAATTTACAGAGTTGTGAAGCCATCATCACAATTTGTTTTAGAACCTTTTTACCACCTCATAAAGCTTGCTGGGTCTGCCCATTTCAGTCACTCTCCATTGCCAACACCGCAGACATTAATCCACTTTCTAACTTTACATATTTACTCTTTAGTACATTTTGTTTAAGTGAAATTGAATAATATATAATAATCCTTCTAGTTTTAGAGGGAAAAGCAGACCCTCTTTCATCAATAAATATGCTGCTACCTGCAGATTTTTCATAGACTCCTTTTATCAAATTGAGAAAATTCATTTCCATTGTAGATTACTGAAAGTTTTTTTTTTTTTTTTTTTTTTGTCTTGACATTGAACTCAGGGCTTTACACATGCTAGGTAAGCACTTTACCACTGAGCCACATTCACAGCCTGGAAATTTATTTATTTTTTTAATCATGAATGAGTGTTAGACCTTGTCAAATGTTTTTTTGTGTGTGTGCATCTATTGAGATAACATTTTTGTCCTCCATTCATATTACTATATTAATATGGTGTTACATTGATTGATTTTTAGATATTAAACTAACATTATAATAATCGGCAAAAATCCCATTTTGGCATGGTATATAATTCTTTTATACATTGCTGGAATCATGATGCTAATGTTTTGCTGAGTATTTTTGCATCTAGACTAATGAGGACTATTGGTAGGGTTTTTTGTGATATCTTTGGCTATGGTTTTTGGATAATAACGGCCTCATGGAAGTTAGAAAGTGTTATTTTCTATATTTTCTGGAAGGGTTTTTGAAAAATTGATGTTTTATAGAACCCAGGTGGGCCTAGGTTTTTCCATGAGGGAAAATTTTCTATTAATAATCAAATTACTTATTATAGGACTACTCAGATTTTTTGTTTCTTCCTCAGTTTCATTAATTTGTGTCATTGTATGAATCTTCCTATTTCATCTAAATTTTCTAATTTGTTAAAATAAATTTGTTCATAGTAGTATTACCTTATAATGCTTTTAATTTCTGTTTAAGTGCAGCAATAATGTCTCCCCTTTTATTCCTGATTTTGGTAAATTGTGTTTTCTCTGTTGTTGAGCAGTCACCCAACCTCAGCACTATTGATATGTGGGCTCAATAATTTTTATGATGAAGAGGCTATTATACATTATAGGATTTTAGTAGCCTTCCTGAACTCTATCCTCTGGATATTAGTCAAACATGCACGCACACACGTGCGCGCGCACACACACACACACACACACACCAAGATATGGCAATTAAAAATTTTTCCAGATGTTGACATGTGTCCCCTGGGCAGCAAAATCACCTGTGGATGAGAACCACTGGTTTAAATAGCTTCAATTTTGTTGATCTTAATCTGTTTTTCACTGATATAACATAACATACATGCTGGGCAAATTATAAACCATAAAAATGTGTTTGGCTCACAGTTCTGGAGTTTGGGAAGTCCAAGATCAAGGATCTCATCTGGTAAGGGCATTCTTACTGTGTCATAACATGGCAGAAGTTATCACATGAGACAGAGAGGAAAAGGATGCCAAGTTCCCCTTCTTTTAAATAACCCACTCCCATGATAATGGCCTTAGCCCATTAGGAGGGTGGAGCCCCATGACCTAATCACCTCTCAGAACTCCCACCTCCTAATGCATCCAGGATTAAGTTTCCAATACATAAATTTTGGAGGAATAAATTTGAACCATAACTTAATCTATTTAAAATAACCAACTTTTGTTTTCACTGATTTTATCTAATTTTTTATTTTTCATTTCATTGGTGTCTACACTCTCATCTTTCTTATTTCCCACTTTCTGCTTGCTTTGGATCGAGTTCACTTCTTTTTCTTCCCCCTAATTTCTTCAGGGAGAGGCTTAGATTATTAATTTTGGGTGCACAAATCAATTGTAAGACAGATTGCATTTAGGACAACTTGGATTTTAGAAAGCCTCGCATGTTAGTATTTTTTATGTATTAACAACCAGAAAATGTTAAAAATTTCTCCTCAGCATTCAATTTGCCTTCCCTAACTAAAATACTATGTAAAGCATTTTATACTTTATTTTTCCTTATTTTATAGAGAATAAAAATTGGAGCTCACAAACTATAAACTATGTAAAGGAAACATAGCTACGTTGTCCTTCTAGCCTCCTCACTTAACCATGTCTTCTTTAAATTACTTGAATCCTTAGTCATTTCTTGAAACTTCTTTCCTACCTACCATCCTCATTCTGACTTATGGTTTCTCTTTTCCTTCACTCACATTGATAGATTAGCTAATCTGATTGAACATTTGCTGCTGATAATGTAGTATTATATACCTCATATATTATAGTATATTCCATTCATAATTATAGCACTTTCACTAAGTGCTATAATTATGAAAGGAACACGTAAGTGATCAACTCACAGTAGTTGCTGGGCTCAGAGTATAGTGCAGTGGTAAATCACTTTCCTAGCACAAACAAGGCCCTGGGTTCCATCCCCCGCACCATAAAAAGAAAAGAAAAAAAGTGGTAGTTTTTAATGTAATTTCTATCTTTGTTGTGGTGATGTAGATGATAAAGGAAGTATCTTGGAAAATTTAGACATTAAAACAGGATACTTTCAAATCATGAAGGGCTAAGAAAATAAAGTCACATCAGAAAGGAAAAGTGAGTTAAGTCAGGCTGATAGTCAACCCCAATTCCATGAACAGCTGGCAAAGCCAGGATGGGGTTACTGCCAGGAGTTAGAGGTGACTTTAAGCCTCCTTAATAAGCATTAGAGCCAATGCATGGAGACCAGATTCATTCAGTGAGCACCAGCTCAGGAGCAGAGCTAACAACAGGAGACAATAAAGATAAGTGAAGGGCAGCGCTTTGCAAAAATAAAGAGTGTCTTGGATGGAGAATATTTCCAATTAGTTTGCATCTTGCCTTTCTGGGTTCACCAGACTGGCCAGTGGCCTTATAAATTGCAGGAAAACTGTCCATCAGCTGGTGGCCTCCTCTGCCTGTGTGCTGCTCACAGGGGACAGGCAGTTGCCTTGCCTCCCTGTGAGGCCCATGCATGCTCTGTAGGACCTGTTCAGAGGAAAGCAGTTGAGCTGCACATTCCTTCCTTGATTCCAGTCCCCCTCTCTCTCAGTCTCTATCCTTGTCCCTGACCCTTTTCCAGTCCCACTTTATCTCCCATTCTCCTTCACTCTTTTTGCTCCTCTCCCTCTGCCCAAACCTGGCTTCTCTCACATTTTTTAATTACAAAGGGCTACGTCCTGTGCTAAGTCCAACACTGGGAGAAATATTCTTTCTTCACTTTAAACCCTGCTTCTTTTTTTTTTTTTTATAAGTAATTTCTTTTTTTTTTATTGGTTGTTCAGAACATTACAAAGCTCTTGACATATCATATTTCATACATTTGATTCAAGTGGGTTTTGAACTCCCAATTTTACCCCAAATACAGATTGCAGAATCACATCGGTTACACATCCACATTTTTACATAATGCCCTATTAGTAACTGTTGTATTCTGCTACCTTTCCTATCCTCTACTATCTCCCCTCCCCTCCCCTCCCATCTTCTCTCTCTACCCCATCTACTGTAATTCATTTCTCTCCTTGTTTATTT
>NW_026000103.1:3195200-3210958 GCF_001458135.2 Marmota marmota marmota
AGGAATTTGGAGCCCGACCCCACAATATGTAGATCGGAGCCAACTTTTTCTTCTATCAGACGGCGTGTCTCTGATTTGATATCTAGCTCCTTGATCCACTTTGAGTTAACTTTTGTGCATGGCGAGAGGAGGGGATTCAGTTTCATTTTGTTGCATATGGATTTCCAGTTTTCCCAACACCATTTGTTGAAGATGCTATCCTTCCTCACACTTCAGATAGAGCCCTAATATCCAGAGTATACAAAAAATATACCCTGTTCATGGATAGGCAGAACTAACATCATCAAAATGGCAATATTACCAAAAGTAATATAGGTTTAATGCAATGCCAATCAAAATCCCAATGGCATTTCTTGTAGAAATAGATAAAGCAATCATGAAATTCATATGGAAAAATAAAAGACCCAGAATAGCAAAAGCAATTCTAAGCAGGAAGTGTGAATCAGGTGGTATAGCGATACCGGATTTAAAACTATATTACAGAGCAATAGTAACAAAAACAGCATGGTACTGGTACCAAAACAGGCGGGTGGACCAATGGTACAGAATAGAGGACACAGAGACTAATCCACAAAGCTACAACTATCTTATATTTGATAAAGGAGCTAAAAACCCTGCTTCTTTGTAACATCAATTTATCCTGTTTCAGGACAGCTTGGGAGTGGTGTACTGCAGTTTACAATACAAGAACATATTGTAGCTTTGCATAGCCACACAATTGAGAAAATGCTGAAACCAGAAAACTTGGGCTGGAGCTGAGATTCTATGGGTAGCTCTGTTCTGAGTTGAAATGTGCCTATTAGCTGAGCAATGAGGGATGAAAATAGGGGAAAGTTAGCAGGAAAAAAAAGGTTTTTATTAAAAAGGGGGAGAAGGTGCTGCCTGAATATGCCAGGAGCTTTAAAGGTTTTGTCTGACTTAATTTTTGCAACTCTAAGAAGGGACTTTGATTTTCCTTATTTTACAGAGAAGGAAAATTGGGGCTCACAAACTCAAGTAACTTGCCCCCTATGAGCATGTGACAAAGCTGGGCTTTTAACCTGGGGCTGAATGGCTCCAAAGCCTCCTCTTTTCAGTACCATACTGCTTCACAAACCATTCGATGGAAAACATGATGTGGACCTTGGCCATTCTGTGGTCCTCCTTCTTTTGCTTAACAACAGTCCCTAGAGAAGAGAATCCTGGAAAGTTGACAGCTTGAATGTGTCTTGACCCCCTTCACTCCCTTCTCCAATCCAGCTGTATCTCCAGAGTTCAGCACTGTCATGACTGCAGTTGACAGTGGTAAAGTTGGAGATTACTGAGTGTATAGGATTCTTCCCACCTGGGGCAGGTAAGAACCTAGAAACAGTACTGGAGAACTTAAGGTCAAGGATTATAACACATGAACCCAGAAACTTCACCACTGAGATCCATGGGAAACCCTATCTCTCACCCTACCCAAGGAATGTGCAACAGGGCCTGGATAAGTGTGTCTGCCTCCCCACCCCTGAGATGTTTTACCATCATGTTTTTAAAAAGGACTTTCTTCTCTCTACTCCTTAGGTGGGAAAACCTAAGGAGTATGGGAAACAGAAAGGCTTCATTTTTATACTGACACCTCAGTAGAGAATGATAAACTGTCTGTTGCTCCATCACTGTCTCAAAGGAGCAGAGACCATCAAGCTTCCTGTTGCTCCTGGGACAGCACCACTTAATATGCATCAGAGTTGAAGCTAAGCCAAGTGAGCAGACAATCAAACCCAATAACACTTATACATGAGGGTGTCTGGAAGTCAGCAGGAGGCTGCCGGAGGAGACTGACAATAAATGGGACAGGAAAAACCAATTATTAGAAAGATTAAAGGACAACACAAAAATTGCCACTCGGTACTGAAAAACACAATTGAAAATTATAAATTCAATGAGCAAATTGACAAAAAAAAATGATCACCACTGAGACTGAAATCACAAGCCAGACAAATTGAAAAAAATATTTTAAAGAACTGAGTAACAATATAAGACAAAAGTTAAAAAATAAAGACATGAGGTAAAAAAATGAAATTTCTTGAGGATTAATTGAGGCAGCTTGAGAAACAAATGAGTCCCAAAGGAAATAAAAGAAGACTTAAGGTTAAGACCATCACTAAACATAATTAGCTAAATCACAGAAGAAAAATTCCTGAGTTGTATATGGATTTGTGGCTGCATAGTGAAAGGCCTCACATAATTGTATGTAAAAACTACAAATTAAAGCAATGTTTTGTGTGGTATATAATCTACATAAAAATAAAATATAAGACAACAATAGCACAAAGGATGGAGGAAATAAATAAAGGTATGGTGCTAAGGATCTTAAGTTATATACGAAGTAGCATATCACTCACTCCATGGTAAACAAATTAGTGACAAATGTTTTAATGTCTAAAATAACCACAAAACAGATAAAAATTAAAAAGTAAATAGCAAGAGCAAACTACAGCTGCACCACTAAAGACCTAAATACCTAAATTATATTAAATGTAAATGGACTAAACCTAACATTAGAAAGTGATTGTCTTACAGGTATTACAAAAAAATAAAAAAAGCAAGAACAACTATAGACTGTCTAGAAAAAAAAATGCATCTCAACACAGAGAAGTTAAACACAAATGGTTGGGAAAAGATACACTATAAATTATTATTTCTATAAACAAAAGCTATTTATTTAGTGTATAAAGACTTCTATAAACAAAAGCTATGTAGTTTAGTATATAAAAATCAGATAAACTAGACTTCAAGGCAAAGTATATTACTAAAGATAAAGACGTATAAAATGTCAATTCATCAGGAAACGTAAAAATCCCAAATGTGTATGTGTCAAATAGAATGAAGTAAATGCTTGCACCAACATCTAACAAAATGACTCTGCCTTCCTCTTTCACTTCTCTCTAAATATCTAAAAGTATAAAAACTATTCTTTGCATGGTGAGGCAAAACCAGATTATAGGCCAGACTATGGAGCTATGCTTTTTCTGATCCCTGAGGTAGAATATATGTTTTTAAAAACTATAAGAGCTCTGATTTCTCATTCCCTATGAAAGGAGCTTGGAGTCACCAAACCAACAAAAATAAAAATTTTCCAGAACTAAAGGGTGGGAAAATCCATTATTAGAATTGTAGAACTTTATACTTCAAATAAAAGAGTAAACAAAATTTGGAAAAAAAAAAAAGTAAAGATACAGAGCATAGGCTCCCAGTGTGTGGTCTGGCTTCCACAGCTGCTCCCTGAGACCATTTCAGGGAGTCTGTGAATTCAGAATTAATTTCATAATAATGCTGAGAGGTTATGTGTATTTCTACTCTCATTCTATACTAGAACAAAGCATAGAAGAAAATCTTCAGAATCAGGCAATATGTTATTATATGGGATATGAAAAATACGAAGCCTACAAGGAAAAATATATAAATTATAGAACACCTGTAATTCCAGTGGCTCAGGAGGCTGAAACAGGAGGATCATATGTTCAAAGGGAGCCTCAGCAAAAAGTAGGGCGCTAAGAAATTCAGTGAGACTCTGTCTCTAAACAAAATACAAAATAGGGATGGGGATGTGGCTCAGTGGTTGAGTGACCCTGAGTTCAATCCCTAGTACCTCTCCACCAAAAAATGTAAAAACTTGTATTCATCCAGAGACACCACCAGCAAAACGAAAAGGCAAGTCACAGATTAGAAGAAAGTATTTGCAATAAACACATCTGATGAAATACTTATATACAGAATCCCACAGATTCATAACAAAAGTCAACCAAAATATTTTTTATTTGGACAAGACTTAGACACTTTACAAAAGGAGACATACAAATGTCTAAGAAGTATATGAAAAGGTGCTCAAGATCATTAGTCATCAGAGAACTTCAATTTTAAAGTCAGTGAAATGCCACTTCACCAGAATGACTAAAATAAAAAGGAAAATAATGTCAAGTGCTGGAGAAATATGGAGCAACTTGAACTTTCATATACCACTGACTTATATAAAATAGTACACTTTGGAAAATGAATTGGCTACACCCTAGGTAGTCAAGCATATACAAATTTACACATCACCCACCAATATCAAATACACCATAATGAGCAAAATATGTCAAACATGAAGACCATATTCTGTTAGATTCCATTAATCTGAAGTTCTGAAGGTAAAATTAACCAATGGTATATATCAGTTTTATAAATTGTACTTCAATGAAAAATTAAAAGAGGAAGTCATTTGCCATTTTCCCCCTCCAAAAAGCAAAGAAAATTCACAAAAACAAGAAGGTATGTTTTATGAACTCACTTAGCCAGACACACATGAACTGCATTCTTTGCCATTAGAATTCTACATCTTCCCTCAAGCTATCTCTTATAGGAGATCTAATTGCCACTCTGTGGCATAAAGACTGAGTGAATCCACCAGACAAGAATCATATCAAATATAATCATATTAATGTAATTTTATTATACTTAATATAATTTTATGTTAAATATTAGTAAATTCTGATTTCTTAGTTTTAGAAAAAGAGTACAAAGTTTTAATGTCTCTTCTTGCTAACAAGTCATCTCAGATACCCTTGGTCTGCCAGTTTGGAAATTGTTGGTTCAAGTCTTTACATCAGGATATTCTGAAACCTGTGGCTCAAAAACAATATGTTTTTGATACTTCAAATAAAAGAGTGACTGATAGAGCCCAACATAGAGGAAGCGGCCAGATTGTGAAGGTGATTCTAAGTCATGCTAAAGCAGTAATATTTTATTCTGTTGACTATGTGTTGCCTCTAATATTTCTTAAGAAAATGAGGACATGTGGGAATTAAAGACAGAGAGGTCAGTTTGGTCTGGGAGAAGGTGGTAGTCTGAATTAAGACAGGGACACTGGGGTAAAGAAGAAATTAAGAGACATTCAACAAGCGAAATCCAAAGGTGTCCAGGCAAAAACACTGACAGGTCTTGGTGGTAGACGAGACGTGGGAAACAAGGGCAAGAGAGATGTCATCATCTCCTTGGCTCAGGAGTTGCATGTGTGGTGGTACCCTTAGCAAGGAGGAAGCCCTGGAGGTAGAGAAGGTAACAGTGAATTCAGCTTTGGGCATCCCAAGTCTTCGGTGTCCAAGAAATGTCCAGTAGGCAGCTGAGAATACAATGCTGATTGAACGGTGATTGCTGGGAGAAGCCGCACCTCTCCTCTCTGGTATCACTGATGCTCTCCTCCTTCGTTGCTGTACTTGAGAAGAACATAAATGGATGACATCATCCTCTCCCAAATCTCATGAGTTCTGTCCCAAGGTTTGGTGACACCCTGACTCTGCTGAGCTTGTGGACCTTCAAGCTTATATGCCTGGCAGCTTACTTCCCAGTGTCTTCATCATGGAACCACATTCATGTAACAATGAAGCTTTTGGAACATGCCAGGCTTTGTGCAGGAGGTCAGATACATGGAACTGCAAGAGTACGGCTCTTGCCTTTAGGCTTGCAGTGGACACACTAATGTACATATAGTTGTTCTATGTTACAATTATTAGATTAATATGGAGATGGCTGGGGATATAGGATTTGACGGGAGGGTAAGGCTGCAGGAGACAGGGAAGGCAACAGAGAGGTGGTAGTCTTTAGTGTGACACTGAAGAATTTACAAGAATCATCTGGATAGAGCAAGATGGAGCAAATGAACAAGTCTAAATCAGAAGACCATGAAAATACCCAAGGGGTGAGAGAGCCTAGCATACTGAAAGCAAGCACTTGCTGACCACGTGTTGTGTCTGCACACAATGTACAAGGACAAAGTGTTTGAGGTGAGTCTGTAGGAAGATCACATGGTTTCTTAGTTTTAGGAAAAGAGTAATAAGTTTTAATGTCTCCTCTTGCTCTCTAACAAGTCATTGCAGATATTCTTGGTCTGCCAGTTTGGAGATTGCTAGTTCAAGTCTTTACATCAGGATAGAGCAAGAACTAAGCTTAGCATGCAGTTTAATGTTTCACAGGCAACCAGGGAGAGCCACTTTCTCATCTGAGCTCTGTTATTTAGATGAATCATATTAACAAACCGGAACTGGAGAAAAAGTGTCCTCAGCATCATCCCAGGTGTTCAGGAAAAGAACATTTGCTAGCTAGTTAGGGTGTCTGTAGCTAAAGAAAACCAGGTTATGAGGTCAAGATGTGGGGGTCCTAGGAAAGCCTAGCCAGTGATAAGCCAGCACTGGGCTCAGAATCTAGCACTAGCTCAGAGTGCAGACATCCAGAGGACCCACCTCAGAACGGTTCCATGGTCAGGCTGACAAAGAGTCAGTGGGGGCCTAGAATGCTAACATTGGCCCAAATGCAGTTTCTTCCTGAAATAGGGCTAATTTCTTCTCAGGAACATAGCAGATCAATTCTAGTGGACATGGACATGACCAGATTCCTAGGGGAAGCAATAGTCATGGCAAGAGCCTCAGGGACCAACAGGACATAAGCAGACACCAAAACCTTGGGCTAAGACAGTGCAATAGTAGGTTCATGACAAGATGGGGGAAGAACACAGGGGAGAGAGGATGTGACGGCATCCCTCTCTACCAGAGGACACCGCTACCCCATGCACACGCAGATAGCACAGTTCTAGCACATGTTCCTGAAGAGATATCCTGTGAGCTTCTGGGTTCTTCTATTGGCTGTAAGTGTATTTATAACCATAAGCTTTGATTTTCATCCTTTCATGTTGGTAGAATGTGGGGACTTGTCAAAAGGACAAGGAGCCAGCTTCAACTGTCCTAGTTTGAGGCCCAAGTAAATTTTGGTGTTATAGATTGTAACCCATAGAATGCAATGAGAGTCATCAGTCAATACTATATAAATACGTAAATAAATAAATGACAAAGAAACTCAACTAATAGATATAGAAGAAATGAGACAAATTTTTAAAAATCACCTTTGACAACATAGCAATGTCTGTTCTAACTCTATCATGAGGAATAGATATCATTTGCCATCTGAAATTATGCACTGAGAAAAACTTATCATTCTTTTCTAGAGTATTGTTTTCAAATAGGCATAAAATGAATCTAATCATAGAGAAGCATCATACAAACCCCAAATGAAAGAGATCCCATGGATTAACTGGCCAGTCATTTTCAGAAATGTCTGACAAGAAAAAGACTGAAGATGGAAAGGGGGAAAAGAGACAACCAACTGCATCATGCCATCCAAAATTGGAGTCTGCACTGGAAAAGTAACTTTATTTTGTGCTACAAAACACGTGAATGTGACTATTGGTAAAATTTAAATAGGCCTATAGAGTGGAATGATAACTATATGACTATTAATTTCCTGGTCTTGATAGTTTTGCTGCCATTATATAAAGAAAGTCCTTGTTTCAAGAACACCACATAAAAATAAAATAAAGATGTTGTATCCACCGAAAACTAATATTAAAAAATTCTCTCTCTCTCTCTCTCTTTAAAAAAAAAAAGAAATACACTCTGAAGAATTAGGCATAAGGAGGCATTATATCTTGATGTAATTTCCACTGATTCAAAGAAAGAATTATAAATCAGATTTGTAACATGTTAACATCTCAGGAATCTCAAAAGTATATGGGAATTCTCTGAAAAATTTTTGCAACCTTTATGAAAGTCAAATTATTTCAAAATATAAAGATTTTTAAAAGATTTAAAAATAAATGGATAGAAAATTTCTGTGAGGTTTCTACTTAAAATAATAATAATAAATTGCACAGAATCCCATACAGGATGCACTGGAGTATGGCTGGATGTAGGAAGAGATCTCTTCTACTTACGCCCAGTGTGGATCCAGAGTGGTTATTTTTCCTGGTTGTTTCCTATTTCCTAATGTTCTCTAATCTAATTCAATAATACATACTGCCAGGAAATGGTGCTTATAGGTCCCTAACCCCGGAGCAACCACATTCAATGCTCTGTTGGCACACCTGGAGTCACCTCTGAGCATCCCCTGAGGTCGCAGTAATCCCAGGGCAGAAAGCCCAACCCATGCCTCAACCTACAGGTTCTGATTATTTTGCCAATTGTGTCCCCTCTTCAGCGTCAGTCCTCTCCCCAACCCTAGAACCTAATAAAAGTTTTACAGGGTTTCAAATGAGCCCATGCACAATCTCTTCTGGGTTTTAATCATATTATGTTTGTGTTCATGTTTGATCATATTTTCTAGTGGGAAAATAATTATAAGTTAACAAAAACCAAAAGCTGTGGCAGGAAAAGCACTGAACTGAGAGTCTTGCTTCTATCACAACTAGCTGTGTGGGTTTGTGTAACTTACTTCTATAGTTCTCATTTATAAAATTGGTAATCTGAACTAAATCTTCTTTTATTTTTGTCATTTTGTTTTACAGTACTGGGAATCAAACCCAGGGATGCTCTACCACTAATTGATATCCCATCCCTTTTAATTGTATTTCATTTTGAGATGGGATCTCATTAAATTGCCCAGTCTAGACTTGAACTTGTGATCCTCCTGCCTCAGGCTGGGATTGCAGTCCTGTGCCACCAGGCCTAGCTCCAAATGTTCTTAATAATGATTATAATGGTCTCTGTCACCTCTCAAAACACTGCTTATTTGGCAGAATGGGATCCTAATTAGAAAAGGTTACCTCCATGTATGTATAATATGTCAAAATACACTCTACTATCACATACATCTAAAAAGAATAAATAATAAAAAAATACTGTTTATTGTTAAAGAAAAGGTCCTCTGACTTGAAGTAGGTTGCATACCCATAAGAACAAACTTTTCCTCCTGAGGTGAAGTGATGTGACCTTTGTGTTTGATTCTCAAGAGTTGACCTTGGTTTGAGTTCATGGCATTGACACTGCTTCACCCAAGGGAAGGATTATAGCTAAGAGGCAGCATTCCCACACCCAAGTTCTATTTTGTAACAACGCCTGCCAGCTTTGCTATGTTTAGCTTAAACTATTTCTGGATACACAACAGTTAATCACCTCTTCAGTGAAAAATTAAAGGAGAAAAAAGTGGGAGAAAAAGGAAAAATACAACAAAAAGGGAAGTCCTATAATCATTCCTAAATACCCCTAACTCCCCCCAACCCTGAGATTTCTCTGCTATCACTGCAACAGTGGGCACATGAGCTATGCCTGTGTCTGGTGTCCTCAGGTATCTATTTCCTTCAGTCCTGGCTCAGATTCAGCAGCTCCAAGTTGTCAAGGAGTTGGGAAAGCTGTGCCCGGTTCTGCATGAAAGCAGGATTTGGGCATACGCATTTTAGAATTATTTTCCAGACTCTTCCTTCTCCCTTGGCTACTCATCCATGCTGAAGTCTTTGGCACTTATTCCCTAAGTCCAAACTTCTGACACATCATCTCTTCTCTTGATGATTATTAAGTACAATTCTATTTACTTTTCAGATTTTGCTTTGATCTGATTGTTCCTTTTCTCAAAGAAAAAAAAAATATTCCAAGTGAGAAAGAAAGTTATGCTCAATTTCCCTTGTGGGGCCAGACAAGGGAATACAATGGGAGTCTTATATCCTGGAAGAATGCAAGGAATCCCGAAGATGGGCACAGGCTGCTTGAGTGGAGTGCTTTTTATAACAGAAAACACAAGATCAATAAGAGTGGGCCGAGTATACTTGGTATAGACAGGATAAATAGACCCTGGGACTCACAAGGCCCAGAAGTTCTGAAGGTTCTGTGAAAGAGAGGTGAAAATATTTGTCTTCCTTTAACATGTGAATTCTGTAAAGTAATAATAACATAATATGAAAATATCAAACATACAAAAGTAAAAAAGTTAGTATAATCAACACCCATAGCATTTCTCTGTATTTGTTTTCTTATATTTTTGGATGCGTTTTCATATTTGCTCTAATATATGCATGTGTGTATGCTGTACTGCTGAAGCGTTTTGAAGGAAATCACAGGCATTGGGATACTTCAGTTCTAAATACAGACATTTTTCTTTCCAAACATAAGGGCATTTTGACTCAAGAGTAATAAACATTGTTACTCTTAAAATTAACAATAATTCCATAATATATGTAATACCCTGGTGTCAGTTGTCCTTCTGGACTAATGAGTTTTATAGTTGATTTTTTTCAAAATAGGATTCAGTCAGAGCAAGCCACTTGCCTGGCTGATTCCAGCATTCTGTATTTATCTAATTGTTCCCCTCTGGTGTCATTTCACTAATCTTGTTTATCTTTTTCTCTTTTCTAGAGATTAAATCTAGAAATCTTGATCTTCAGGCTCAAGATTTTGGGTAGGATTCATTGATGCTGTGTATCCACCTATGGATACCACTATCCAAAGAAAAACTTGATAACTGGTTATACAACTAAGGACACTAAATTTGTGTTCCCAGAAAGTACGGTCAGTTGTGCTATTAGGCCACATAGACAATCTTTGAAATCACTGTGCTGCATATAATATAAACCACAGGTTATGGGGAAAATTAGGTTATAACATTCACAAACTTTTTAGTGAAATGTTTAAAAGAAGAGAGAAGCACCTATTAAAAACAGCAGCATAGTGTTACATATGTGAAATGACTAAGAAAGACATAAATACCACAACAAATATAGATGGTTCTTAACCTTGAAAAAGACCTGAAGTTTGCCTATGGAAATAGGTATCTGTAAGGAGGAAGCTTGTGAGCCATTGGGAGCTAATAGGAGGGTCATCTGAAACTGAATGGATAGGCCCAACACCAGATATGGATGGCTACAGCTCATGACACAGACAGTGACATGGTTAGCTGGGAGATGTGTGCATACTACATGGCTTGGCTTATCTGGGTATGGTTTATTGTGCTTACCTTGTATTTGTTATGTACAAAATCATGTATAAGCATGAAGAATGAAAAGAGCATCATGCTGAAAGAGTTCCCTTGTATGTGGAGTGCATTGGAAAGAATTTGCATTTCAAAACAAACACTGTATCAGAATTGACTAATTTGGTAATTTACTACTTTTGTTTTGATGAATCTAGCTTGAAATTCTTCAATCTTTTGTTCTTGTTGAAGAAAAAGCTATAATTTTCATTCCATTTTTCTGTTCTTTTGTTCTCTGGTTTGTTTATTGTTCTCATATTTATTATTTCCTTCTTTCTAGTTACCTTTGATTTGCTCTTATATTTATCTTCTCTACCGTGTTACTTACATGTCACAAATCCTGGTGGGTTATGTATTTAATTGTTCTAAAGTTACCTAATTGTTCTAAAGTTTCTCTTTAGATACCATACAGCATCACCTAAAAAGACCAAGACTTCTAGATTTAATCTCTAGAAAATAGAGAAAAAGATGAGCAAGATAAGTGAAATGACACCAGAGGGGAACAATTATAAATACATACAGCATCAGGTTCAAACTATTTTTTAAGATTTCTACATCTGTGAAGAAGCAGTAGATACCCTCTTCCTTACACTTTTTGTTAGACTTAGCTAAAAATCCTAGATATTGTATATAAAAGGAACATAAGAACACTCTGAAAGATAGAGAGAAAAATACAGGTAAGCTAGGGACCTTACCTACTGCTTATTGAGTACAACATCTTAAGACAAGCATGCATGAAAATGGATTGTGCATCATTGTGATATCCATGACATCGATAGAGACAAAGTGGGAATCCTGACCGCCCATCCCCATATGGCAGTAACATCTTCCTGTCTTCAATGTGTTGGCACCTGCCCCCTTCTGTGTTTCCATGAAGACCCAATAGGTAATGGTCTTCCTTGCCTACCTGCCAGGAACAAGCCACGCTTCTCTTTCCCCACCCCTCCTATATAAGATGCAGAGTCTCATAATACATTAACCAAAATGTTCAGGTACAATTCAAAAATCACTTGTTATACCAAGAGATAGGAAAATATTAATGAGAAAGACAATAAATAGATGCCAACAGCAAGATGATACTGAGGTTAGAATTATCTGACAAAATTTTAAAGCAGCAATCCTAAAAAACAAAAAACTAAGAATATGCCTGAAATAAATGAAAAAAAATAGTGTCCTCAAAGAGAAAGGACAGCAAGAAAATTTAATATGTAAATAAACACAGAATTTAAATTTTTGAATAAACAATACAATAATTGAAATGAGAAATTTAATAAAAGAGATCAACAGCACAATGCAGAGAACAGAAAAAAAGGGAACTTTTGAAGACAGAACAATAAAATAACTCAATCTGAACCACAGAGAAAAATCATCTGAAAAAAGTCAACAGAGACATGGGGACCTATGACAAAACATCTAATATTCATGTCACTGGAATCTCAGAAGGAGAAAAGTAAGACAGTGAGACTGAAAAAGTATTCAAAGAAATAATGACTGAAAATTCCTCCTATTTGGCGTAAGACATAAACCTACAGATCCAAGAAGTTAAATAAGTCTCCAACATGATAAATTCAAAGAATTCTATACCAACATATATTAAGAGTCAAAATTCCAAAAACTAACAACAAAGAAAAATTCAATGCAAGAAGGTTCAGAGGAGAAATGATTAGATTGTAAGAGTCTTAACCTAATCAGTGATTTAATCCCCTGAAGGAAATAACTGAGTGGTAACTGAAGTAGTAGGGTGTGGCTAGAGGAGATAGGAATTAGGGCATGGTTGGTATATATATATTTGTATCTGGAGAGCAGAGTCTCTCTCTCTTGGCTTCTTGATCACCGTATGAGCTGCTTCCCTCTGCCACACCCTTCCACCATGATGTTCAGCCTCACTTCAAGTCTCATGGAATGAAGCCAGGCTTTTGTGGACTAAGACCTCTAAAACCTCAAATAAACTTTTCCTCTTTCAAAAGTGTTCTGGTCAGATCCTTTTAGTTATAGCAATGAAAAAGTGGACTAAGTCAGAGGGCGTGAACACGGTACCTTTTGGCAGGGCAGCAGGCCTGGCACAGTGTAGTCCTCACCTGATTGGTCATGAGGAAGACCTGGTAACTGGGAAAAAGACTGGTTTCTAAAGGCCAACCAGAAAGGTTCTCCATGTTGCCAGTGATTATCCAGGTTTAGAGCAGCCATGGTATAAAAAGTATTTAACATATTTGATAACAAATGTTATCAAACTGTGGGATAACATTTGTCTCTTTTCCTATAGCTATTAGATTACTAAAACAGATTTCATCAGACTATAAGTGCCTTATGAACACAGCACTAACTATAGAACTAATTGATTAGATGATATCAAATATTTTTACTCCCACTTATAGAAGTAAATGGCTTACAAAAGTAAGGTTACAAACCAGGCATGGTGGCATCCACTGATAATCCCACCTACTCAAGTGGCCAAGGCAGGAGGATCACAAGTCCAAGGCCAACCTCATCAACTTAGAGAGAACCTCTGTCAAAATAAAAAAATACATTTAAAAAGGGCAGGGGATATCATTAGTTCCTTGGTAGAGTCCCTTTGGGTCAAGTCCCCAGTATGGGGGAAAAAGTTATAAAATTTAGCCAAGGGACAGTACCACATATATGAAAGTGACTTATATAAAGACAGAGTTGGGGTGGAGTATATTTTCTGGTGGCAGCTTTTTCTTCCATTCTTGTTTTAGCTCCCATAACCCTGTAGCCCAGTAGGCTTCCTAGTTTGAGGACTGGCCCAACAGTCTTCTTCAAAGGAATGAGGATCTCTTGCTGATAGAGCTTCCTGCAGGACGTGGCTCCTTCTCTTTCTTGGAATACTTTTCCTCAGGCTTTCCATCCCCCTTAAGGATAAGCTTTAGGTATCTGAGATCTCAGTGTGCATTTGGGGAAAGAGAGCACAGAAAGTCAGAGACTCTCTGAATCCAGAAGAGCTGGACAATCCTGACACCAGGTTAGGTTCTAGCAAGCCTTTCACCTTTCCTCTTCCTCTCTTTTCTCAGGTTCCAGTGGACCAATGCTGGGACCAGATGGGGTCTGAAGTTTCCAGGTCATCTAAACACCTATGAATCTAGATAGAAGTCTTTTCTACAGAATTTTATAGATGTTTAGAGTTAGATGTTTGCAAAACTCATAGGAACCTTAATCACTATAATCAAATTATTTAAATCTAACTACTTTCAAAACAATTTAGCATAGTTGGGTAATTGTAAAGTGCTGAAAAACAGCTATGGACCCAAACAATTCCACCCTAGCTCATGCTCAAATAACTGCATCAGGGCAAGATGTTCTCATCAAAAAAAAATTGTCAACTAATTTATAATTATTTTAGAAATGAGAGTGGAGTTTCTTTTTGTTGTTTTTTGTCAACTGAGGTCTCATTCAAGGATTCTTCATAGCCCATCCATAAGGGTAAGTCATCTTCTTCAAGTTACTTGGGAGATACAATGATGTTTATTATGAAAAGATGTTTCTTCTAAACTGTCTTCATTTGATTTCCACTTATATAAAGATTGGGTCTGAGTATGTAAATTATCTCTACCAATTTTCTGCTCTTTAAAATGCTCATATGTTTGCTTGTATTTGAAAATTAATGCATCCTCACAAAGGTTTTGACGCAGGACAAGGAGGGGCAAGAGGAGGAGAAAGCAAGGAGCAAGGGGAGCAAAACATAAACAAAGAAAAATAAAAACAAAACACATAGGTAGCTTGCCTCATCTGCTGCTGACCTTCATGGAGATGCCCTTGACCCACACAAGAAGTTGCTGCTGGTTCTTGAGCATTCATTCCCTTAGGCTCACCTTTATCAGAGACTGAGAAGCATGTGAACTACTGGACAAAAGGGTTGGATGAGGAATGTGCAGAGCTTGGTTCTATATCAGAGCTCTGGGAGGCTGGGCTGTGTTTGCACAGTCTAGAGAGCATTTCTGGAGACAGTAATATAAAAACAAAACAAAGTCTTTTTGTCTTCCACCCACTGAAAGGGCCTGTCAAACATGCATCAGTTCTCCCCAGCCCCACCTGCTGAGATAAGCAATTATTCTTAATCCTGCGCCTCTGAAATGCAGAGGATTATGCTAGGAGTAAACTTTCTCAGAGATCATGGAAGTGTTTTTTTAAAAGCATGTGGAGTCAGGCTTCAGTGCTGGAGGGGCCAGACTACCTCCTGATCTAGTCATCCATTGATTTTTCTCCTAAATTCATTCATTCAACAGGATAGATTGATAAACCGAAATCCAGGTTCTGGGTTGGGTCCCAGAAGTACAAAACTGAATAGCACATCCTTGTTTTTATTCACAGTCTGGCAAGGGATACAGGCATACAATCAACAAAGCAAGGTGCCACATAGCGTGATGGTGAAGGAAACGCTTTGTGTGCTCCAAGGAACACACGCCCCAGGTCAGTCCCTATGAACCAAGCCTGGGCAAGATGACTGGTAGCACAACATACAGATGAGTTTTGGGGTATTTTGTGCTTTTCTACATTTTCTATGTTTCCTTTGTCCTTAAATGAGAAACCCAATCCTAGCTTCTCTTGGACACTCATTAAAATTAGTAACTGCTGCCACTTCATCTCAGGTACTGACATTTCATTTCCCCCACAGCAGCCATTGAGGTGCCTCTGGTACCACTGATGCCATTCTTTGCTTGCCCACAGAGAGGTTTCCTTTGGACTTGAGGCTAATTCTCTTCTATCACAATTATTCTGGAATCAAAGGGGAAGACCTTTCATAGCAGTATCTGTGGCCCTGTAATAGGCTCCAAGACTGGAATATGCCCCTGATGATATTTGAATGTCCTGCCCTGAGGAATTCAGATCCATTAAGAAACACTTTCCTCTGTCCCTGGACTAGAGCATACCACTCTGATACTCAGCAGGATGCCTCTGCCCAATACCATTTGTGTCTTAATCTACGAGATATATATATATATATATATATATAT
>NW_026000103.1:3210983-3278667 GCF_001458135.2 Marmota marmota marmota
ATATATAAATTAATCATTTAACTACCTACATTTTTTTTTGCCTTGTCATTCTCTCATGGAAAAATATTCCTTTACGCCCAAAGCTCCCCTGGTAGCATTCAGATCAACCTCTTCTTCCTGCAGATACACCTGCAGGTATTTGCAGATGTTCTGTCCTTCTGAGTCCAAAGCAGCATGAGAAGCAAGCCAAGCCCACACAGTTCCCTGCATTTGTGACACTTTGAGTTCCAGCAGAGTGCAGAAACTCTGGGTGACCCTTGAAACTTCAGAATGCAGGGAAAATGCTTCATATGCTCTATTTTTATATTGGAACTCCTTAAAGAGTTAAAATTGCACAAGGGAAAAGGAGAAGGGAAGACAAAAACCAAGTTATTGACTTACCACATACGTGAATAAAACTTTATAACACATTGAATAATTTAATTACATTTCATCTTACTATCCAAAACATGTTAAATCTACAATTAATGCCAGAAAGTCAGAAATACTCTTGATAGGAGATGGGGTGATTTTGTTTACCATCTGTTGTAAATTGCAACATAGCCCAAGGTTTATAAAGTGAAACATTCCCCAAACCTCATCCCATGAAAAGGGGCATTTCTTTTTTCTTTTCTTTCTTTCTTTCTTTTTTTTAGATCTTCTCAGAATTTTTATAGGAACTCTCACAGAATCTTACAGGAACTCTTTCAATCATCAGGAAGTGTGTGAGAGCCAACAAAGTCAAAAACAAAATTTTTGGGCCTTTACTCAACAGGCAATTTATAAGCATGAAATATGCCTCTGGTACATTACTAAACCCTGAAAAATTACAGAATGTAAATAAAACATGATCTTCAAGTAGTCTTCTACGGAAAACTATTCATATTATCATAAATAGAAAAGGCTTAAAGGAGTCACAGGCACACAGAGATCCCTTAGCAAACAGCTCCTTCAGTCATTAGCATCTGTGCTATAATGGAGGCACAAGAGTCTTCAAAGATCTTGTGGCAGCACAGGGAGGAAAGGTGGAGGAAAATAATGCAAGATCCTCCAAGGGGGGTGTCCCGCTCATGTCCCACGCAGGCAGTGGAAATGGGGTTCCCCTCAGTGGAATGGGCTGGTTGAGAAATAAAAGCTAGGAAAAATAGAATAACGAAAAGACCACAGGGCACAGAAAGCAGTTTCAAAAACAGGGGCAGGACAGGCAAGCTGTTCTGATGGATCGAATTCCTAGACTCTGGCCAAAATGGAGCCCGTGCCTGCTTTATTTATATTGGAAACATCAAAGGCCTTCCATAGAATGTTCTTCACCAAAAAAGGTTAAACTTGGGCTATCCATTTCCCAGTGAGTTACACCCATCTTTGGAACTACTATGAGGGATCTTCTTAGCAGAGATAAAGGTCACGTGCATTGGGCAATCTACTGCCCTGGGAGAGCCACGGATAGATCCCAAGGCCAAGCCTAAATCTCCCTGCCTTCCATGCAGAGAGAAGATCCTCATGTAATTCACAGATGGCTTCCCACAGGGGTGCTCTAAGATGAGCATTGGAAAATCAGTGAGCTATTCCAGTGAGGAAGAGGAAAGAGCATTCCAGGCAGGAGGAAGAGCATAAGCAAAGCAAAGACTTGAGTTGACCCCCTGACTGAAGGAATGTGAATGTGTCCTATGTCAAGAAAATGCAGGGTTGAAAAGATGGGTGGGAACAGATGCAAATATCAAGGCAAGTTGGGCCCAGATTATGAAGGACATTTGAAGGTCAGACTTTATAGACAATAGGGGCAAACATTTTTTGGGGGGGAGGAGTTGATGTGTTCAAATCTATAATTCTGGAAACTACAATCAGGAGGTTCTTGTAGAACAAGAGGGGAGAAGATGAGGAGACCAAAACAGGCACTGAATAGCAGAGAAGTTGACTTAGGAAAGAGTGAAAAGGCAGGCTTTTTTTGTTATGAATTACTGTTAAAACAGTCTTTCCAAGTTACTGGATACAGTTTTTAATGAGATTCATTTCTATAAACTGCAAATCTTTTTTAATGAAAGAAAAACTGGATTTTTACAATCTGTTCTTCCTCACTCCTTTCCCCAGAGCCTAGGGAGGTAACCTGTTAAATTTTGCAGGCACCACTTGGTGGCAGCTGCTGGAATTACAGGCATAGGACCCCAGAGTATTAGACTGTCTAACCAAGGTGTTTTTGCCAACCTATTGGGAAGTAATGACAACCGTCATGCTGAAGTTTCATTACTTTCTCAGGATAGGAAATGATTTGTGGGTGGGGCGGCTCTAAGAATAAACATTATAAAGGTTCTTGCTGCAGCTAATGAAATGAAATTCTGCCATTCTACATGAGACAGCAGAAAGGGGTGGAGGGCAGGAACAGAGGACACCAAGAGAAAATAGTCCAATCTTACACATCATCCAAGCCTGACTAATGGACTGCTGGACGTTATAGGAAGAATGATGTAGGAAGACCCCTGTTATTTGAAATCAGAGATCCTCGCTGTTAACCATAGTTGTTTGGTACTAGGTTTGGCATTAAGGGTACAAAAGAGCTTAAAATAGATGATTAGTTTAGACTTTGTTTAAATAACACCTTCAAAAATGAAAGAAAAATGATGAGACCTCTGGCTTTGGCTATTTTGTAATACCCTTCATAAAACCATCCATCAAAACTCCAAACCAATTCCATCATTAAAATCTTTCAAGTACAGCCTAATTTGACCACTGTGGGTCACCTCACTACTACCACCACTATCCTGCCTCTAGCACCTCTTGACTGTTCCCTGATCTCTGCAATAACCTCTTGGCTAGCCTCCCTGCTTGCTTCAGCAGCAGACCACCCCTCCCAGGGTCAGTCAGGATTTTCTTTCTGAAGAGTAAGACAGATCAACTCACTCCACCGCCTTTGAGGTAAAAATTTCATTCCTTACCAAACCTACCAGGTCCTCCTTTATCCACCCTTGCTACCTCTCAGACCTCATCTACCCCCACCCTTACTCCCTTGCTGCAACTCCTGTTGGCTCCTGGCCACAGAAACATGCCAGGCACCCTTCTGATTTTAGGATTTTCTGCAATTGCTTTACTGTCCAGAGTGTTCTGCCCTCTATGGCACCTACTTCTAATAGCATCCTCCTCCAGCCCTTTACTGTGCCCCTTTCTGTCCCCCATAGGATTTTTTTCCTGATACTGTATTATACATGTCTATTTGTTTGTCTCCCTCCCTGGAAAGTAAGTTTCATGAAGTCAGGGGTTCATTCTGTTTCATTTAACTGTTTTGTCCCTATTCCTAGAATAATGCCAGGCACACAATAGGTTCTCAAACATGTATTAAAGGCATGAACAACTGGATGAACAATACACTATCTTTATTTCCTAACCCCACCACCACTACTCTCCAGTTCTGAAATAACACTTACCTTTACCTGCACAACATCCTTGGCCAACCTGGTCTAAGTGATTTTCCACGAGGTAAAGGCATCGAATAGGCTTTAAAGCAGGTGACACCAGACTATGCTCTTCAGGCCACTTCAGCTCTTCAGATAACTTCTCAGGAACTCAACAGCTGCACACATTTTGCCTAAGAAGGAGAATTTAAAGTGTGCATTATATTAGCAATAAACCTCAGAAAAGTCAATGTATGCCGTAACTCTAAATGACGTCAGTGGAGTCCAGGGATGCATTACCCAAGCATGATATAACTTTAAATAAACAATGCATGATTTCAATCTTTTTATTGAGAAACTCAAAAACGGCACTTCTTTGAGGGAAAATAAAAACAAAGCAAGCTTTCTGCTGCAGGAATCAGCGAGGGCTGAAAGGCACTCTAGGCAAAGCTATAGTGCCCTCTACTGGCCATTGGTAGCTAACAAAGATGTGGGGAACCACAAGGAGGAAGCCACTGTATGTATATTCAGATCCATTAATGGGATTATTAGAAAACATTTCAGTGCCTTCAAAGAAAATGGTCTGTAGCTATAATAAAGGAAGATATTCAGTCTGTATTATCAAGCAGGTTAAAGATTACTACGAGGAACAGAAATTTGGAATTAGAATGGGATGGACATTTAATTCATCAGGTAGAGGTGTAGGAAGTGTGAGATGATGCCTGAGCTGAGGTTTCAAAAGAAACTAGGAGGTGGCCAGGTGCAGGGAGTGGTGTACACACGGGGATTTACATTCCAGTGATGAATCCACAGATGCGGAGGCATGGAGGTGAAAGAACGTGGTTAGGGACTCCAGGAGTAGAAAGTTAGGATAATTACTTTTGGCTGCCTATCTACCAATCATTCTCCCACCCATCTTTCCTTGCTGATTTGCTGTCTTCTTGGCGTCTGAGATAATAATTTTCCTAGTTGCTTTTATGATTAAAGATATACATCTGACCCAATTCTGCTCAATGAGATATCTGGGAACATTGCTGGAGGGATGGATGAGATATAATTTCTTCCATACCAAAACAGGAGACACCCATGAGGGGCACCCTCCACTTTCAATCTACCTGTTGATGTCACAGGAAGCTATTGCTGTTACATGAAGGTGTTGCTATTGCTGCCATCTGGTGACCATGAATGGAGACATCACCAATACTCTGGAGATGGCAGTCTTTGGTGGCCTCATGGAGATACTGAACCACCCTGATACCACCTATCTGGATTTTTTATTATGAAGGGGAAAAATAAAGTAGCCTCTTGATCAGATATTCTATTATTTGTAGCCAAGACATATCCATTGCTGTGCTTACATTCCATAACATGAGGAACCAACGGTTGATTTTAAAAGGTTGTAATATAATGAAATTTGTATTTCAGAAAGACCAGGTTAAAACAAGCAGAAAAATTTATTAAACAAGATGGGACAAAAGGCAAGAAGACCAACTAGGCTGCTTATGATGGTGTACATGGAGATGGAGAGAAGAAGGCAAAAATTAGGGCCTTTTGAACTGATGCACACATACACACAATTTTAGAGGTAAAATGGACAAGGTGTGGTCATTGGTGGGAGAACTAGTAGGTAAGATAAATGAAAGAATCAAGAGGTTAGGTAATGACATAGGTGGGTGAGTCATATCTTGATGATTCAGATTTTTGAAGAACTAGATCAAGGATGGGATCGAAATAATTAATTTTGTTTGGGACATACTGAGTTTGAAGAACCCAGAGAAATGTCCAGTGGGCAGCTTAATCTTATATCTAGAGCTCAGAAAATCTGGACTTGAGATAAAGAGTTTCAACATATCAACATGTACATGGTAAATGGATCCCTGAAAAACGTTCAGTCTTTTTAGAGCATATGTATAGAAAGGGAGACAAGAGGAGTGAGTTGGAAAGGAGACTTCATGGTGACCAACATTCTCAGACAGAAGGAAAGTCTCATACAGACTATGAAACCACAAAGGGAGGAAGCAAAGAGAAAAAAGTGCCTCCAATGGTAAATACAGTTTCCACAAGGAAACCGCCTACTTGAGAGGATGTAAGTGAAATAGGGTCAGAAAAGGACACCATGGTGACCTTCACCAGAGTGGTTCTGTGGAGTGCTAAGTGCAAAAGTCAGAGTGAGTTAAGCAGAAAAGATGAAGTGAATCTGACCTGAGTTTATTATTTCTTATTTTTTAATTTGTTCTAATTAGTTATACATGACAGCATTTCTGTTCATTTTACACAAATGGAGCACAGCTTTTCATTTCTCTGGTAGTGTATGACGTAGAACTGCACCATATGTGCAGTCATACATGTACCCAGGGTAATGATGTCTGTCTCATTCCACCATCTTTCCTACTCTTGTGTCCCCTCCCTCCCCTCTCTCCCATTTGCCCAAAGTTCCTCCATTGTTCCCACCCCACATTATGGATCAGCATCCACTTATCAGGGAGAACATTCAGCCTTGGTTTTGGGGGATTGGTTTACTTCGTTTAGCATGATATTCTCTAACTCCATCCATTTACCTGCAAATGCCATAATTTTATTCTCTTTTAATTCCATTGTGTATATATACCACAGTTTTCTTATTCATTCATCTATTGAAGGGCATCTAGGTTGCTTCCACAGTTTAGCTATTGTGAATTGAGCAGCTATAAACATTGATGTGTGTATGTCACTATAGTTTGCTATTTTAAGTCCTTTGTGTATAGACTAAGGAGTAGAATAGCTGGGTCAAATGGTGGTTCCATTCCAAGTTTTTTAAGGAATCTCCACACTGCTTTCACAGTGGTTGCACCAATTTGCAGTGCCATCAGCAATGTATGAGTGTATCTTCTCCCCACATCGTTGCCAACACTTATTGTTGCTTGTATACTTGATAATTGCCATTCTAATTTTTCTTTTAAGAAGATTTCTATGAAAGGAAGGAGGAAGATTGAAGACAGGGAGTGCATGGGGTCCAGGAAAAGGCATCTATTCAAGATTGGGAGGGTTGAGTATGTTTATATATTGAGGAGAAAGAAGCACTGGAAGGGGTGGAGCAGGTTTGAGAGGGATACAGGTGGCAACTGATGGAGTGAGGTCCCTGAAGATTCAGGGGGGAGTTGGAGGCATGAGCCTTACGAACAATTTCAGATTGCAGTTCCCTCTAAAGAAACTTAAATCCAACTCTCTAAAGGAAAGTTCAGTCAATCAATACTGGAGCTCTCCCATTTCCCTAGGATCGTGCAAGGGTCCCAGCACAGCATCAAAACATCTGGATGGACACTCCTGGTGCTGACCACAGTGGTTATCACAAAGATGCTAATTCTTCAAGCCTGCAGGACCTGATCTTCTTTGGGTGATACTGAGAGCCCATAGAACTGGGAAGTCAGCATTATTAGATTTATCACATAGATAACTCCACATTCCCCAGGGAACCACCAGAGGGTTCCATTAATGATTGGAATTCCCATGTCTTGTCCACCTCCAGTCTCCTCCTAGTACTCAGAAAATCATTACGCTCCTACATATGGTACCTTCATTGTGTTGGTTTTTGTTGCTGCTGCTGCTGTTGTTGTTTTTACCTAAATAAGCTGCCTCTCCTCATAAAGGGGGAGAAAATGAAAGGAGTAGATGAGATAAAAGTGAAAGTTGTGTGATTCTCCAGAGAAAAAAAGCCTGCAGCCAGCCTCCCTAATACAAGTATCATAGGAATATTCATGTGCATGATCTAGAGAGACTTCAAAACCTGGCACAGGTACAGCTTAGGAGTTGTATTGCTTTAATATCGGCTGGCAAATGATACAATGTCATAATATCTCAGGGCCTCACTAACAGATTAGGATTTAACCACTCCGTACCCTTAGTCTGACCTGAGGATAGTCCCAAACCTACAAAGGTAATTTGTCATTCTTACCTAAAAATCAGCTAGCTCTGTGAATCAGATGTTCCTTCTGAAGACTGAACTACACATTTTCAGTTCAGAAGAAGAAAGCAACTTTATTTTGAAAAGTAAAGGCAACAATCCTCTATAGATATTTAGATAAGGACCAAAGTAATGCTGCATATAAAGCCTAGAACTCCTCTGACTAAAGATTCCAGAACCCATTCGTTAAGCTGCATCATAAAATGCAATATTTTTAAGAGAAAAGGGGAGGTAGTGGTGGTAACTGATGTACAAAGAGGAGTCTTGCTTTTCACACAAGAGTCTCCAGCAATATGCAGGGAAAGGGGAGCTTGGTAGATGGAAAGGTACATTCCCGCTCTCCTGTAGGAATGCCCCCAAGGTGGAAATAATTGCATCAGGCTATCAGAAAAGCAGAACCTTATGATTAATGACTATCTGAAATCAGATTAAGCACAATGAGGTTAAAATTTAGCTTTTTGCACAGCTCAGCTATACAAACAACACTCGGATCGGATGATCTGGCCTTTCCAGCCTCTTCGAGCATTTCCCCACCAGCTGGCATCCCACATTGCTTGAATGAATGTTGAACCATCATTAAATAAATAAATCCTTGCTGCCAGTCCTCCTGAGGCCTATTACACAGGACTGCCCATGTGAGAAGCAGCTTGCTCACACAAATCAGTGCCTGAAATTCAAAGCATCTGGCCTAGTGACTTCAATTTTAGACTTATATTTGAAAGCACAGCTTGATTTCTCTGTTCATTAAGCATATCTCACGTGGTCAGCAGTCCCACAGGCCTCTCATCAGGCCTCAAGTTCAGCTCCTTGGGAGGATAACAGCTGATATCTTTGAGAAGCCCCCAAGGATAATGGGGGAGGGGGTGCAGATTCCACAAAACCATTTAAACATAAACATACTGTCAAACATAACTTGAGAATTTTCTAAAATCTATAAAGCCTTGTCATGGAATTGGCGATAGTCAGAGCTTATATGTTACTCACATAAATTGTAATTGAATAACATGGCATTCTCATTAATGCAGAAAACAAAATGACCCTCCAGCACCTAGGCTGAGCTCTTGAGACTATCTCCTGCTCAAAGGAAACAGGGTTCCTTGAATAAAAATTCAATTGTAGTTCCAGAGAAATAAATCTACCAGATGTGGCACCTTTCACCTCACCAGAAAACAAGGAAGATAGGAGGGACACCTAGAGCTGTATGGAAACACCTCAGAATTCAACTCAAATGGAGTCCCACTTCACATTGGCCCAAACAGTAGCAATTTGAGTATCAGTAAGAATAACTGAAGCATATTAAATATGCTAGATCCATGGGTTCACAATGGTACTTACTGGTCACCGTTAGAGATGCTAGTGAATTAACTCTGTTTTCAAAACAGGAAAACAGAAGGAAAAAATTCCAGATTTTATGCTACTTTTCGATATAGTCTATACCACTGAGAAACAAGTAGCAGATAAAAGGAAGTTTCTTTTTATAGAAGTATTCTAGTAAATAAATGAAGAATAAATAAGTTAGGATATTACTTTGCAATTCCCGATGAAGTAATGTGTCCAAGGAGACTGCCAAAATCACAGAAAAATAAATTATCAAAGATTAAATGTTACTCAATGAAAGAATTCACTAAGGGCCTATCTTGCAAAAAACTCAAGGTCCTTCTCTAGATCTAACTACCTAATTACTAGAAACAAAGAGGATGTCAGGAACATGCATACCACCACCATGGGGATGCAAAAGAAAACTATAAACTGTGGGGTGCTCTGCCCTGAATGATCTCATGCCTTCATCAAATGGCAAGAAAACTATATGGAGTGGGAACAGATTGAGCTTAAGAGACTATCAACCCTCCCACAAATAAAGGAAAGTAGGACATCCATGTTTTTCATTGACCCTGGAGTAATCCCTCAGAGTTCCCTTTTTCCCAGGATCTGAACTGAAGCAATGCTCCACTCCGATACACTGTTAGTCTCCAGTCCTATCTTCTACCCTAATATTTCTCATCCTGCCCTAACATTGAGATCCCAACCCTCCCCAATTCCCTTTAGTGCTCTGTATAAACTGCTTACTATCAGCCACATGACCCCTAAGATGCTGCAACTGGGATATCACCAAGCAGTCTGGTTCTGGGAAACTCAAGGGGCTGGGAAGATAAAATAGTGCTAGAAGCTGGGTCTGTAGTGGTTGGCCAGTGCAGGGAGAGTAATGGAGCACATCTGGACCATAATCCCACAGGTGCAGCCAGGAGACAAGCATCAGGGCATCAAATGTAAATATTAAACTTAAAAGTAAATGAAATTACAAATGGCAAAAGAACCAAGAGCCGGAAACTGGCTGGGACCTAGACCGGAGGGGAAAGAGGAAGGGAACAATTGAGAATATTTGAGATTGTGAGGGCAGGGTGGACACTAGTTGATTTTTGCTTGTCTGGCTTCTTGTTTTCACTTTGGGAACTGCTGCTTCTCCATCCTCAAACCATGAACCTCCTATTCCACAAGGGAGAGCAATGACAATTACAGGACTACCATAGGGCCACATCCTCCTAACAAGAGATTGAACCAGAAAACTGGCCCAATGATGAACACAGACCCAAGTGGGGCCAATCAAAGTTCTCCCATGAGATGTTTCTATTTGGAAGAAAAAGGAACTCTCTTCCTGTAAGGATGAAGATTTGTACCTGTCAGCAATTATCTTTCTCGTGATACGCAAAAGATGTCTACAGCAGATGAGAATTAACCAACACATTAAAAAAGAGTGGAAACATGCACAGATGAGAAATTTAAAAAAAAAATTCCTAAAATTTAAATTCCAGGTGCAGCAGCACACATCTGAAATCCCAGCAGCTTGGGAGGCTAAGGCAAGAGGATTTCCAGTTCAAAACCAGCCTCAGCAATTTATCGAGGCCCTAAGCAACTCAGTGAGACCCTGTCTCTAAATAAAATATTAAAAAGCGCTGGGGATATGGTTCAGTGGTTAAGCACCCCTGGGTTCAATCCTCGTAGCCCCCTGGCAAATTTTTTTTTTAAGAGAACAATAAGCGCCAATGGCATTTCTCAGTTCCTATAATTGTCTTTGTTTGTGGCACTGGGGATTGAACCCAGGAGCGCTCTACCACAGAGCTACATTTCCAGCCCTGATTTTTTATTTTGAAAAAAAATCTTGCTAATTTGCCTAGTCTAGCCTTAAACTTGCAATCCTTCTGCCTCAGCCTCACCAGGAGCTGGGATTATAGGTGTGTACCCACCACACCCAGCTACTTCTAGTCTTGCCCAAAGTGAATTCTACCCCAAAGCCTACCAATTGCATTTACCAACTCATTCCTTTTTTGTTCAGTTTTGTTTTAGTGTATGTTGGTAATTGTCACTTGCAACCAAGATCTTCACTGCTGTAATAAATAGGAGAGGTATGAGCTGTATCCATCCCAAAGATTCACAAGGCATGACTTTTCCTGCTTGATCAACATCCATTTATTTGGTCTCTCCAGTTTGATACCTCCCATCTTTAAAGTCTGATTGGCTCTAATCTTATGAGTTCCTGCTTCCCTTGCCTAAAGAATAAGGGAATGAATTTTTTCTTAATATTTATTTTTAGTTGTAATTGGACACAATATCTTTATTTCACTTATTTATTTTTATGTGGTGCTGAGGATCGAACCCAGGGTCTCGCATGTGCAAGGTGAGCGCTCTACTGCTCAGCCCCAGCCCCAGCCCAAGGGAATGAATTTTAATAAGTCTATACTGGTTGCAGTCTACAAATAACCAAAACCATGAATTGTCACTGTTTAATATCATGTTGGCTGAAAAGAGGTGTATAAAGAGTATTTTGGAAAATGAAATTCATTTTCCCATAGATTAAATTACCATTTTAGATATGTATCATAAAGGAGGACTTTAGAGTAGGGATTAGAAGAACTGATTCTAGCCCCAGAATCTGTGAGCCTTGTTTGGGCTTTGTTTCACTAAACCACATGGCATGCCTATACTGTGTATTCCACTATTTTAAATACTTCACATGTATGAAATCACTGAATCCTCAACAAATGACCATAACCATTAGGAAGGTGCTATTATATCCCCTCTTTTATGATGAAGGAATCTGGGGCTCAGAGAGTCTCATCTACTCAGTATAACAGAGCTCTTGAATAGGAGTGAGAGGTTCTGTGTTTTGAATTTGAGGACTTGTGTTCCTCATCTACAAAATATGAGTTACTAGATAACTGCTGTTGTATAAGAAAAGCCTGAACTTTGGAGTCAGAAAAAAATTGGTGCTATAATGCTCAGCCACAGTTTCTTCATATGTAAAATTGACACCTTTCTCTTGGGTTTGTTGCATAAATTACATGAGACAATATATGTCAAGCATCTATGGAAATGCTCAAGAAAATCCCCTCCCCTGCCACCCCTGTGAAGCAAATGAACTATGCCCTATATATTTTTAGGCAAGATACAGGGGCATTTGCAACTTTCCTAAGTCAAGGAAATATCTGCCACAAATGAAGAAAGAGAGTTGAAATTAGATACCACCCCAGGCTTATGATTTCTACCTTGAAGAAAAATAATGTGTCCAGACAGGTATTCCCTCTCCCAGAGAATACTTACCAGTGGCCAATGCAGAAGTTCAGCTGTGTGTGCAGACAGAAGCCCCTTCTACCCACAGTCCACCAAGAGAATCATGCCAGCTTGGGTCAGGACCATGAAGACGATTGAAACATTCTCTCTTCAGCAGGGGGTTATAAAGTTAGCTATGGGGCAGAATCTGGCCCTGGATAGAGAGTAACCCAGATGAGAGTGTGGCTCAGGATTCATCCCCCACTCATGGACCTGACATTTCTATCTCCTTGTGATTTAAAGAATTAGGATAGGAATTCTGGTATAAAGACAGCAGTGAAACAGAAATTTCCTAGTCCTCTTCCAGGATATCATACAAAACAAGATGAATGGAAATAAAATTGGTGGGGGCAATGCCATTTTGAACAAAGTTAGAAAAGAGATATAATCCTCAGGCTCAAAAGGCATCTAGGGATGGTCCAAAGTAGCCAAGCAGGTGCAAAAATGTCATAGGAAGAAGTTCTGCAGGGGTAATGCTTAGTGAGCTGTCTCAGGGGCTCACAAGGTGCCAGCAAGAATATACTTCCTCTGGGTAAGCAGCTTCCCTTGATGTGACAGATAAATATCCTTGATATAACAAGAGTTGCAAAATCTGTGGAGAAGGGTAGAATTGGATTGAGCATGAGCTGCCTGCTGTAGGAGGTGGGGTATATATTGTGCATCACTTCAAAATCCTCTTGGCCCTACTTCTTACTCCTGCCAAGCTGCGGCATACACTTGCATGCAAGTTTCACTGATTTGTACAGATTCAGCTAGTGCCTTGCTCTAGATTATGGCTGCCTACTTGATTCTTGGAAACCTACTCTTGTATTCAGCCATGAGATACCCAGAAGTGTCGGGGATAGGAGCCAAAAGACAATCGTTTCCCATTTCACTCCCCAAGCAAATATTCCTCCTCAGCATTTTCCAGTGGGATCAAGTACTAGTTGCCAAAGCATGACACCTCAACAACAACTTGGGGGACCAAGCTGAGAAAGGCAGTACCAGAAATGGTCCCAGAATGCAAGTACTCAGAATGGAATTTTGGAGATGATTACCCACCAATCAGGTGGCAATAAGGACACCATTTGTAGTGATCATTGGTAGACAAATCATCACAATTATTAACATTTTCCTGTGGGGGTTGGGGTTAGGTACAGGGAGAAAGTGAAGTTACACATGGGACTTGAAGGGTATAGGGCAACTTTAATTATAAAGACTGTAGCACTATTTTGGTAATTGCTTTGAATATCCTGAAAAAAAAATATGGCTACAGGTCAGCCAACCATGAGCTATGAAAGCCAGAGAACCTCTAGGGAAGCCTTTGGGAGGTCCCTACCTTCTGCAGCATGGAGCAGACTCTAATAGAAATCCAAATCAGAATTTGTTGAGACAAAACTGTAAAGAAAATGGAATATGCAATTTTAATAGTATCTTACGTCTAAGTCAGGGAAAGTGGAACACAGAAAACAGCAATGGAACTGGCTAGGTGCATGAGGCCCAGAATCTTGAACTTGGGTTTTTCTGAATCATCCCACCTGACAGACAAATTCTCCCTCCACTTCTCTAGGGAAGACCAGCCCTCCCCTTGCTTGAAGCCCCTCAGGTTCCACCCTCCTCCACCCTCAGGCTGCTTTTTAAAATCTCAGCCCTTGATGCCTCTCTCTGCCTCTGGGCTAATGTTGTCACAGATTAGTCACCCACAGCAGAGAGATGCAGTGCCTTCCCTGCAAGAAATAATCCACACCATGAAGAAAGAAGAGACTAATACACACCAATAGGTACGAGTTATACATGTGGGAGTGGATTTCTGGAGAGTGAACTGGGGATGGGAGTTAGGAATACAAGGCTGAACTGGGGAAGATTTATTGGCAGACCTGATAAAACTGGCTTGTTAAAGGATCAAGGGCTTCAGCAGCATATGACAGGGAAAAGGGAGATCTTAAGTTCTGCCTACATTTGAGCATTTTAAAACCACCAGGGGAATTTGTCTTACTTTTTTTCTTGGCCAGCAGAGGGCAATCTAGGCTCCATGAAACTACTTACAGGAAAATAAGAGAAAGGAGGGGAGGATATAAAATACATAATCATCAGATGGCACTAAAATGTTGGTGTTTGGATACATTATGTCAGTCAATCCCGGTTTCCCCAGACTCATGAACTATCTTCCTCCGCCCAATTGCTATTTCCTACGCAACAATTTCAAATCCTTGATTTTTTTTTTTGGGGGGGGGGGGTATTAGGGATACCCCTAATATGAACTGAGCCACATCCCCAGCCCTATTTTAATTTTATTGAGAGACAGGGTCTCACTGAGTTACTTAGTGCCTTGCCTTTGCTGAGGCTGGCTTTGAATTCAGGATCCTCCTACCTCAGCCTCCTGAGCCGCTGGGATTATAGGCCTGTGCCACCTCGATGGTCCTTGATGTTCTTAAACAGAAAAACCAAGAGAAGAGGCTATGTTGCTGTCAGCATCAGGAGCTGACTTGTGCATTCTGCAGTGCTTTTCACTGTCTTGTCATGGAAATCACTTGCACTACAAGGTGAGAGGAAGCTGGTTCCTTCTTTCTCCTCAATTGCCAGCCCATGTCTATTAATTGATCCTCCTCCAACATACTCACAAATCAATATTCCCAAGTATGAACTAGGGTTTCTCAGAGTGTGGCTTTGTCAGGACCTGCAAACAAACCATAGGGTGGGACAGGAGCTGTAAAATATGAGAACCCTGGCCTTACTCCTGATGCGGTCAGGACCCAAGAATCTGCATTTTAACATGCGTCCTTTGTGATTCTGATATGCACTGAAGCTTGTGACCCACTGATCTAAACAAGAAAAGCAAGAACTCTGGCAGTGGCCCCATGTGGGGCTTTTGAGTCTACTACAGACAACCCTTTCTCCTGACCCCTCAGGATACAGGAAGTTAGCAGTGAGGCATCAAGGAATGGCAGGGAAGAGAGAAGATAGAGACTCCAAGTCAGCACAGACTCAGATCAGGATGCCTTTTGTCCTCAATTTAAAAAAAAAGAAAAATCACTGGAGTTCCTGAATTTGCAAAATCACTCTAGAGTAAGGGTAGAAAAGAATATATCAAATATTATTGAATCAATAAACATGAATACCTTAAAGCAAAAAATTAACAAGAAAAAGTCAGTGAGCAGTTTCCTGCTTATTTAGAACATTTGTATCTAGAGGAGTACTTCCCAAACTCCTGGGAATCTGAGTCATTTGGGAAGTAGACTGGGACTCTCCAGAGCATGTTGAAGCAGCCACCAAAGCATGCCTGAAGTGCCACCTCTCAGGTCTGCAGAATATGCCTGGATTTTCCCCACTCGTCATTCTACATAGAAAATTCTGTTGTGTGTGTGAGCACAATGAACAATTATTTGGGGAAAATAATAATAATGAATAGTGTGTTAATGTTTCCTTATCATGTTCAACACCACAGGCAGGGACTAAAAACCAGGAAACAGCTGACCCTTCCCAAGAAGTTGATCTAGTAGAACAGTGATACTCCAAGCGTTGTCCAGGGATGGGCAATAACACCATGGAGCTTGGTAGAAATGTGAATTCTCAGGTTCTGGCTCCAGACTTAGGACTGGTTTCTGGAGGTGGGGCTCAGACATCTGCTTTAACAAGACCCATGATTCTGCTTATTTAGAATACCGATTCACATCAGCACTGCAGATTTTTCCTAAACCTTTCTGATGGTAAATATAATTTCCTAGGCCCCTCTGTGGGCAACTCTTGAATCAGAGCAGCTGGAACAAAAACCTTGAAATTCAGTTTGTACAGTCAACCCCAGGTGCGACTTTTAGGAAGGTTGAGGTACTCTAGGTCCCTTCCTGATCTCTTATCTACCTGAGTTCTGATGAAGGCAGATGCTTGGATAAGAAATACACATTAGAATCACTGGTAGAGTTTTTAAAAATAGATTCTCACGTTTTCCAAACTCCAGCGAATCGTATCCACCTTCTGTTCTAAGCAAATGGTTTTGAGAAGTTCTTTGCTTTTGCCTTTAATGTGGACGATTTCACTTGTCAAGCATTGTAGCCTTCTCTAAGTGGAAGGCCACCATCATCTACTCAGTTGCACTGAGTGACATTCAAGGGCCTGAACTTTAAGTAGCTAGCACTCAATGAGCCCTTAAAAACAGCTTCGCTGGTCAATTTGACAGCTCCTTTAACCTGGAGTCAGAACAGGTCTCAACAGTGGCGCCCAGAAAAAGCTGTTATTGGCCTTGTTGTATTGCATGTCTTCTCCTCCCCCAGCCATCACCCAGAGTTCTTAGCGCAGATGTCACACCTCTTTCTTCATTTTAAAGTCTGTCCTTCCACCCCATCCACAGGGGATGATGGGCAGTGGGCATGTTAAGCAGTTGTTAACCTGGTTGGTGAAACAATGGGTTTTAAAATGTGACCATATGGTTTCATCCAGAATGTTAGATGCTATCCTGGAAGTAACAGCCTGAGAAAACACTGATTTCCTAAGCAATACTTGCAGTGATGGTCCAGGTTATATACCACATATACATAGTCCCACAGAAGTTTCCATTCCTGGTCATATTCTTATTGTGTACTTATTTACAAAGAAGATAAATTGAGTGTGGGAGGGAGGACTATGTTTCCAGAGTTTTCTCTTTAAGACCTATTAAATCTATTTGAAAAATAGACAATTGCCCCACTGAACTTGTTTACCATTTTAGGTTCAGTTTAATTCAGTTCCACTTCTATTTCTGAAAGTTCGTTCTGTGATTACTTTGAAGGGCAAGTATTTTGGAGAAGTTTAACTTCCACTGATAGTCCACAGAGTTGTCTATTCTTTTCTATATTTAAGATTTCATTACAAACTATTTACTATAGTTCAATAAAAACAAGAAATTCAAACAGTTATGAATCTGCTAAGTGTATCAGTAATAATCTCCAGAAGACTCCCTGAAAAAAAAATTTTTTTGAATCCTGGAAATCTATGGTCAGGGCACTTTTATTTCAATTGACATTGACTCATAATGATATTACTCTATTTGGTCAGGTCTTGATGTTAGTTATCCTTTAGGTCACAAAAATAACAATAAACAGATACAGCTGATATGACTATATCACACTAAAGATAATGGAATGCTTTATTGGTTCAAATATGGTTGAATGTCTCTTTCTGGACTCACTATTCTGTATAGTCTATCTATGCTTCTACTGTTGCATTAACAGTATACTACCCTAATTACTAAAACTTTGTTTTAGATTTATATAGGGTAAGTCCTCCAAGTTTGTCCTTCAAGAAAAAATATCCCTTTGCTTTTACATGTAAATGTTATAAGGCTTGAAATTGAATACAAAGAAGCAAATATTCTTAGATTTTGGTTGAGACCACATCGAATATTTCAACAGGTAAATTTGGAGAAATATCTTACCTTTACTGAACCGACTTTTCCAATCCAGAAACACAGAATACCTCTTCACTATTTTTCCTAAAACATATTTCATAATTTCATATGCAGAGATCTTGCTAGATTTCTATCTATAGGTTTGACCTTTTGATGCTTCTGTAAATTTTTTTAATTGAAATTTTCATCTTATAAAGAGTAATCCTATAAAATTCACTTATTAACATTTTATCTTAAGATCCTTCTGGATTTCTACATTCACAACAATGTCATTAGTAATTTTTTAAAACTGAATTAATCTTTAATAATCTAGAACTCATGTAGTTTGCGAAAACATCGTTTTTGTTAGGTTAGTTCACATATGTAAGTTATTCAAACTCTTCATGTTAGTTTCGAAAATTTGGCTTACTAGTCTGAGCATAAAATAATTTAAAGGGTACCTAATATACAAAGAGCATGTTTATTTTCTTGGAAGCTTTGGAAATACCTATTCTGTGTGCAACTTCCCCTGTTGCCATCCGCCCAGTGCTGCTACACACAACACAACAAGAGAAAAGAATGCTGGATTTTTTATTTTATTTTATTTTAGAATGCTGGACTTTGACCCAACTGTTTTTCAATATATATTTGTTTCTCTTCATGTATGAAAGGAAATAAAAAGACTGGTTGATGTGATAATTTCATTTGCCCTTTGTTGTGTTATTATCTTGCTGTTGCCACTGGTGCATCTTATGGGATCTCGAGACCTCCCCTCTTCACGTGTCTCATCTCTCAAGTTCTTCTCCTTCCTGGAGTTAATGGAAGTTACCAATGTCCAGCTGGCTTCTTGCTGCTGGAACCTTCCTACTTACAGTGAGGTAGAAAGGTGGTTGGAGTCAGGTCTGGGTGCAACAGGAGACAAAGGAGACTGAAGTGAGTCCTCTTCTACCCACTGTCAGGCCCCCAAAATGGACACAAAATGAAGAAGCAGAGCCTCTGTGTTTGTTTTCAGCAATATTTATTGGAAACAGCAATGCTTCCCAGGTGAGAGTTTATACATTAAGCAGTAAGATTTGCCTTTCACTCCACATGATCCACTACTGCAGGTGGCACATCGGAAGCAACACATTCAATCTCTGAAATAGTCTGTACAGCTAGATAAATAGAACTCTGGATACCTAACAGGACTTTCATGACTGATATAGGGGGAAAAAAACAACACTGGTAAGTTTACACACAGCACTGTACACACCAGATGGAGATGGGATAGAAGGGACAGATGTAGATGTGATGACTGAATTGGGAGAGGTTTTGCATATGCAGTCACAAACCTTAAACCGCTAAGCACAAAAATCATCTTTATTTGGTCCTCATTGAGGGCAAATACACACAAATGATGTTCAAGGAACACAAGGTAAAAGTGGAAAGGAAAGACATTTACTGTTTCTTGGTCTATGAAGTTGTGGGAAATGGTTACTAGTATTTTTCTCCTTATATCTCTGTGCCTAAAGAATTTATGTAATGAAACATATAATTCATGAATAAAACTGAAGGGAAGATAACTGTTCCCCCTTCCCTGTACCCTCCAGATATGGTCTAAATATGTACATGGCTTCTGTACAGTAAGAAATTTGAGCTTGAAAACCAGATCTTTTCCCAATTCCTCATAATGGAGAACTTCTTCTTTTCAGCCCTTTCTACAATATGCCGATTGCTGTCTCACTTCAAAATAAATGAGTATCTCTCTCCCCTGGCCCACTGGATTTAATAACAGGGAGTAAAGAAAACAGGCTGTATCTCAGAAATAGACATCAATGGGGAGAAAAAAGTGACTGTTTCCAGAGAAATGCTCTGAGCCCATCAATAATACTTTTCTACTGCTGGCATCAGGAAACTAATTCATTCAGACCAGAAGACAATTTGCTGGTGAGGGAGGCTTTTTTGACAATTCCATGCCTCACATATTTAGGAAGGGACAAAGTGAAAAAGAAAGAACTTTCTCCTCTTTGAATGAAGAAGTTGAGGCCTGAATGGCCCCTAGGTGATAGACAATATCTTCAGTAGGATGATTTTTCTGTGATGTGGCTCATGGTCATATTCTAAGAGACCACAGCCTCCTGAGAACTGGGTAAACAGTAGTTCTGTGACTACCAGCTAGTCTCAGATAGTGTTTAAAAGCACATGCCATGCCCACCAGGCTTGGAAGATACCATCCGTCACCAAGGCTCCTGTGGGAGCACACAAGTCAACCCAAGACACTTGTGGGGCATGATGACTTGGTCCACTGCGGCCTGCACTCAAGATGTGTTGTAAAGCAGCATTATCAAAGCAGTGGTTAAACTTAACTATCTGGGTCAAGAAAAGGTGAGCCAGCCAGCATAACTTTCTAATGGGGCAGGGCAACCAGAATTTCTACATAATTGATGGGGAAGAAGCCTGACTGGCCATGAAGCATCCCCTCATACCAGTTCTCATCAATTTGGTTGGTGAGTGTGATGATGTCACCCTCTTTAAAACCCAACTCCCCTTCATTTTCAGGTTCAAAGTCATACAGAGCTCGGCAGCAGGGCTGATCCATTGGGACACCTGGGAGTAGGAACAGGAGAGAATAACACAAAGGATATTTAACTTGCAGTATCTACTGCCTGCTACATCCAACTGGCTTCTTGTTCCCCTTCTTCCTTCCCATATACCTCTCCCTGCAAATGCTCCCTCTTGCTACTAGACTCCAGCATCGCTCCAGGGCCATCTTGACCCTAACAGTTTTCAGATGCTTACTTCAATCTTTGGAAGTTGTTGGATATTCCTGTTTCTATTCTCAATATGAAAAAATGGCCACATCTATTCTTGTGATACATACAGCAGCATTCATTAAGGTTTGCCTTCTCGACAATACCCAGAGATGGGAGACCCTATGACTTAGGGAGCTTATAATGAGATCTAGGTTAGTAACACAGCATGGCCAGAATCCTGTTATATTAGCACTTTAAAATCCCTGCACATTTAAAATAGGACAATTAACTCCATGTACAATGCTTTGCATCCTCAGAAAAACAGTTAAGTTCTCATTCGTCAAAACAAAACAAACAAACAAACAAACAAAAAACCTCACCTCTGGAAAACTGCTGTAATGCACAATAATAAAATGCACTGGGTTCAAGTTCTTACTCTGTGTGACCTTGCAAAAGGTCACCCTTGGTTTCTTTTTTTCCAAATTGGAATTAACAATAGAACTTACTTCATATGATTATGTCTACTAAATTAGATGATGTTAAAAGAAATATAATTCATACTTGGTAAAATGTTGAAGCTCAGAGCTATGATGGTAGATAAAAATAATGTATTCCACTTTAAGTAAAATAATAAGGGTTGGAATCATATCTTAAAATATAATCTATCTGGGGCTGGGGATATAGGTCAGTTGGCAGAGTGCTTGCTTCACATGCACAATGCCCTGGCACCACACACACCGTGTGTATATGTGTGTATGTGTGTGTGTATGTGTGTGTGTACACACACGAAATGACCAAATATATTAATATAGCCCACATATGAATATGGACCCAAGTACATACAGCTCCCATACAAACTAGCTGTCTTGGCAGAGAAACAAGGTAATTAATATTTTATTTACAGAAAGCCCCAAATTAAAATGAAAAGCAAAATATACTACTGGTTTCTGGGTAGAAGCACTGTTACAGATAATTTATATGACTAGTCCTGGTAGCCAGAAGCCACTGCTGTTGACATAGGGAACTCAGCTCAGAGTTGCAGAGGTGAGAGCAAGGACAGAGCTGAGATTCATCTCCGGGTTTCTGTCTCCTTTCCTTTTCAGCTCCCTAAGAACATCTATCCAAAGTTTTCTCCTAAAGAACATCAAGCAATGAAGATGTATAGAAAATAGGATAAAGCTGCATATATCGAAAATTCTGTATCTAGTAAAAGACAGTTCCCATGTTTTAACCAAGCCGTGTCATGGAGTTAGCAATGCTTCAAGCACAGGCTTTGTCTGTCCTATGGATAGGGGGTGGAGAGCGATCGTGACAACTGAGAGAATGTGTTATTGGGTGTGCATCAATATTCCTTGGAAAAAACAAAACTTAGCTTTCGTAAGACCAACCTCAGTTACCACCGCACCACGAACTGGTAGAGGGTGGGAGTAGAAAAAAAAAAACCTAGCAGGTGCTGAGGTTCAAAATACATCCATCTGCAAATATATTGAACCATATGTTCCTGTGACTCAAGAAATCCAGCTCCACACGTTCCTGGAGCTGCTGTCTCTGGGTGATGTGGGGTATATGTGGGTGCACACTGCCCAGGGGCTTCATTTTCATTGTTGCATGCACAGGAGGAAAAAGGCAGGGAAAAAAGAAGACATGCCCAGCACCTTCCTGTGGTACTTCACCACCACAAAACAAGGCCCACAATCAAATGTGTCTCCTAGAAAGTCTGTGTGTACTGCTGAGTAAGAGAAAAGGGTCATGCAAAGGAAGTTTTGCAGAAAAGTGGTGGAGGGAAAGAAAAGGAAAAAAGATTCCTTTAACAGTTTCTACCCAGCAAGCCACTCCATGAGACTTGTGTTACTGTACATTTCTCATGCAGCCAGATTGAAATCCTGGAAAAATATTGGCCATGTGTCCAAAGCCTAGGAAGTGAGGTCAGTGATCTGTGCTCCTTACCTGCAGGCTTAGGAGTGCCGGTGTGGGAGAGGCCTCCATTGGGCTGCGTGCTGTCTCCAGTTGAAAACTCCAGGCTCATTCGAGGTTTAGGCTGATATTCTCTTCTAGGCTGAGATGAAGCTTGTCTTATTCTGCACAGAAGAGAAAGAGGAGAGGAAAAAAAAAAGGTTGGGTTGATTCAGGAGCAAAAACAGAAAGCAACAAAATCAAGGAGATGTTGGGCCACTTGCCAGTCTACTATGACAGAATGTGGAAAAATCAAAGGAGCCGTAGTTTCCTTCTGTGTGTGCACCTGTGCTCTTAGTGATGTCCTCCTTCAGTGTTATCCTCACTGTCTTTATTCATCTATCAGTCCCTCACTTCCTCCCTCCTTTATTCAGTGATTTATTCCACTATGCACTGTGTGAAGTGCCAGGAACACAGAGGTGATTAGGATACAATTCTTGCCCTCAAGCAATTTATATTCTGTAGGGAACAGCACAACAGATTATCAAATTACAATAGTGCTGTCAAGGAGAAATCTGCAAAGTGCTGTGGAATTTGGGGTGGGACTGGGGGTAGGGAGAAGTCCCCTCACCTGGGAAAGGTAGAGAAGTTTCAGGAAAGATGCAAAAGATCCCTAGGAGTTATTTCCAAAAGAACACTGTGGAAGAAAGCTACTCTAGAACAAGAGCAGGTTTAAAGGGAAGGAAGAAGGAAATACTGAGAGGAGTGAGAGGTCTAAGATAGTGGGGGAAAGGGAATGAGGGAAAGCAGGAGAAAAATGGAAAGGTATGGCTGATAACACATTCTGCATACCACTAAGTATTTTCCACAGCTTCAGATACTGGATAAGCAAAGAACACCAGAGATATGCAAGCATGGAAGGGGCTAAGGGTATGGTCACTGTAGAATGATACTGACTTTCAACATATTTCAGAGGAAAGAAAGGAAACTGGTCCCTTTATATTCAACAGGTATCACAAAGGCACATACTTCTTTAGTAGTCTGACATGTATAGTTTTAACTCTTTCTAGAGGCTTCAGGGATACATACATTCCCACAAGGCACAGTGCACCAAAGGAAGCTGCATGATCAAAGCACCGAAGAAGATATTGAGGAGAGGAAGACCTAGCCAGATGCAAACAGGTGACATTTCCAACAGTGCAGCACAATACCATTTGTGTATTTACTGTGCACTAAGCCATCTATCTGTTCAGCTATGTGAGTCTAATCTGGCCATAATCTGAGAATAAAGGTTGCTGGGTGATCTTTTAAGGTAGGTGTGTGTGTGTGTGTGTGTGTGTGTGTGTGTGTGTGTGTGTATTTAGCAAGATTATCCTGCTTCATCTGGCTAAGTAAAATAACACATATATATAGTTGCCAGCCTACAATGGTTTGACTCAATAATTTTTTGATTTTTGAAGGTGCCAAAGGGATGCAGATGGAACAGAATCCACACTTCAAATTTTGATCTTTTCTGGGTTAGCAACATGCCATACAATACTTTCTCACAATGCTGAGGGCAGGAGTCGGGGGAGGGGAGCCACAAATCCCAGTGAGCGATATAATCACAAATATAAACAATCCCTATTCTAAAGTGCACTGTGTGTTAAGCTATGTTGTTCCATAACTTATGTATATTAAATGCTTTTTACACTTTGGGTTTATTGACTATAATCCCAATGTAAGTCAGATAAGCAGCATCTGTAAGATAATGTAGAGTCACTGCATGTAGCTCTGCAGGCTGTGTCCCCAAATCCAGACAGCCCATTTGCACAGAGAACTACTATAGGTCTCTTTGAAGTGCATCTATGGAAGTAGAACAGGTATATGAAAATGGCTCTCTCTGTTAGTGAGAGAGTTAGGACTTTATTATTCTGTTAGGACTTTATTATCATTCAAAGAAACCTGATATGAAAAGATGCAGGCATTCAAATAGGTTGTGCTTGCCAGTGAGCCCCAGATCCACACACTGAGTGCGGCTATGGGCTCCCTAAGCCTCAGTTTGATCAACTGTTACTTAGACAACAAGGATGTTTTAAGAATAATTATATGCATTAAGTCTCTTGCTGAACATCTGCTCACAAACTGCATCCATCATCATCAATAGTATCCAGGTGTCCATCTGTGACAGTCAGTATAGAATCCAACCTATCATAAACCCAAGCCTAGATCCAAAAGAACAAAGTAAAATGAAGCACAGACAACTAATCCACAAGATGTCTATGTAGGATCAACAAAAATTTTGGCAAAAGTTTTGTCTCCAAATGCATTCTATTATTTCGGTTTCTTTACATCATTTTATATCAAGGAAATGTGAATGAGAAATGCAAGGAAGTGTTACCCACCTTTCCTCCAGTCTGACTGTGACCTGCTGCAGGATCTGCACTGCCTGCTTGTGGTACTCCAGCTGGGCTTGCACAAGCGCAGAGAGCTGGCTCACCTGTTCAATCTGCAGATAGAGGGCAAATCATGCCTCAGTTACCAGGTTACTGTCCTGAAGCTCCTACTACTTACTGTCCCACACATATGACTATGCCTGGCAATGCTGATGACTGTGTGGCAGTCCAGGCTAAGACAGATGTTCTGCAGGCTCCAAATTCCTTAGAGATAAGAAAGCATCCTTGTTCTTAGAACCACATATATCAGTACCAGGAAGAGCAGCATACGTAAGAAACCCCGTGAAGATGACATCACTCTATTAAACAGTCTGATGTCTAGTTACCACCTTCTAATGATGATGTGGCTTCCTTTATTGATTTCTTAAAGGAAAAAGATCCACTGACTAAAGGACTCTTTGTTCCCTATACTTTTTATCCTAAGTTAATATCAGTGTTGTAATAAAAATGTGAATATTGATTGCTCACATAGGTACCATGGAGGTAATATAGTCTGATGGAAAACCTTTGGTCCTCTCAGAGCTTCATTTGTAGTGCAAAGGGGTTTGATTATGTGACATCTTGAGTTCTTTCTAGCTCTAATATTCTTAGTATCCTTAGTTATTCTTCATCTTGAATCTCCCGTTGTGTTGTGACGTGAGCAGTAGCCTCCTAGTGAACAGAGGTGATGTTACCCTGAATTTGAGGTATAGGGAAGGATCCCTGAGATTCAGGTTTCCTATGTTATTCCTCCTGAGTATTTAGGTGGACAAAAGTTATTTCACATGAACACAAACCTATACCACCTCCTGATGGTGAAAAAGACCAGATTTGTTCAATATGCCTTCCCTGCCACAGGAGGAAGACAGCTAAGTGATGTAATGGTTAATTTTAGGTGTCAACTGGATTAAAGGAGACCCAGATAGCAAGCAAAGCACTATTTATGGGTATATTTGTCAAGGTATTTCCAGAAGAGATTAGCATTTGAATCAGCAGAATGTGTAAGGAAGATGTGTCCTTATCCAATGTGGACAGGCACCATCAACTTGGCTAAGGGTCCAAACAGAGTAACACTGCAAAAGAAAGGAAAATATTTACTAGCTCCTGAAACTAGGCATCTGCTCCTGCCCTTGGACATCAGAGCTCCCAGTTCTTCAGCCTTCAGACTTGGTTTCCAAGACTTGCACCACTAGCTCTCCACCTCTGCCTGGTTCTGGGCCTCTACCCTCAGACTGAGAATTGCACATTAACTCCACTGGTTCTCAGAACTTCAGGCTTGACTGAGCCATGTTACTGGCCTCCCTGGTTCTCCAGATTTTGGATGGCATATTGTGGGACTTCTGAGACTATAATTTCATGTGCCAATTTCCCTGATAAATTCCCTCTTCTGTATCTTTATCTATATCCTATTGGTTTTATTTCTCTGGAGACCCTAACCTAAGTAATAAATACATAATATCTATGAACATTTTGGCAAAAGTTGCTGAGCAGCTGATAGGGTAGGAGGTAGAGATGAACAAGGACAGGAAAGCTGGTATAACAGGTCTTATTGCATAAGTGAAATGAGGAAGGAGGATCTTTCATTGTAATTTCAAAGCTAAAAGAATTTAACAGAATGTAATGTCTATAGCAATAAACAATAATTTAGCACCCTGGGTATGCTTTTAAACCATCTCATCTATATCCCAAGTGTAATACCTATACTACAATCATCATTCTCAATAAAAATTACCTTTTCAAAGACAATGTCAACTTTACTTCAAAATGCAGAATGTCTTAATCTATGTTGGATGCTCAATTCTGAATGTATTTCATAATCTCAAATCAATATACTTTGTATCAACAAAGTATTTTTTCAAATATTGGACTTACTCATGAATCATTACCAACATTCTTTTTCTCTTTGCACTAATAGTAATGTTTTAAGATTCCTCATCAGGAAAAAAAAATCTAGGTAAATCAAACTATAACAGTGCAGGAAAATACTACTTCTCTGTATACTTTATCACTTAAAATTATTTAAAAGAAATAAGCATCTATGTGTTCTTACCACATAGTATAATCCAATCTTAACATTTTTAATATCAGACTCTTTAACACATTAATCTACAGCCTCAATGATAAGATTAAATTAAAAACCACAGAAGAGTCACTTACATCCATCTCCAAAAGATTGAACATGCTTGACTCAGCAATTTCTTTAGACTCATCAAATTTCTCCAGAGCTTGACGGAGCTCTTCATCTGGAATCTTGCCTTGTCGTTTCTTCTTATAATCAAAGTCCAGGCGTCGACCTTCCAACTTCTTTAGATGATGCTGAAAAAGTCAAGGGCATGAATATGCTATGAAAGGACTTACAGAAAAGGTCCACTTGCAGCTCACTTATACATCATGCCTATCAGCCTCCAAAATAAGACAGGCTACATTTCAAAATGGCACACTGCCAGAGAAACAAAAAAATACACATTAAGGAGGCAAATATTTCCAAATGTGGAGAAATATCTTCAAAACTAATTAAGAATGAGAAAGACATTGTGGGAAATTACATTGTCCTTTATTTTCTGCCTTTGCCAGCCAAAGTCAAGCTGGACTTTGCCTTTCCCTCCCAATGATAAGGGAATATGTGTGCATATCCTAAACATACTAAAAAGGATATACTCAGCCCACAAGTCTCCATCTTTAAGAGAAACTGTATCTCAGGAAAAGGCAGGGCAAAAACACTTTCCCTGAAATAATGTGCAAAGGAATGGAATTCTTGATTTTGTAATCATTCAGTCTATTAGAATCACCTAAATTGTTCATCAATAAAATAAATAATTCCTAATTACCTAAATCAAAACATCCAGGGCTGGGCCTGGGAATCTCTATCTTAACCTTGTTCCAGTTGATTGTGGCAGCTTTTGGGAATGTCCTGATTTAGCCTAAGCCTCCTCCTGACAGGTGATACAACTCAATCACAAAGCCTCACTCAGAAGGATTTCAGCTAATGCTCCACAATGAGCTTCAATTCTTCCTTGCACTATCCCCAGTCAGGCTGCCCAGACTCTGCCCAGCACTGTTAGTAGCCAGGTGGGAAAGTTGCTTTCCAAAGTCAAAAGGTACTTTCCCCACCCTGAGAGCTGCAGCCTTCTACTACTAATGACTGGAAGAAAATGCTGGACTTTCCCTTTTTCCTGGATATGTCTGGAGTGGAAGGAAAAGAAAACAGAGCTTGGAATGACAAAGAACTGAGAAAAAAGAAGGATGAAAAATATCCTTCCCTCCCACTTCATATCCTGCTCCCAGTCCATGGCTGATCCAAACTAAATGATATCTGTTCCTCTGGAACAGACATTATTTTAAAACATCTGAACTTTCAGCCAGCTGTGGGGTAGAACATGGGATCAGTTACAGTTTGGATGCAGAGTGCCAGTCTGCCATTTACTGGGTGACCCTGAGTGAGTGGTAGAGTTGAAGGAGACTTACGCTAGAACAGGGAGAACCAGAGAACCGGAGTTCAAGCTACTGAAGTCCACTTGACAGAATTTAAGCTACATCAGGTTCAGCAAATATTAATTGTTCAGTTTTAGGTTCAGTGATTGAATGAGCAAACATCATATATCCAGTCAGAGACAAAGCCCATTGAATTTATTAGAAATAGCTCAATGGTTCTATAAGTTTCAGAAAGAGGATTATTGGCTACTCCTGATCAATCCCAATCATATTTTTTATAAAAATTTTTAAAAATACATTTAAAAGTGAAAGAATATTTACTTAAACTAACATATAGTCCAACTACATTTGGGAGGTGACACAGGTCTGGCAAATCATTCCAACTGATAAAATTATGTCTTCTCAGGTTGAGTCCATTATGCTTCCAGAGGGAAAAAAATATCTGAAAAAACTAATGTGGAAATAGGACATAAAGAAGTCACATGTAATACACAAGAGTGGCATGTCACAACAGTAGGCAGAAAGGTATTATACTTCTAATTTCTCTTAACTTGTCTTGCCCTGTTGTTTTGAATTTCATGTGCCCAGTTCTGTCAACATAAATATTAACTTCAAAAATGTTTTCTAAAGGAAATGAGCATCTGGACAACTCCTACAGGACTAGTTGCACATACCTGAATTTCCCTCAAATCTTTGTCATGAAGATTCTGAAGAGGATCAATGAAGTTCTGCTTCACTTCCATGTCCAAAGAGTCTTTCACTTCTGAAAGTTCCCGCATGGCCTCCCCTACCTCACCAAGTGCTGGACCTGGAAGAAGAGAAGGAAGTTCTTCTAACTCAAAGAACAAAGATGAGCTACACTTGTAAAAATAGGGCATTCACAGATGAAAATTCAGGATTACACATCCTAAAGATGACGAAGACCAGAGGGAAAGTGTAATGTCTTTTCCACTTAGGATGTTCATTTTGAGAACCAGACTCAAAGCCTCATGCTAAGGGGGAATAACCCTTATCATCAAGAATGTAACATTTTACTTTACTTTAAAAAAGTAATTTGTGAGGCTCTCTGCCCTCTGCTGGAAGTACCAGCTCTTGTTGATAGAGGACCAGTTTCAGACCAATGTATTTAGAAGAAGCAAATACTAGGAATGAAAAGCAGGTTCAACCAGGAAGAACAATCATCATGTCAAGAAGGACATGTCCCACATCACAAGGGGGTTAAGACAAGAGGTGTTTAGTGTCATCATTGAGTACTGGAAAATGTCGGTAGTGAAGGAATAAACCCTGTCTCACTTAGGGCAGTGGGATTAGGTACATATACAAAGGAGCTGAGATCTAAGAGAAAGCCCAAATGGCAGGATGTTGCTTTGTGCTGTGACTGTTTCCTCTGTCTCAATTCTCAGTTCCTCCCAAACACACCCAATAGAAAGTGCAGAGGCACCTGGGTATGTCAACCAAAGGAAAAGATTCAATTCTAGAAGTCTGTTGTAATGACTGGATCCAATCATAGAAAAGAAAAACAAACTAACCAAAACAAGACAAATCACCTTAAAAAAAGGTGAAAATTTAAAAAAAAATTTGTTTCATGTATGTAAGATCTAAAACAAAAAATAGCTTGACAAACTGCCTACAGAGTTTCTTACCAGCAATACAGCCCCCAGGGCTAACCAGCGTAACTACACTGTGAAAAAGCATGGCACTCCTTACCAAAGTTGCAATCATCTCCAAGCTCCCTTCCAAACTTGAGCATGGCCTCTGCAAGTAGTGCCTCTGCCTGAGGATAGCCTGGACCCTTCTCCTGGCCACGGATTTTTGACATGGTGTTGATCATGCTGAGCTTAGCTCTGGAAGCTGAAGGCAAAGAGAGAATAGGCTTTTGAAGTCAGCAATGTGGCACAGTGGAAACAGGGACAGATGAGGAAGCAGACCTCAGACTGGCCTATAATCGGCTCAACGATCAAAAACCGTACCTTTATCCTTCATGGTTTGGGCTTTACTTGAAATATGTGGGTGTTGATGTATAGATAGACATAGATATACATATGGATATAGACATAGATAAATAGAGATAGAAAGATATCAATATAACATATATATGTAAATAAATATAGATGTGTTGATATATAATCACTAAGCTCTCTCTTTTCCCTTAAAATCCTATGAGGAATTATAAAGAAAAGGCAAAGCTATTCTCAGAGAAGCAATAGTAGAGGCTCAGATCCTATTCTCATCTGTCCCTCCCTGTCCTCTCTTCATTCTGGTGGCTCCAGCTGAGAGTCTGTGGCACTTGGTGGCTCCATAGAGACCATTTTGGAAAATCCTGAATTATGTGATTATCTCTAACTTTATTCCAGTTTTATATATCAATTCTAGAAGTCTATGGAATAAAGTCCAAAATCAATGGTAAATTACTGAAGAAAATAAGGAAAATTATACTAGTCTATATTGGAATTATCAATGACAAATAAAGGTCAAACAGTGACATTTTCAAACACACAAAAGGAAGGTCACAAATTTTTCCCCTTCCCAGACTAATGGAAGGGTGAGCCTTTATGCCGTGGTTCAATGACATCATCTATAAAATAGAAGTATGTTCAAAATAGTCTCTTAACTAAGATTATGACACAGATTCATGAAGAAGAAACATAGTGTGCTCATTAAGAATTAATTACTTCTTTTGCATATAGTTACATCTGAAAATTAGTTTAATGCCTCAAAGATAGCATTTCAATTATTTATTTGGCTTTTATTTTTATAAAAGAAGATGCCTGGAAATCAGTTTCAATCTTAGTAGAAGAAATGGCTTTATTAACAAGATATTAAAGCTATGGTTTAATTTATTCTAGAATGCCTGGGTTCCTTAGGCTCACTGTTAGAACGTGGTTTGCACATTAACCCAGGACTGTGCCCAAGATCCCAGCTGCAGGGAAACCCCTGTCAGAACCACATCTAAAGGTACTTCTGGCATTCAGTGGCTGATCTAGTTCAAATAGACTCTTATTTAAACTCTGGGCCTCAATGATACAAACTGGAGATAAGAGAGTTATCAGGGGAGGATTCCCCAACCCTGCCCAGGGACGTTATAATGAGTGAGACAATTAAGGCCACGGCTGTCACAGTTTATAAGGACCTGAGGGTAAAGTCTATTTTAAAAGTAATTAGTGTGACATGTACATACTAAGTGCCATGATGGGGGACTGCTATGAGTTATAGGAACACGGCACTGTCCAACTTGTGGGGTGGGACACTGCAAAGGATTCTGAGAAGAACAACTCACTGAGTGTAGAACCACAGGGAGTACAGGCTGGCCAACGACACACGCAAAGCTGGAGGTGACTGTAAAAATGTAAAACTCACCTTTTATTTACCTCCACTTTCCAAAGAAAAGTGTATCAGATATGTTAAATTTTTAAAAATAAAACTGTCTCATAATCACCGGTTTTCTAGAGGAAACTGTCATTAAAGTGGAATTGCAGAGCTGTTTCTGCAATCAGCCACCACTGAGACCCAGGAAAATCACAATCCCTGCCCTCACGGTGTTCACCGCACACTGAGGAGTTGGGCAGACAGGGAGTAGTCTGATAGGATAAATATTATACTGCCTGATACACACAAGGGGATGGGGAAAATGAAGAAGTAGTAACATCCGTACAAATAAAAGAAAGAAGCCAACACCTGATAATGAGGCACACAGAACGAACACATGGAACAGAGACCAAAGACAGAGAGTAGTGAAACCACCCCTGGTGGGTAAGCCTTCAAATCCTGTTTCGAACATTTTACATTCCACAGATATATTCTGTTTATGAAAGCTGGGTATTGATTAGTGCTTATACCTTCTTCTGTTAAAAACTGTCTTTGGAAAGCAATTTTAAACAGTTTAATATATTGTAGCTGATTTTAATATTCCTCATTTTGACTGTTGCTGAATTATGAATAGCCCTGTTCTCTTACTAATTACTTAAAAACATCTTTGATATATTCCACATCTTTACAACAAGGAAGAATAAAGCCATATTTTATTATTTTATCTATTTATTCAAATGATCTAAAAAAAAACTATTAGCCCACATTTGAAGAGGTTGGCTTTTAAGTTTATTCACAAACTCATTAAATTTTTATTAAGAACCTTGGTTTGGTAAAAATTCTCTGTTCTTGAAAAATAACATCAGATCTTGGAATTACCGTATATAAATGTTAACAATCATTTCAAATGATTTTCTAAAGAAAGCTGAGTATGAGCCTGGAAAATACAAATATAAAACATTAAAATTCCTGTAATGGGACCTCAGCCTGGATTGTTTGTCCAAGTTGTATTGTGACCCTGGAGACCTAAATCCCTTTTCTCCTTAAAGAGGCCTGACTATTCTCCAAAATATCTTCCCCTGCTTCATCACTTGGTTTTCTTACAAATGGTTATATTCTCTCTGAATATGCCAAACCTTTACTTTCCCACCATCACTATCTTAGTTCATTTGGGTTTACTGAAAAAGTGGTTTCCTATCCTAATAGCAATCTCTCCCCTGGGCCATGAGAGTAGGACCCTGGCATATTGGTCTGCGTATCTCCCAGTTAGGGTCAACACAAAGCTGTGCACACTGGAGATGTTCAACACATCTGCTGAAGGCATGAAGAAATGAATGAGAAGACCATCCTAGAAAAGACAGAGCAGAGTAGTAGTTTGCATAAATGGACTGCTCACATGCTGACCGCCCCCTGAAGCACAACAATGGAAACTAGAAACCTTGTTTCTTTAGTTGAGAAATAAAAGGTATGGCAATTCAACGGATTTTTTTTTTTTTTTTAAAAGAAAGAAAACCCCTGACCCTGTGAGCTAGGATTCTGTGGCAGTTACTATGTGCACTGTAGGACTCACCAACTGGTGTGTTCAGAGTGTGGGTAGTATTCCTGAATATATTAAGGGCTTGGTCCCCAGGCTGGCATTATGTGGAGGTGTTGGAACCTTTGGAAGGGGGGTCTAGTGGAAGATTCTTGGTCACTGGGGGGTATATGTGTACATGTCTCTTCCTGTTCTGACTTGAGAGGTAACCATTTCTTTCTACACATGCTCCTAAGATGATGTGCTCTAATCTACTGCCCCCACCAGAGATCACACCAGCATGAGCAACAGAAGTTTTCTTAGAAAACAATGAAACAATACCTCCAAATATCTTAGAGAAAATAAGGAAAATTATACTAGTCTACATTGGAATTATCAATGACAAATAAAGGTCAAACAGTGACATTTTCAAACACACAAAAGGAAGGTCACAAATTTTTCCCTTTCCCAGACTAATGGAAGAGTTCCACTAAAATGAAATCATAAATCTTGAAAAGGGATAGGTATGAGATCTAGGAAATAAACAGGAACCCAATGTAAAGAAGCAGGCAGAGGGAATCCCAACATGACTGTAAAGGGAGCTAACAAGACAGTCCTAGAGCCAGGTGCGGTGGCACATGGCTGTAATCCCAGCCATTCAGGAGTCTGAGGCAGGAGGATCACAAGTTCAAAGCCAGCCTCAGCAACGGTGAGGCACTAAGCAACTCAGTGAGACTGTGTTTCTAAATAAAATATAAAATGGGGCTGGGGATGTGGCTGAGTGATTGAGTTCAATCCCCAGTACACCCTCCCCCACGGAAAAAAAAAAAAAAGATTAAGAAAAAGATAGTCCCAATATTTCAGGCACCACAGGCAACTAGACCAACATAACCAAATGTGTTCAGCTCTGAGAGCCATGAGCTGCGAAGGCGCAACAATCTCTGTGGATCCACAGGACTAATTCTGAAGTTTTCTTTGCTCCTATGCTCCCACTGGGATCATGCTGCAGTTGCCTGCTGTCATACCATAATTTATAATGTACCCTTTACTGGGTTCCTCTTCTTCCCTGCTCCCCTCACAGGGTTTGCTGAAATCACCTTGAAAACCAGTACTTGTGCTAAATCCTTGTCTTGTGGCTTGCTTCTGAGGAACTCAAACTAAGGGAGTAGTCAATCCAGAGTACAGCATCAGATGTTTCAAAGATGATGAACACCTGATGAGTTTCACCATATTTTGTGAGGAAATTCATATGTGAGGCACAGCTTGGAAAAGAATCAGTGAAAGGTACACAAAATGTTCTGAAATTTTAAAAATAAGACAAAGATTAACTCCATGAAAATCAAAAAGATACACGAGAAAGAAAATACTATTATATTATTCTACATGCCTCAGCTTTGTATAAAGTTTATAAGAACATAAAAATTAAATACTGATGTAACAAGAATTATGCTACAAACATACCAGAAAAACGAGAGAACAGAGGTATGTGAAAAATAGGGAGGTAGAAAAAAAAACAAGTGATTCCAATCTTCCAAATTGGGAATCAAATGGAAAACATCTAAAACTGAAAAACTAAGCAGGATCAACATAAATATATTGTTTTAGGATTGGAAACAAACAAACAAGCAAAAAAAAAAAACCCAAACAAACAAAGAAATGGCCAAAAGAGCCTTCAAACTGTTGCTTTATGAAGCAGAAATGGAGAAGGGCTGCAATCCTGGGGGGACTACTATGTTTTATAAAATGTAAACTACTCGCTTTTTAATGTTTGTGTAGTACTTCTATTCTAAAGAACTAAATTTAAAATATTTCCATATATTTTTCCCATAGGGAAAAAGGATGTTTAAAACAAGTCCTCAGTTAAAGAGGGTTGGGGGGATAGTTGTCAGAACTAAGCTAAAAAAAAGAAAAAAAGAAAGAAAAGTCAAGTCCTCAGGCTGGCCGTGATAGCACACACCTGTAATCCCAGCCAACTGGGAGGCTGAGGCAGGAAGATTCCAACTTTGAGGCCAGCCTTGCAACTCAGTAAGATATTCTCTCAAAATAAAAAATAAAAAGGGCTGGTGATGCAGCTCAGTGGTCCATGAGTGTCCCTGGGTTCAATCCCCAGTACTGACAGATAGTTGAATTGATAGACAGTCAGACAGACAAATGAAACAAATCCTCATCTAGTGATTGAAGTAGATAAACAGTATTCTGCCTTGTGGCCACTGCCCCAACCTCAGGGACCTTTCAATTAAAAGGTTTGATGAAAACATATACTCACTGGTATAAAGACAATTGTCTGGGAAGAGAAAAGTTAATAAGGATTGACAGGTGGAATCTTATCAGGAAGCACCATCAGGAGAGAGGGTTTGATGTCTACAGTGAATTCTGGAAGGACATTTTTGGATTGGACTGAAACAGCAGGAAGTGAAAATGGGATAACCAAAAAGGGCTCTACTTAGATAAACAGGACAGTTTCTATTTTGAAACTATGCTCAAAATCTATGCTATCTTTTAAGGAAGACAAATGAGGGCACCTAAGCCTCAATCTTCATCAACACCCAACTCTGAAGCATAATCTGCAGCACCCTGACCATCTTTCTAATTCTGGGAACAGCCAAAGGGAAGTCCAGGCTCTGCTGGGAGTTAGAATGCAGCTCCACATGCCTTGCCTAAGCTATTTTCCTCTGACCTAAAAGCAGTGTCCACGTGAGTCAGTGGACTAAAGCTACCTGTCCAATGCAGCAACTAGCCGGAAATGCTGAACATCCAGTATCTCTGCTAACTCTTAGTTTTTAAGATTTTTATTTCTTCATCTAAATTAATGAATAGGGAAATAAATCACTATTAGGTCTTATCTTTCATGGAAAGAAGCAGAGTGTGTTAAATTAAGCATTAGTTTTGAACACATGCAGACATAGGTAGAAATTCAGCCTATAAATCCTGTTGTTAGCTATGTATCCCTGAAAATTATCTCATTCATAAAGCTGTCACCAGTACTCAAGAATAAACAGAGAACCAGGCTCTCCTCAGGCAGCATGTGTTGCAATGTTCCATGGACATCTTGGTCGTGCAGGGAACCACATTTCTGAGAGTTCCTGTTTCCATGGACCAAAGGGAGGTTGTGTAAGGGCTGGGAGGCAAAAGTAAAGTGGCAACTATGACACTTTGAAGGCTGTCATTGGCTAAAGGAGCCAGAGACAGATGCAGAGGAGAGAATGGGTTACAGTTTGTCCATGATGTTTCCCATTGTGAGCCAAATCATTTCATTTAAAAATATGAATCTTCTCATAAAATTCTTCTGTACACATCAACTTTTCTAATCCTTAAAGAACGCCTCCCTCCCTGTTCAAAAGCACCCTGACCTTCCTCTGTGCTCTGAAATGGAGCTAGTGGCTGCTGGTCAAGTCTTATCACTCCAACTCTGTCTGATGGGCTGGCTGGAGTATGGTCAGGCTTTGGGCAACTGGCCTGCCTGCCTTCCCTTACATGCATTAAACAGTATGAGTCCCAAGATGGCCAGGCCTCTCCATTTCTCCACTGGTACACAAGGGTGGATTCCTATATCTCAGGTGGTCTAAGAGCCATGACTTGGCACTTAACCACACTACTCTTCCCTGAGCAACCTGGATTTTTGAAACACTTCATCTTTAAATCATACTGTGAAGTTCTGCTTTATGTGAGAATGACAAAAATTGATCTCACAATCTCCTTGAATTAGGGAACAGACTCTCGTTTCCCCTAACCAGAGAGGGTTCCTAAGCTAAATGAAGGGCTCTAAGTAAAATGATTTTTTTAAAGATCCAATTTAAAAAATAATAAGTGGGGGCTGGGGATGTGGCTCAAGCGGTAGCACGCTTGCCTGGCATGCGCGGGGCGCTGGGTTCGATCCTCAGCACCACATAAAAATAAAAAAAAAAATAAAGATGTTGTGTCCACCGGAAAAAAAAAAAAAAGTATGTTACACTGGAAACTAAATTACTACCCTTTATACAAAAAAAAAAATTCTAAAACTTCAGTGCCTGGTTGAATTGTTATTTACCAAAAATATGTTTTTAAAGGATTTTCCATGGAATATAATAAAATTAGTATTTAATAACACCTGCTATGTGAAGAAGATTGCTCTGGAGACTGCTGCAAGAAGGGCTCCGCCTCTGACCCCAAGGAGCTGTCATCCATTGGAGACCCAGAAAACTCACTCCCCAGCACCAGGTAAAAAGTAGGGCCATGCTTTGGGGGAGGTTATAAATTCACACAGAGAAGACATCAACCAATTCCCCTAGAAGAGTAAGGGTGGGGAAAGCTAATGAAGCAGGTGACACTAATCTGATCTGCGTTTTCTGAAAGAGTCCACTATACAGGCAGAGTTGGGAAAGGCCATTCTCAGCATCCGGAGAAAAGGAACAAGGCACCAGAAAAAGACATCAAGTGTTCAGAGGGCGCAGAGCCACCAAAACTCTCAAGAACAGCAGGTAGGAAGACAAACTGGTAGAATATTTTGGATAATCACTTAGCAGCATGATTTGACCTGAACTACAAGCTATAGTTCCACCTCTAGGTATATGTCCACCAGAGGTGTGTACACATAGTACAAAAAAGGGACTATTTAAAGTAGCCAGAGGATGAAAACACCTTTATTTTGCTGGTGACAAAATGGACAATAAACAGTGCGTTTTCTCATGAGGGAACATTCAGAGATGAGAAAGGAAATGATAACTACACACAATAGCAAGTGCAAAGTCAAACAGAAAAAGGTAAATCACAGGAGCACCTGATGTGCTTAGGGTTCTATTTAAGTGAACTTATAAGACAGACAAAAGTGTCTGGTGTTGGAAGCCAGGAAGCTGGCATCAGGAAGAGCTTCTGGGATCCTGAGTATTCAGCCTGAGCTGGTTGCCTTTGTGCAGATCATCAGTTTATACTATGCAACTGAGTAACATACTTTTGATCTGTGTACTGCCCTGCTAACACTGGTCCAAGCCATGTCATCTTCAGCCTTGATCATTAACATATGCCCCCTGCTTCTATTCTTGCCCCCTAGAATCTATCCTCCATATGAGAGTCAGGGTGCTCCCATCCAGTGTAAGTCATGTCACTCTTCCACAAACCCTTTAATATATTCTCATGTCATTCAGGTGTCACTCTTCCCCAAACCTTTTAATGAGTTCTCAGGTCATTCAGGGTAGAAGGCCCAGTCCCAACAATGATTCTGAAGTCCTATGGGCTCTGACCCCATGGACATGCCCCTCCTGCTATGGCTCTTTACTACTTCCTGAACACACCAAGAACACCATCTTCCTAGACTCAGTTACTTTCTATTTTTCTTACTCTTCATTTTTCTTCATTGCACTGAGAACCACCTAACACAAAATTTTTATTCTGTATCAACCTCACTCCACTGGGGAAGGGGCTTTGTTTCATTTGCTAATGTATGCCCATGGCTTAGGACATTGCCTTAAGATAAATGTGGCAAATAATTGAAGAATCTGAAGACTTTATTTATCCCCAAATGGAAAAAGTCAAAGCTTCCTTAATGTGAAGACTGGAAATGATGTCTATAGGGCACTTTCTGGCTGAGCTTGGCACTTAACAGAAATACTCATTCAAACAAGTTACAACCATCACAACAAAGTCTGTGTGGTACAGAAGTAGGTGAACAATGAGGACACTGAGATGAACAGATGTGGTACCCCAAGATTTTCATTGACAAGAGGAAAGTTTACACAGCATAATAAACATGGCTTTAGGTGTAAACATCTGATGTTGCCTGTGGTGTAACACTGAGGAGAGGGACGAGAGAGCTCAATCTGGGACAACAGAATGAAGCTGGTAAGTGACTAATGTAAAAAAGGTAAGAAGGCTGCTATGGGTTGGATTGTGTTCCCTCAAAATCCATGTATTTGGAAACAGGGGTTTTAGAAGTTAACTAAGATTAAATGAAGTCATAAGGTTGGAATCCTAATCTAATAGCTAGTATAATTCAGTTATGTGTACTCTATTCTGGGTATTTTAAAGAACGGAGTTTGTTCAGTAAACACAAAGGAGAAAGACAAACTCTAGAAACAGGATCAAAACACATGAGTTCTTAAACAGCAACATGCACCAACTTTAATTTCTGTGTTTCAAATAAAAATAATATAGAAAATTATGTATAAAGTAGATTTTAGGATTTATTCCTTGTAAAACGTATGAGAAAACTAAGAAGAGATGTCCTTATAAGAAGACTTGTAAGAAGGCTACATGGGGGCTTGGTGAGAAGGTGAATGTCTGCAGGCCAGGAGGAAAGCCACCATCAAAAAACAAATAGCCAGCACTTTCAACTTGGACTGCTCAGCCTCAAGACTATGAGAAAACATTTTTTCTATTGTTTAAGCCAGCCATCTATGACAACACAAGGGAACAAAGGTTACACTCTGAGGTTCTGGGACATGAATTTAGGAGGAATACTATTCAAGCCACTATACTATCTTTCAGATGATTATTTTAGCAAACTTGATATAAAAGTAATTTTTATGAGCTTGCTGAATTGCTACATTTATGATAAAACCATTTATTATAATTTTCACTTCACATGGATTTCTAAAGTTCTATCTCTTAAAGATTCCATCTGGGGTTGCTATTCTTGGATTCAGCCACTAAGAAAAAATTAACTTTGAAAGAAGCCTTATAAAAATAAAAAAATATTGATTTCTAAGTGATTTATTTATTTCTTGGATAATAATTTTTTATGGAAGCTTTATTTCCATAAGAACATAAGAATGTGATCAATGAATGAATGTGTGATCTAAAGTTTTCACAGATACAAAAGACACAGGTCCCTAACATCCTCCCTGCTCTGAAGGTCTCCTTGCCTCAATCTCAAGGTATTCTCTGGGCATCTGCTGCCTACTTCCCTGTGGGGACTACTTTTCTGTGGCTATGGTATTTCTGGACTCAGCCAGCAGTGCTTTAGGGAGACAAATGACAGTGTGTTTTTCCATGTCTACCTTTAGTGATACCTTGTTGGCAATTTAAAAACGGCCATAGGAGACTTTGCAACACAGATAACTGGCAACTGCCACAAACTAAAGTTTTTCTTCTAGAGAGATTGTTAAACTATTAGCACCATTAAAGCACTGAGCAGTGATTAACTTTCCAGCTAGAGGAGAATTTTAATGTTCTCCAATTCTCATCTGTGCTGGCTATACTATTTGCTTAAAAAATGAAATAGTTCAAACACATGAAGAAGTATCAAAAATAACATAACACTCATATACACACATTATTGAGATGTTCCTTATTGAATACCATGTTCCTGATCATCTCTGAACAGGTACTTCTTGCTAGCGGTTCTATCTATTGTGTCTCTAAAATAGGGTACAGCACACTCATAAATAAGTCAGTGTTGAAGTTTTATATACATTTGTTGGAAACACATTGATATTTGCTTTTTTTTAAAAAGCCTCAGAGGACCAAGCACAAGTGATGTTTTCTTTTTTTTTTTTTTTTAAAGAGAGAGAGAGAGAGAGAAGAGAGAGAATTTTAATATTTATTTTTCAGTTTTTGGCAGACACAACATCATTGTTTGTATGTGGTGCTGAGGATCGAACCCGGGCTGCACGCATGCCAGGCGAGTGCGCTACCACTTGAGCCACATCCCCAGCCCACAAGTGATGTTTTCTAAGGGGGTTTGGTCCCAAGGGCAATGATGCCAGAGTTGAATTGTTCCTATTCCTAAGGAAAAAATAGGGGGTTCTAATGTCACCTTTTTTATTTTAAGTTTCATTTACAAATAATTCAAAATCAAAGCTTATAATGAATGGAAGTTCTGTAGCTCTGGAAACCAGCAGTCTCCATGGAATAGGAAGCCTGAATAGAGAGGTCCAGCACAAATCCAAGGCCAGGGTGGAGTGTGGAGGGGGGAGGGGACAGGGGTTGTGCAAATGAGTGCTAATGCTGGAAGGAGCAGGGAAGAGGGTGAGTCTGCCCTTCTGCACCCCATCTTCCTTCCCACCACAAATGATTATGACAGAAGTGTTTGGAGAGAGACCATTTATAAATTTAAGAAAAAATTACAACCTACTTTATACTGCTGTGTTATGCTCTCAAGTACGGTTTCCTTCCCTCTTCAACTGTGAAATTTCAAAGAAGAAAACATATTGAAAGGATATCTGTCCATCACAACAGGGAGAAGAAAATCCACCCCCACCCTTGGCTCATGTTGATGAACACAGCAGACACATTCAGGCAGAGCAGGTGGCCACAGTACTGAGTCACATCTTCGTGGTCTGTGAGGAAACCTGATGGATTTAGCACTTACCACAGAAGAACCAGAGACCTGGAACAAGTTTTGTGGAGCCTTTTATTGCTTAAAGGGACTTAATTCTTTTGTCACCTTTATTTACATTACAGAAGCCAAGCTTCATTGCTCCAAGAGCAGAGTTCCTTAGCAGGAAAAATGATGAATGATTTTATTCTAATATTCATAAATGCTACCATCTGGTCTAAAAACTTGGAAAAATCCCCCAAAATATCTTGGAGAAACTGAAGATCATGACCACATTTTATTTACAGCTATCACTTCAGAAGTATCTACTCTCTGTAGTTCCCACATCATCTCTTTCATCCTAGCAATGACACAACAAGTTTTGTTTCTCCCTTTTACAGGAAAGGAAAATGAAGCACATAAAAATAATGACATTGCCCAAGGAAATGCAGCAACAAAGCCTCAGAGCCAGACCTTGAATCATAGTTAGGTCTTCCCAGAATGCTGCACTGGCTCTCACTGCTTTATTAGATCTTCTCTAAATTAGGTCAAATTAGGACGGAGCAGTAGCAGAATGCAAAGCTTTAGCTCTACTTACATGCATTAAATGTTTTAAAATACAGAGGTGAGAAAGTGTGATCATTCAGGAAGTGGGCATGCATTAAGAGGTTGGAGGTCTTTCTGAAACCTTTATGACCTCTGGTGACCTGCCTACCTCAGACCTCTGTTTCTTCACTCAACACAAGACTAGCTTACCCCACACATTACAGTGCCTTTCAGATCCAAAAATTTCTGATTCTTTCCATGAAAATCTTCTAGGACAAGTGGACTACATCATTTGCAAATGAATAGATGTATCTATCTCAATGCATAGAATTTAAATGTAAAATTTCAAAACCCCCAAAACACAATCCTTTACAAAACCATTGCCTAGAGTGAAACAATTATCACTTTAAAACTCCAATGAACTATTTTTTAAAATCTGTCTTTAAATTATTTTTCCCCCACATCAATGTATACCACAGCCAGACCATTTTCTAATGATATAGTTTCTCTGTACAGGTCTGAGCAAAAGAAAGAATTTTTTTTAAAGCTCCAGTGGATATGTCAAAGAAAACAATAAGGTAGCTTATTCTTCCTTCTTCTAGAAACTGTCAGATTTCATTAGAGATAATTAATTCCTAAAGACAAATAGCACTGTGAACAAGCATTGTTAAAATGTAGAGGACCAAAGTGACATATAAATTTTGAAATAGAGCCTCCTTTTGAAGATTAAAATAAAATTAGAACTGCTTTCTCCAGTGACACAATCTATAATCATTTTCTGCTAAATAATGCAACTATACATTATATCAAGGGAATAATATAGAACTGGGTTCAAATGTTATGATGATCTCCAGTCAGAATGGCAGCTATTATGAAGACAAACAACAATAAATGTTGGCGAGGATGTGGGGAAAAAGGTACCCTCATTCATTGCTGGTGGGACTACAAATTGGTGAAGCCATTATGGAAAGCAGTATAGAGATTTCTTGGAAAATTGGGAATGGAACCACCATTTGACCCAGCTATCCCTTTCCTCAGTCTATATACAAAGGACTTAAAAACAGCATACTACAGGGACACAACACAATTTACAATAGCTAAACTGAGTAACCAACCTAGATGCCCTTCAACAGATGAATGGATTAAAAAAATTGTGGCATATATACACAATGGAATATTACTCATCAATAAAAGAAATAAAATCATGGCATTTGCAGGTAAATGGATAGAGTTAGAGAAGATAATGCTAACTGAAGTTAGACAATCCCCAAAAAACAAATGCTGAATGTTTTCTTTGATATAAGGAGGCTGATTTATAGTGGGATAGGGAGAGGGAGCATGGGAGGAATAGAGGAACTCTAGATAAGGCAGAGGGGTGAGAGGGGAAGGGAGGGGGCAAGGGGTTATTAATGATGGTGGAATGTGAGAATCATTATCATCCAAAGTACAGGTATGAAGACACGAATTGGTGTGAATATACTGTGTATACAACCGGAGATATGAAAAATTGTGCTGTATATGTGTAATAAGAATTGTAATGCATTCCACTGTCATATATAAATAAAAAGTAAAAAAGAAATTTAAAAAAAGAGCAACAAAGGAGAAAAAATGTTGTGATTGTGAATGAGATGACGTATTTAAGCAAGGTGGGTACTACACAAAGGTTTTAATTCTCTTCTGTCCCACTTTTGGCTGGAGAAAATAAGTTGATAGCTACCTCACTGGAATAGCCAACAGTAACTAACAATCTACTTACCTCCTTATCACCTGTCAAAAGACAAGTTGGTTCATGGAAAGATAACAAAACTGATAAACATCTAGCTAGATGGGCTAATAAATAAAGAAAGAAAGAAAGAAGAAAGAAAAAAAGAAAAAGAAAACTTGCCGGGCACAGTGGCTCACAGCTATAATCCCAATGGCTCAAGAGGCTGAGGCAGGAGGATAGCAAGTCCAAAGCCAGCCTCAGATATTTAGTGAGGCCCCAGACAACTTAAGGGAGATCTTGTCTTAAAATAAAAAATAAAATAAAAAGGGCTGGGGATATGGCTCAGTAATTAAGTACTGCTGTGTTCAATCCATAGTATCCCCTACCCAGCCCCCCCCCCTAAAAAAAAAATGAAAAAGAAAAATTACTAAAATCAGAAAATGGGAACATTACCAATAATTCTTTCCTGACAAAGTTAAAAGTCCAGTGTCTGATGACTTCACAGATTTAATTTTACCACACATTTGAAGAACTAACACCAATTCTTCTCAAACTTTCCAAAAATATTGAAGAGGAAGAAGCACTTCCTAATTCGTTCTATGAGGAAAGTATTACACTGATATCAAAACCATACAAATAAATCTACAGATCAATATCCTTATGAAAATAAATGTAAAAATTCTCAACAAAATATTTGCAAACTTAATTAGCAGCATACTAAAAGAATTTTACACCATAATCAAGTAGAACTTATCCCTGGAATGCAAAGATTGTTCAGCACATAAAACTGACCAATGTAACACACCATACTAACAAAATGAAGCTAAAAGAACTATCTGAGCATCTCAATGGATGTAAAAAGTGCATTTGACAAAATACAACATTTGTTTGTGTTTAATAAAATACTTAACAAACTAGGAATACAAGAAAATTATCTCTACATAATAAAAAATATGTGAAAATCACACAGTAAAAAATCATAGTCAATGACAAAAGACGGAAAGCTTTTCCTCCAAGATTAGGAGCAAGGTGAGGATGCCTACTTTCACCACTTCTATTCGACACAGTGTAGACATCATAGCTGGAACAATGAGGCAAGAGGAATTCAAATTGGAAATGAAAAAGTAAAATTACCTCTTTGTAGATGATATGATCTTTATGTAAAAAATCCTAAAGATTTCAACAAAAATCTATTAGATCTAATAAATGAATTTAGCAAAGTTTAGCCAAGTAGAAGTATGCAAAGTCAACACATAAAAATCAGTTGTGTTGCTTTACAATGACAACACTTTGAAAGGAAATTAAAAGGACTTCATCTATAACAGCATCAAAAAGAGTGAAGATACTTAGGAATTAACCAAAGAGGTAAAAGATAATAAAAAGTATAAAACATTGCTGAAAGAAACTAAAGAAAACATAAGTAAATACAAATACACTCTTATATTCATGGATTGGAAGATAACATTGTTCAGCTCAATAGTACTCAAAGCAATTTACCAATTTAATGTAATTAAGAACAAAATCTCAGTGTTGTTTTTTGCAGAAATACAAAAACTCAACCTAAAATTCATGATAAATCTCAAGGGACCCCAAAGAGCAAAAGCAATCTGGAAAAAGAACAGAAATAGAGGCTCATACTTTCTGATTTCAAAATTCACTGCAAAGAGACAGTGATCAAAATGGGACATGTCTTAGACCATCTGTGTTGCCACAACAGAACACTTAATACTGGGCAATATATAACAAAATAGGATTTATTTATTATTTATAGGGTTTATTTATTCATGATTTTTAGTGGCTGAAAAGTCCAAATAACAGGACACTGGAATTCTGGTGAGAGGACCCTGACTTATCACAACATGGCAGACAAGTGGAAAGAGAAATAGCAGAAGGGGCATGTGAGCAAGATAGGAAATAAGAACCCAGGTAGCAGGCAGGCTTGCTATTTTCTAACAACCTACTCCTGCGGGAACTAATCTCCTGAGGGAGAACTACAATTCAAATATCAGAGGGTGTCACCTCATGATTTGATCACTTTTTTTCTTTCTTTCTTTAATCTTTTGTTTTGGTACCAGGGATTGAACCTAAGGATGCTTAACCACTGAGCCACATCTCCAGCCCTTTTTCTTTTTCATTTTGAGACACTAAGTCCTTAGGTCCCTTGCTGAGTTACTAAGGCTGGCCTTGAATTTGCAATCCTCCTGCTTCAGTCTCCCAAACCACTGGAATTATAGATGTCTGCCACTGTGCCTGGCCCTCAAACATTTGTATCAAGATACCAATACCATTCAAGGAAAAGGACAATCTTTTCAACAAATAGTGCTGGGTAAATTGGATATATCCATAAAAAAAAATACACACACACACACACAGAGGATTGAGACTGTCTTCTAATATAATATATAAAAATTAAATCCAAATGGATCAAAAACCCAAATGCAACACCTAAAATTATAAAACCTTTAGGGAAAAAAACATAGCAAAAGCTTTATAACATTAGACTTGACAATGATTTATTGGATATGATACCAAAGGCACAAGCCAAGAAAGAAAAAAACTGGATTTCATGAAAATTTTTTAAATTTTGTGCATCAGAACCCACTACAAAAACTAAAACAGTAACCCAAGGAAATGGAGATAACATTTGGAAATATTATCTGATAGGGATTAATATTAAGAATATACAGATGTTTCCTAAACTTCAATAAAAACCCAACAACCCAATTTAAAAATGGGTCAAGGACTTGAACAGCCATTTTTCCAAAGAAAACTTTAAAATGGCCAATAAGCACATGAAAAACTGCTCAACATCATCAGGATACTGCTAGTCAAACCTCAGTGACATACCATCTTACACTCCATTTGGATGACTACTGCCAAAAATAGAGAAAAAGTGTCCGTAAGGATACAGAGTAACTACAGTCCTTACACACTGTTAGGACAGGAGATGGTAGGACTACCATGCCAAACAGTGCCATGTTCCTCAAAACATTAAAATAAAGTTGCCAAAATCCAGCAATTCTGTTTCTTGGTATATATCTAAAAGACTGGAAAGCAAGGTCTCAAGAGATACTTGTGCATGTGTTCACCGCCACATTGTTTACAACAGCTAAGACAGGGAAGGAATCCAAGTGTTCATCTAAAATATGAGCAGATATACAAAACGCAGCATGTACAAATATCTGATGGAATATTATTCAGCCTTTTAAAGGAAGGGAAAAGGAAGGGAAGTCTGACATATGCTATGATATGAATAAACCATAAAGATATTGTGCCAAGTGAAATGAGCTGATCACAAAAGGACAAGTACTGTATGATTTCACTTGAATATTTAGAGTAGTCAAAATTGGTGACAGAAAATGGAATGGCAGGTGCTAGGGTCTGGGACAAAGGAGGAAACAGTGAGATATTATTTAATGACAACAGTATTTCACTTTTACAGATGAAAAGAGCTCGGATATGGTTGGTGACTGATTGTATGGCATTATGAATACATTTCTTATCACTGAATTGTTCACTTAAAATGGTTAAAACAATAAATTTTATGTATTTTACCACAATTAAATATTTTAAAAAATTAATTCTCAATTATTGTAAATTTGTAAAGTGTAATAGAGAGAATATTAGAGTAAGAGTATAAATCCCCAAATCATGCTACATTAAATTGTGGGCTTAGTACTTACAGTAAAATGTATGTAGCAAGGAGCTCAGCATCTTTCATGCTTGCAATGTGATGATTGTGTATAACAGCCTAATTTTCCTGAATGAAACCTCAGAACATCTGTAAGTCTGAAATGTGGCCTTCTGATACTCCAGGCACTGTAAGCAATGTGCTTCTCTATCTTGCACACTAACAATTACTAAAGAACCCGCAAAATTTAGGTGGCAATTCAGTTGTGTTTGAAATTAAGTATTATAAGGGATTGAGGAAAGGGAAGAGGAAGATCTGCTGTTGTCTTTCACAAACAGGTAACTCCAGCACTGGATCATTATGCTTGCAACCCAAATAATGGCATTTACGTAAAGCCTCTCTTTGAGGTGATAGAGTTCTTTTATGCCCCTGAGGGGGAAGCAGCAGGGAGGTATTTTTAAGACACTGTGCTGTGGTAGTCAGCAGCTGTAAAAACTCGTGACATTGGACAGCAAATATCTCCCATCTCAGGACAGGGTATTACAAGATGCCAGTGCAGATCTCACAGCAAGCCCTGGGAAAGCAGACAACAGCACCCCAGGAGCACAAAAAAGTTTGTGCAATTTGAAAAATACACAAGCATCAGTATACTAACATGATGAGCCTTTAATTCTTCAAGTTTTTAGAGCAATGACATATGACATTTTCATGGGAAAGGCTGCACAGAGGACTTTTCCCTAGACATCTTGCCTGAAGGTCTCTGGGAAGAGTAGGAGAGTAACATTTCTTGAGCTTCTACAAAGTGACAGGCACTGTCAGAAGTGTTGTTTACTATCATGGTTCAAAACAAGAAGATACCTTTAGTTTCAACATGGAATGGATTACCCAACCACTCCTTAACATGTTCAGGAGACTTCCTCCTGAGCTGAAGAGACAATGATAAGCACTCCTAATCTATCTCCTACTTCACTGTATGGTATCCATGGAAAACAACTCTGTTTCCCATGCTCTGCTTGGGAAACAAATGCACTATAGCCACACTGTATTGGTTTAGCTTCAAACAACACATTTATTATCTCAGTTTCTATAAATTGGAAGTCCTCTGCTTAAGCTCTCACAGTAGGACAAATAAGGTGTCAGCCAGGCTGTCATCTGAAAGCCTGAGTGGGTTAGAAGCTGCTTCTGGGCTCCTTCAACTTGTTGCCTGAATGTGCTTCCTTGTGTCTGTGTGACAGGTCCCTAGCTTCTTACTTGCTGCCAGGTAGTGGCCATCTTGTGGTTCAAGGGACCACCTCAGTTGGTTCTCTCTCCTTAGGCAGTCATAATATGGTGGTTGCTTCTTCTAGGTCAGTAAAGGAGAATCTCTCTCGCTCTAGTGGGCTAAAACAGACTCACAATGGAAGATAATCATGGAAGAAACAGCCCATCTATTCTGCCATATAATGTTAGCTTATCAAGGGAGTGATGAATGGTTGGTCCCATGACTTCTGCCATACTTAGGGTTAAAAGCAAATCACAGGCTCCACCCACTCAAAGGATATGGGTTACATGGGTGTGAGGTATTAGGGGTCAACCTAAGAGTGTATCTGCCACATACCAAGACTGAAGGTATCTTCATATTTTGCAACATAAAAGACAGTGAAGGGCTGGGGATGTGGCTCAAGTGGTAACGCGCTTGCCTGGCATGCGCGGTGCGCTGGGTTTGATCCTCAGCACCACATAAAAATAAAAATAAAGATGTTGTGTCCACTGAAAAATAAATTAAAAAATTCTCTCTTCTCTTCTCTTCTCTCTCTCTCTCTTTAAAAAAAAAAAGACAGTGAAAACAAAATGAAATTTAAAGACAACTATATCTAAGAATTCTGGTTTTTCTATTGAATGATTTTGGGAAAATTAATCTATTTTGCAGCTTTAGTTTTCTCATTTCAAACAAGAACAACTATTATCTAGGTCTACTCTACAAAAACAAATGTTTTGTCACTAGCTTCGGTCCAATAATCTCACCCATGATAGTGTGCACATATGCATTTTCCCAAAGCAATTACTTGTGAAACATATCAATTGTGACATGAAGGAGATATTATAAAGACAAACTAAAAGCTGATTCTGGCCTGCACAAGCCTGCAGACCAAGATTCTACCAGAAAGGTTTGCGGCTCCTACAGGGCGGAGTTTAAACAGACTTAATGTGATCTGAATCAGTTATTCATCAAATTAACTAATTGCTAAGCACTAAGGACTGTGCTAGGCACAGTATATAAAATAAGCAAAACAGACATAGTCCTTTGATGAGTTATGACATAAAGAGAGGTTCATTCACAAAATATTTATGGAGGGCACTGTGTATATATGAGGGATATATCTTTTTAACAAACAAGACAGACAAGTCCTACCTTTGTGGAGATTATATTCTGGATGGGAAATGGGGGTGATGGACAGACAATAAACAAAAAGATAAGCTGGAGTATAAATTCAATTGGGATAGAAAATAACAAAAGGGATAAATAATGAAAGAAGTAGGAACAGGCTATTTTAAATAGAATGGCCAGGAAAGGACCACACCAGGAGAAGACATCTGACTGCAGGTTGAATGATGAGAAGCAGAAGCTATCTTGAGAGCTAACCCTAGCCCTAACCCTGTGCAAGAGTATACCTGAGACAGGTACAAGATTGGGTGTCAATTCTCAGTTTATTCTTCCTTCGGTAGAAAACACTTGAGAATTGTAAGCAGGAGTGACAAGATATGATTTACATCTTGAATGTATGGAAATGGCTAGGAGAGTAAAGGAATATGGTAGTATATTGAACAAATAAAATGACATACAAAGTAAACATTCCAAGTACAGTTATGAAAAAAAAATCAGGATCCTTTCAGTGTATCAACAACAATCCTACACTCAGGATTCTATACCACTTGCATTTTGGTGACAGACACAAGCAGTATTTTAACAATGAAACACACAGTAAATGTACTAAAGATAAGTGCTACAAAGAAAAATAAAACAAAAAAGGGCTTAGGGAGTGAAAGGATTGATGTTTTAAAAGAGCTGTACAAGAAAGCCATGCAAGGTAACATTTGAGCAGAGACATGAGTCTAGAGTCTGAGAAGACATGGAGAGGGAGGACTCAGGCCAAAGGACTGATGAGTGAGAATGAGCTGCATTTGAGAAACCTGGCAAGGCTGGCAAAGAGGGAGCATGATGAAGATTGTTGGAAATGCAGAAAACGAGGTGGGACCACCAAGGCCCTGTCACCAACAGTAAATGCTTTCAGTTTTACTCTATGTGAAATCACTTGAGAGATGTGTGGAAGGGGCTTATGTGATAGAAATGTGTGGTGAGGAGGCAAAGCTGCAGGGGCTGTGCAGAATGAGGGCGCAGCAGATGCCTCTCAGTGGAGAGGATAATTTGAACTGAGGAAGGATGAGTAAGATGACAGAGGTCAAAAAGGAGCATGTGGGGCACTCCAGGAAGCGGGAACTGCTACCACAAATTCCTGGTCCAGGAAAGAGCTTGAGGCAATGAAGAAACCACAAGGCTAGTGAGGCTGCAGCAGGGTGAACAGGAGGGAGAAGGAGCCTGGAGAGGCAGAGAGTGCAGGGCTCCTCAGCTGTGGCGCAGCGCTGGGCACATGCTGAGCATACCTGAGGCCTGGGCTCAATCCCAGCACCAGTGTAATAATGATGACAATAGCAACCCTATTTTAAATAATGTCTGGCTTTAGTATTCTTTAGAGACATAGGGAATCAGTATCATTAATCCACCATCAGTTCCAGCCGACTTAAAATCATGAATTACTTAAAGTCTCAAGTATATTAGGAACCTACTAACTTTCCATATTTTTCCCAAAGATGTAGTAAAAATAGGAAACCATGCGAGCCTTTTCAATACATACAGTATATGGATTATACTGCCTATTGCTTTACTTACATTTTCCTCTTTAATATGTTATCCTCATGAGACCCTATTCCTTTGAAGTTTAACATTTTCCTCACAATTGCTTTTGTAACCCGTCCTTTATTCATTTGGAAATTTTTCAGTGTCAGGATTTGGAAAGGTAAAAGGTACTGGCTACCAGACAGTACATTCCTCATTCTTCAAGTGAGGGGTGAATGCTGCAGATTCATCAGACACCTATGTGGCAGACAAACCGAGGGCAAACCACATGTCAAGTACAATGCCAAGAGCTCTTAAAGACACTGGATGAAAATGCTCAGGCCTGTCCTCCAGGAAATACAGAAAATAGAGTGCTGTGGGAACAAAGATTGGGTAAACAAAGGCCAGGTGATTTGTGCATTAACTTTCAGTTCCATCACCACCAAAATATCTTATAAGCACTATATTTTTTCATGTTTGGAAGATTATTAAAAGGGCAGCCTGTGGGAAAGAAGTGTAATTTTGATGTAATATCTTTCCAGGGACTAATGAGATGTTTTAGATCTAATGCAAGCTAACTTTTTCCCCCCAAAGGCAACATTCCACAAATGAGATTTGAAATTATTATTTAAAAATACCGAATAGAAATCTAATGACCCAAATTTAATACCTGAATCTTGGACACACTGGAAAAAGACCTCTAAGGCATTTAAGGGACTAGAATTTAGGTAGAGAACCAAATCTCTGCTATACATAATATTTTTATGTTCAAACTACATTTTTTCTCAGCAATCTAGATATCTGTATTGGTTTATGACACTGGGGTCAGAATAATTTCTCAGTGTTAAGTGAAAAAGTCTCTACCATAACAAAGTATGCTACAGCAGGAAAGGATTCACACTCCAATCTGTGATTCTGTTTGAGGGAGAATCTCCACAACATTATCATGAAATGAATTTTCGGATGTTTAAAGTACGATATCTTAATGGTCTTCAGCTTGATCCTAAACAGTTCATTTTTCTATTGAAAATAAAATATATTAATGCATAAACCAAGGTGGCAAACATTAAACATTTATTAACTATGAACACATTAAACATTTATGAAACTATGTAGTGTATATTTCAAATTATAAACTGGTTGAATATAGATTTCTCTGACACTACGCTATCTGTTACAGAAACCACTGTCCACACAGAGCTTTGGGGCACTTAAAATGTGGCTAGTCCAAACTGAGATGTGCAGGAAGTATAAAATACACACTGAATTTCAAAGACTTAGTATGGCAGGAAAATAAAAAAGAATGTAAAATGCCTTTATAATTGTCTATATCAATATTTTACATGTTTGGTTAAATAAAATGTCATTAATTTCACCTTTAATTTTGCTCTCTTGATGTAACTCTTAGAAAATTTGTAATTACATACGTGGTCTGCATTATATAAACTGACAATGCCTATTTAGTGCCTTTTTCTTCCCCACAAGGCATCAGAACACTTAAATAAAAGACTGATTTATATTTTGTGCAATGATATTTTCTCTTAGAGCAAGAATTTGTACTAGTACTTTTCATGTTCAAATTATTTCTTATCTACAAAGGGGGCTCTTGCACACTGGTGAAGATAACGTTAACTGGTACAACCAGTATAGAGGTTCCTCAAAGTCTCAAAAAATTAAAAATAGAAGTACCCTATCACCCAGCAATCCCACTACTAGCTATATACTCAAGGGAAATGAAATCAGTCCCTGTCAGAGAGACACTGACTGGCACTCCCATGCTCACTGCAGCACTATTCACAAGAGCCAGAAGATGGGAACAACTAAATAAGTATCTATCAAGGGATGGGTGAATAAAAAAATGTGGTACAGATACACAATGGAACTACTCAGTCATAAAATGAATAAAGTCCTGACATTTGCAATAACATAAATGGAACTGGAGATCATTATGTTTAAATGAATTAATTCAGGCACAGAAACACAAATACCACATGGTCTTACTCATATATACAATCTGCAAAAGCTGACCTCACAGAAGTTGAAAATAGAATGGTGGTTACCAGAAGAAGGGTACAGTCAGGTGGGGTATGGATGGGGAGTGGTGGATCAATAGGTGCAAAGCTACAATGAGACAGGAGTAAGAAGTTCTGGTGTGCTACCGCACAGTGGGATGGCTACACATAAAAAGTAGTATTGTATAGTTCATAAAACTAGAGGATTTTGAATATTGTTGCCATAAAGAAATGGCCAATGTTTGAAGAGATAAGTATGAAACACTATGCAATGCATACATATATAGAAACATTACATGGTGCCCCCGAACATGGATAAATTTTATTTCTATGCATCAGTCAAAAATAAATTTTAAAAATATTTTCTAAAAATAACTTAACCAGTCAGCTTAAAAATTGACACTGGTTATGCTACTCCTGTCTGAATGTCACAGTCCCAGCTGGAAGACCTTACAGATCCGTTTCACACCCTTGAAAGCTCTGCTTCACAGGGCAGAACTGCTGGCCTATTGAGTGCCTGTGTCCCACTTTTCCTCGCCTCATCAATCAGCTGGAATTTCCACAAGGAATTAGCTGTGAAGCCCCATGTTCCATCCTCCTCAGAGTGTGTGTCAACTACACTGTTACACTGTCAAGTACCAGAGAGATGGACCTGATATGGGTCTTATTTTACCGCAGAAACATCTAGGATTGGCCCACATAGAAGAATATGCATGTGATAAATGCCTGTTGTATGTGTGGTTCCAATGGTTTGGGAAGAGAAAAGCTTTTACCTCCTCTTCTTTGTAGAGCAGTTGTATTATATTAGCTACTGACTGTTAACTGTGCTTCCTAATTCATTTATTCAAATAGCCATGAGCTTGCTGGCTGCCTGAACTGGACTGGGGGCTTGGGATATAGCGGTGAATCAGACAAGCATGATATTGACCTCACAGAGAGGGAACAAACAAACAAACATGTTACATAATTTCAATAAGGATGACATATGCCACTGCTGAAAAGCAGCTGAACTTACAAGAGGAATAGAACACTGACATAGCCAAGGAAGGCTTCTGCATGCCTTGTATACCTGGACCTGAAAGAGCTGTTAGTTTAGCAAGGTGGATGAGGAGGAAGGCAGGACCATTTAAGCCATGGTGAAAATTTGAAACTTAATCCTAAAAGCACGAAAAGCCATTGAGGGTTTTATGAAAGATAGTCATATGATCAGATTTGCCTTTTTAAAATGTCACTGTGGAGGTGGGCAAGTACAAATGTGGGACTTTCACAGAGCATATCCATGGATTCCTAGAAATTAATCAGCACCTCCTTGGTCATCATTCAATAGAACTTAAGTTTTGAGAACATAAAAGCTATGTAAGCTCCACAACCACAAGATCTGAAACCCAGCAAGCACCTTTGAGAGTACCTCTATTTCAGGGCACTCTCAAAGTACCCTCAAAGCATTAATTTCTACTGCTTGTACTGGCTACCCATGTCAATTTGTCACTTGGCATCAGCTTCAGTCCTGAACCAAGCCCGGTCTTGCTTATTCAGAACCAGAACCCAGCTATCCAGACTTACTGACCCAGCTCTGGTCCCTAAGAGCAGGGCAGTTAAAATACTTAGCACAAGGCATGAATCTGGAATATTATTTATGTTCTACTGTACCCAAAGACTGAGTGCCTCCAAGTGTTGGCCAGACTCCTGTGCCAGCTCCAAAAGGACACCTGGGTTCTGAATAACCAGTGTACCTTCCAGGAGTTCTACGTTGTGTCTACTCCCAAGGCAAGAATTCAAGGAGAATCTAAACCCCAAACATGGATAAATTTTATTTCTATCTCATAAACCATTAAACACAGATTGTTCAAATTCTGAGGAATGACTATATGAAATTTCATTTGGTTCTGAATGCTTAGGAGTGACACTTATTTATCTGTATATGTGACTTTCCCATAAATAAATGCTTTTCTGAAACCAAACTGAGACTGCTTGGTGATGGCCTTAATTGTTCTTCTGGACAGTAGATAACCATTCAATTCTCAAAGAGACATAAAACCATATATTGGCAATTAATTAGTATGTTCATTTCTAAAAATACATATCTCCCTCAATTACATCCTCCTTTAACCATTTTTAATCAAAATAAAAAATAAGCCTCAATCTCACAATGTTCCCTTTCTAAATTTTCAGTATATCTACTCTGAAAGTAAAGAACCCTTTAAATCTAAATGAAATGGAACTCATTCTTCTAAGGGGCAGGAGGGCGTTAACAGAAATCATGTAGACTTAAGAGGCCCAGCTTCATCTCTTCTTGGATATGTGACTGCAACAGTTTCTTAATTTCTCTGGCCCTTGATATTTCTATGCATAGAATGAAGCTGTCCATAGCATTTGCTTTCTCAGGCTGCCATTTCATATTACTACAAACTGGATGGCTTAGACAACAGACTTTATTCTCTCACAGGTCAGGAAATCTGAAACTAAAGTGTCAGCAAGGTTGGTTTCTTGCAGATGCTCTGTGGGAGAAATCCTTCCTTGCCTCTCCCCACCTGTGGTGGCTCCTGACATTCTGTGGCTTATGCCAAGGTGTCACAACTCCCACCTCTGCTCTCATTCCTCCCATAGTTGTCTTCTGAGTCTCTCTGTGTCCTCTCTCTTCTTCTCTTACAAGGGCACCAGTTCTTGGATTTAGGGTCCACTCTAAATTCACAGGGAGTTCATCTCAAGATTCTTAACTAATTATATTTGCAAAGATCCTATTTCCAAATGAGGTCACTTTCTGAAGTTCTGGGTAGACCTGAATGGGGTGGGGGGTGTGCAGGAGAACATACTATTCAACTCCCTACACCTATCCATGACACAGTATAATTCTATTACACTCAGGAAAAAGACAGGTTCCCAAAGAGGATTTGTTAACACAGTGAATTTTCAGTCCATTCTTTACACTATAAATTGTTCAGTTGAATTTCATTTTCATATTAAGAAAATGTTCACTTTAAAAGATGAGACAGTGATTGTAACTAGCACTGTGCTGAAAATGCATTATTGCTCAATAAACATTACATTTCTCTCCCTGTCCCCTATATTTAGCCCAAAACTGTGAATTACTAGCATAATTCATGTGTGAATCCCAGGAAATCATAGGGTATTTTAATATCCTATGCAAAAATAAAGAGAAAAGTTTCTTGCCCAAAACAATTATTTCCTGGGGTGAAGCAGGATAAGTAGTTCTCTTTTCAAAATTTGACCAATTACTATTGTCTAAATATTATGGCCTAAGCATACAGCTAAGGTATCTTTGTATTTCTGTGGAATAAAAAGGTTATGAAGAAGGATTTGGGTAAAAATTAGGGGCTTGTATTTTGTTATTTTTTATCTAACTTGCTAATAACCATTTGAAAACTTCTTTGGTCTGCTATCAATTAAATTCCTGGTCCCCATCCTTTCCCATATTTTTTTCTATATTTTCCACCCTCACATTATCTCATCTCTAGCATGTTTTAAGAAGGAAAAAGATAACAGAATGTTATTCCCACATAGTTTGTTCATCTTCAAAATAGCAGCTGTGCTGCCATAGGTAAACAAAATGTGATTGAAAGCTGCAACATGGGGGCTGGCGGGGGGTGGGGGCAGGAGAGAGTAGCAGCCTTACTAGGAGCACTGGGACTTCATTTGATCTCACACACTCCACTTTCCTTGCTTCTTGCCCACTTAGGCTCTGTATCCAAACCCACTGGGGCTGAGACAGTCGCCTGTACCATCTTTCCAAGAACCACCAGGGACATGGCAGTCCAACCTAAAACTCCCAAAGAAACTAGTCTCAAAAACAAATGCTTCCAAATATCCGTATATTTGGCCCTGCTTTGAGTTTTACACCCTGTGGTCAGGAACAGATATAGAGAAAGTATAATGAAGAGGCTTATGATATAGGTTGCTCTACTTTGCTACACCTTGAGCCTATTGAAAGAGCCAGTTCTACCTGGTTCTCTTTTCAAAGTATAGCTGCATTATTTCTATTACAATTCTTTCCTCTAAGGTTAGAAGAATCAGAATCAAAGACAACACTCTGATGCCAGAAGAACAAAAACCCTTTGTATTTCACCAACTTCCTACTTTTTTCACATCTTCTGGGATTATATCTTATCTTAAAAATACACACATTTTATTCCTTACCATCTCTTGCAAATTAAAGGTCAAGTGATGAGAGCATGAGACATGACATTATATGTCAATCAAGCTGTCCATGCACACCATTTGTTAAATACACCATGGTTGGATAAAATATCACAGATCCTCTGGTTACTGCAAAGTGAGCTTTAAAAAGTCACTCTCCTGGGCTGGGGATGTGGCTCAAGCGGTAGCGTGCTCGCCTGGCATGCGCGTGGCCCTGGGTTCGATCCTCAGCACCACATACAAACAAAGATGTTGTGTCTACCAAAAACTAAAAAATAAATATTAAAAAATTCTCTCTCTCTAAAAAAAATAAAATAAAAAAGTCACCCTCCCCCAGTTGAAGCACTATATGTGATGTCACTGAACCTCCAGAAAAGCAGACTGAAAGAAGCCCACCAAACTGAAAATGTCTATCAAAGAGAAGCTAAAGATTAATTGGGAGGCGTGCCAAAATACAGGTAAGACAATCCCTTACCTGGATTAGGTTGAAGGTATTCAATTGTTTTAGTCATTATTTCCATCACAGCCCTGCTGGTGACATCCACTTTCTGAAATGAGAAAATACACATCCTGAATGACAGAAATCATTAGTGTTTTTGTTAAGTCTATAGAAAACCACTATTGGGACAACAGAGTAATATCAAGTCCATCAGTAGAAGGTGAGGGACTGTGGGGAGATGCTAAAAGGAATAATGACTGTCTATCAAGATCTGAAAAACATATTTATTCGAGGAGGAAGCTAGTAATTGCCTAAAATTTGTTTCAAAATATGCTTCATTATCTTCTGGCAAAAATAAGATTGAGACAGTGAATCATATTTTTTTCCAGAGGCATTTAATGGATTTCTATGAAGAGCCATGTATGGTGGCAGATTTCACTGCTCGAAAGAAAAAATAATGTGCCAGGTGTGATGGGGCCTGCCTGTAATCCTAGGGGCTTGGGAGGCTGAGGCAGGAGGATCACAAGTTCAAAGTCAGCCTCAGCAATTTAGTGAGGCCCTAAGCAACTTAACAAGACCCTATTTTAAAATTTAAAAAAATTAAAAAGCCTGGGATATGGCTCTATGGTCAAGTGTCCCTGGTTTCAACTGCTGCTACCAAATAAGTAAATAAATAAATGACAGAAAAAGAGAAAAGAATGCAGTATCAACTCTGCTTACTCAAGTGTGAGAGGGAAAGATTTTATTTAACTTCTGAGAACATCCTAAGGATACAAAAATCTTCAGTTAACATATTTGACCAATCCTTGAACATAAGGTAAACTCTAAATAAAAACTGTGATGTTAGAGTCTATCTCAAAAAAATTCTGTGTGGTCAGCACTTGCTGTTCACTAAGCCCTCCCTGTCAGGCCCGTCTTCCCATGGGAAGAGATGATGGAAACTACTCAATGCAACCAGATCCCCTCCACCTTGCTCCACCAAATCCTTTGTTGTCAACACATATGGTACACTCATTCACACTACAGGGAAAATGACTGTTGGAAATAAATGCAGCCATGTGTTCCAGGTACATGCATGTACTATATGGCATACGTATCAGGCATAGGAGGCGATTTTAATGGTGAAATTTGGATATTAAGTGCATGAAAATTGGAGATCAAGGGCTCCTCCCTCAAATCTAAAAAGCTTCCATAGTTTATTGTATACACATATAAAATCAGCCTTGCATGGCGTAAACCTCCTTGTATTTCATAATCTGCCTATTAAAAGGTTTCATCTTGCAGTTCAGTTTTCAATGCTTAATAATCTCCCATTCCATGACCGTCACATAACTCTGTGTGTGTGCACTGTTACAGGGATAAACAGAGGAAACAAATTTTTTTGTCAAGGAATCATGGTATAAAACTACCTTTAAAAGCATACTATTTCAGATTAACCAGCTTGCAATGGAGTCTTGTACCAAGTCCTTTTGATTGACTCAACTTCTTTAAAATTTATTCTCATTAGTGATACATGACAATAGAATGTACTTTGAAATATTATACATGCATGGAATATAATTTCTCTTTCTTCTGGTTGTACTTGTAGAAGTACATAGGTCATGTAATCACATACACACATAGGAAAGTAATGTCTGACTCATTCTACTATCTTTCCTATTCCCATTCCCTCTCTCTTCTCTTAATTCCCCTTTGTCTAATCCAAAGTACTTCAATTATTCCCTAAACTCCACCCCTATCGTGAGTTATCAACCACATATCAGAGAGAATATTCAGCCTGTTTTGGGGTGATTGGCTTATTTCACTTAGCATGATAATCTCTACTTTCTTTTTTTTTTGAGGTTTTTGTTAATTTATTTTGAAATAACAATAATATAGGCAGTGAATGTAAGCATAATTAACACTTCTATTTTTAAAAAATCTATATTTTCAGAAAAGATATTGTGAATAAAAAAAAGTGGCAGTTTTACAAATCTTTTAAATGTCTTCCTTAATGGGAGTCAGCTGGAATCTTCTAGCAGCTTCCACATTCAGTCTGTTGCAATGTATTGGTTTGTGCTGAAGTATATCAAGGAAATCCAGCATCATACAGATATATAGTAGAAAAAGGGAAAATAAGTTATTAGGCTTTACAGATAATTGTGAATATTCTTTGACAAGAAGGACTTAAGGTCCACCTCAGTTGCATTCTACTAGTCTACTGTGTATTTTTAGTTTTTACTTATTTATTTATTTATTTATTTTTTATTAGTTGCACATGACAGTACAATGATCTTGACATATCATACATTTGAATCAAATGGGGTATAATTTCTCATTTTTCAGAGTGTACAGATTGCAGAATCACATTGGTTATACAGACACATATATACATACAGCAATACTAGTGTCTATTTTATTCTCTGCCCTTCTTAACCCCCCTTCCCCTCCCCTCCCCTCCTATCATTTTTCTCTACCCAATCTAATGTGACACATTTCTTTTTTTCCCCCTCACATCATCATACATGTATTTTGTATAACGAAGAGGGCCTCCTTTCATCTTCCGCGCAATTCTCCTTCTCCCTCCCATTCCCTCCCACCCAATCAACAAATGGGCCAAGGACCTGAACAATCTGCAGTAAAATTTAAGGTCTGGTGTTGTGATGCCTCTTGCTTCACTTTTCTTGCTATGGATTTCTTTGGCTATTCTGAGTGATTGACTCAAATTTTTAAGATGTTTTGGGTTGGAACATATAGTTCGGAGATTAGTTCTAAAAAGAACAGTAGCCCTTGGAGTTATGCACTGCATACCTTCTGCTACCACACATGGAGGTCCTGGTAGTATTAGTAAAACGTCAGTCAGTATCTATATCCTCAAGTCATGGAATGGTTTAGGGTCAGGACAATGAATCCAAAGGGTATATGCAGAACAAACATGCAGAAGCTTCATAGAACGTGAGTGGTTGGAAGACAAATGCAGATCACCTGCTAACTATATGACAGGCATTAAGGAAGAAGATGTCGGATATACCCAGAAATCCTCTGGCTATGATAGGAAGGAAAACAGTTCCAAAAATCAAGGTTTCTAAGAAGGAGTGCCAGAAGACTGGAACTGTCAGATGACCCTGATGTCATCTGCTGCTAGGAGACACCAATTATTTCTAAATTTCTTCCATCTCTGTCCTTAATAATAATAATAATCATTACTATCACAAGATGTTTTCTATTTGTCAGAAACCAGTCTAAGGGATTTAAATATTGTTACATGGATGAGGAAATAGAGCCTAAGACACCTGCTCCAGAGACTGTGTTCCTAAACACTACCCTATATCTTCCTTAGAAGACAGGCAGCAGGGGCATGCCCCAGCCTGAGAAGAGATACCAAGTCAGGGTTGAGAAGGAGTTTGTACCCTCCCCCACATGGACAAGGAACCTGACAGCAGTCAACCAAAAAGGTCAGGAGGAAAGCAGCTGCCATCCCATCTTCTGTTTCATTTTGAACGTCCTCAAATTCTATAAAGTCCAATCACAAAAATTATTCCACCCTGAGCCCTACAGAAGGAGGGCTCTCCCATGCTGGGCTGCTGGGCCACAAATTCTCAGTTCCAAAGGTGCCTCTGCAGAAGCTGGTGCCAACAGCACACACCTCACATTGTCCACAGGAGATTCAGCAAGGAAGGCTGTGAAAAGTAGTTGTCATTCAAGTGGGGAATCCCTAGCCCTTACCAAGATTTGTAAATATTGAGCTTAACTACTAAGGCTCTCTACAGAGAGGCCATTCACTTGGTTAAAGCCAGTGGTCCCAGAGGCACAGGGATCTTGGAGATACCAATATTAGAGTACCATTTTGGGTACCTAGAGGGGATTCAACCTTAAAAAGACTTGGGAATAGAAACTATTCCAGTGTCACTGATGACTTGACCAAAGTCTCCCAGGACCATTACAGGGCCTGTTGTCCACTGAGGCTGACTCTTTCAACCTCTCTGGTTACCTAATCCAGACATCATTACAGAACCAGCTCTATCCAAACACTGTTGATCAGAGCATAAGAGCATAAAATGGGCTTCTTTGTAAGTCCATCTTTGGGGAAAAAAACTTTATCCAATAGAATTATTTGTGTATTTTCTTTTCACGACATACACCAACAGGGAACAGCTTTTAGCAAATCCATCCATGGGCCCTTGATCTTTATGTACTCTGACAGATAATCACTCGATTAAGTTAATAACCATAATAAGAAGAGACCAGAAGCACAATTAGTCCAAACCTTGATTTTTCAAAAGTGAGAGTCTTAAGGCCTAGAAAAGGGAAGGAGCTCCCTAAGGTCAGACAGCTAGTGTTATTATGGGAAGCAAACTCAAGGTCATGGATTAGGTTTCTAAGAAAGAATACTAGAGCTGAATTGTCTCATGACCATTTGCTATTCCAGAGTCATCTGCCAGGAGGAGGCTGACTAACTTCTCATCTCTCTCCATCTCTGTCCTCAATAATAACGTTCAGGACTTTTGCTAAGTTATACTGTATTGGCCACAGACAAGCCATGGATCACAATCCTAAACGTGCCTTGCAAGGTACTGGCTAGGAAAGCTATACCTGAACAGGCAAGAACATATTCTCTTATTATCAGAACTGATAAAATGAACATGAAGAAGATGTACCCTTACCTCATTTATTATAAGCAAGAGTTTATTCCCACTTAAGAAAAACACAGTGTAACTTTGAAATTATGACATATAGTTCTTTATTTCTTCAATTCCCAAATTTTCCAATTACTTAAAAATAAGCTTTGATCATCCTAAATTACAGCAACTTCCATTTTTGTGAGCTCCTGAGCTAACTATTCTTGCCTGGGACTAGTAAGGAGGATGGTAGAGTAAGGCTCTTTAAAGGAGGTGAAATCATAAATATATGTAAATATAGGCATGCTTTTAGGAAATAAAAACCTTTGGGTGAAATAAGGTTTTTTCCTAAAGGTAAAATCATGGGCATACATTCTGGGTATTTTCCTTCAATTTTCTCAATGCCAAGATTTTAGCAACTGTGAATATTTTAGAGTTAAGAGGTCCTTTCTCTACTATCCAGTCTTATAATTTACAACTTCAGAGAGGGACAAAAATAGCTGTCAACTTTCTTTACTTACTATAATAGTTTTGTCTTCATGCTAAGTCAGAGTTTGGCAAACTGTAGTCAATGAATCAGATGAGGCTGGTCACTACTTATTCTTACATTTTTTTTTAAATGGAAAAAGAAATTAAAATAAGACTACTATATTGCTCATAATTCTATAAGTTCACATTTAATGTCCTCAGACAACGCTTTATGAGAATATAATCACACTCATTCATTTAAACACTCTTGATGATTGCTTTTGTGCTTCAACAGCACTGATGAGGAATTGCAAAAGAGACCTCAGAGGCCCTCGGCCCCAAAAAGCCCAAAACAACTTGCTCATCCCTGATCTACAGTGCCAGTTTCACTAAGTATGCCATACTGAATCCATGAATGAAGTTGATTGTTTCACCAGCTGTCTCAGTCTGCAGAGACAAGATACCAGATACCTGAAGGCACTGACTTGACCAGAGTGGGGTTACCGGTCCAGGGCCACCTGAATGTTACCTTTCTTTCCTAGAGAAAACATAAGTCAATGCTTCCTGGACTTAGAGGGTGCACACATGAACAATGTGGCATTCTTTATGGAGCAACAAAAGTACTGGAAGACATGATTTCCTACTGTCTTATGCCAAATCATACCAGATGCTGCCACAGGGAAGCAAAGCAGAGTTTAAGAGAATGTAAGACATCTTAAATGGAGCACAGGTAGTTGGTGGGTTTGGCAATCGATAATAAATACGTGAATTAAGCACCCACTTGGATATGGGGTAATGAATGGTGGTTACATGAAAGAAGTTAAAATGTCACATGGAACATTAAAATCTTTTCAAATTCTTAAGTTTTCTATCACCAAAGTTAAGAAAATGCAATTACTAGGAATGTATACACACCTACTTGAGAACCATGGAATGAGAATAATTAAATAAGCAAGTCACAGAGACATGAAGAAAACAGCACCTGGGAAAGGCTGGCAGGAAGATCCAGGCTGATCCAACAGTGAGGCTTTTAATCATTTCCTACAACCCAAAAATTAGTTGTGCCTGTCCCCAAACTGCCTTGCTTAAAGGAAGATATCCTATGTATTCAGAAAGTTTGGTAATGTTTTCAAAATATAATATTAGCAAAGGTGTGGTTACTAGAAGGATGGTGAAAAAAAAAGAAAAGAAAGTATTAGGTCGAGATTATTCTATCATTGACCATTATCATTCTTACCATTATTTTGCTAATCTACTTGAACACTGCCTTTAATACAAATAGTGTGGAAATGTACTATAAACACGTAGTCAAAAGGAAGCTTGTCTTCATGAAATTTTAGGCCAGGCAGAAAAATGCCATTGAAGATCATCATCTGTAGGACTCCCGTCCCTCTCACAGCTTTATACCAACAGTTGAGTATCTCAGTCCCACGAGCCACATCTTTGTCACCACACTCCATGAAGGATACACAATTGGCATGGTGGGCACCCATTTGCCCACTCAGAGATGTGTGCTACTCTAAACATGTTGGCTGCACTTTTATTCCTTTGCTCCCATTAGAGAGACATCTCTGGAATCTAAGTAAGAGTGACATCATTAAAAAGAGATCTTGTTAGTAACGCATTGCTTGCTATGAAACTCAAGAGATGACTAGTGTTCTTCACATGACAGCTGGGAACTGTGGGTTTAGCCTGTTTCAATGTGGGCAGTGATAGGGAATTCAGTAATTTCTGGGGTCTTTTTTTTTTTTTAACACCTCTGATAGCCAAAAGTTCTTTCTATATTGAGCCGGAATCTGTCTACCCATGGTTTCTACCCATTAATCCCAGTTCTCCCACTTGGGGTTCAACCTCTCTCCAACTCAAAGACACTGTCCTATCAGCCTTTCCCCTCATCCCACTCTACCGGCAATCATCACCTTCTCACTCTCACTTGCAAGGACAGTCTTCTTGTTCTTTCTCAACATCCTGCTTTTATTAAAACTTGAGGCTGCCCCTTAAGAAGAACTCTATTTACTAAAGGGCCTAGAGACATGTTTCTAACCCTAGAATCTCTCCTAGTTAAAACATAGAGAATTTCCATTATAAAAAATAACAATAAATAACAACAAATCCCTTGGCTAGGAATTCGGCATTATCCATACTTTCAGAGACAAGAGAAAAATTCAGGTAGTCTCTCCTCTAGGAAGCTTCCACTGATCTATCCAATCGAGTTAGGCATCTATCCTAGATCTACAGAGATTTTCCCCATAGCACTAAGAACTATGTCCTATTTGCTACAAATTTATGTGTCTTTTTTTTCCCCCTCAAAATTGGAAGCCTCTTTCAAGCAGTGACTGAGCCTCATTTATCTCTGTACTTTGTACCCAGTATAATGCCTGACACATTATCATTTACAGATTTTCCAAGTGAATTAATGAACATAACAACACAACAAAAAACTCAGAATCATTATAGTAACTAATAAAATCTGAGAAGGAATCAGAGAGCCCTCAAATTCTAGAAGTTTCATTTTTAAAAAATCTATAGCTTTTCAAGGAACAAACCCACCCAGTGTCTGCACCATAGTAATGAATTTTGCCTGTGTTTAATGAAGCTTGTAAGCAACAGATAACATTTAAGCCTAAAACAGAAACAATTTCATTCAAGGTACTTAAGAGGAGGAGAGAGATCATTATGGAAAGGGTTCCTGCAGAGCAACATAGCCACAGGCTCCCCCAAATCAGCTCAGGGAGGGTTAGGCTGAAAGGCTGGGAGACATGAGGGGATCTGACTGCATCTTAGCAGGAAAGCATGGGGCAGCAATTAAAGAAACAACCTCCAGGAATATCTACCTCTCTCTCCCAGTAGCAGCACCGCCTAATGCAGACCTCTAATTTATTTCGTTTTGTCGTCTAATTGCACATCTGAGAATACAGCTGAACAAAGGGCTCTCTACCTCAACTGTTTGATGATCAGAAAACCAATTGTGGGTAGACAATTCTTCTGAAGGCTTGGGAACATTGAGCTAAATATTATAATAGACAAATTAACAGGAAAGAAAAGATTTGAGATTCTAAATCCAAAGCAAGTACTTTTCAATTAGCGCAAATTTATAGCTTAAGTAAATCAATTATGGGTAGAGTCCAAAATTTGCAAGAGTCACAGATGAGACAAAGGATGTATGAAATAAGATGAAATAAAATAATTTCAACACTAAACTGAAATCTAAATCTCTGAATTTACTTAGGTAAAACCCTAAATGCAAAATCATTAGTAGGTCCTTCAAATAATTAGAAGTTTATTTTGTTGCAGGAACTCTAGATTTTAAAAATAAAACCTTCAGAAACTTTATATAATCGATCATGTGGGATTAGGCCCCAACTTCCTTAATAAGAGAAATGAATCCTACATTTCATCTTCATCCTCTAGGGACATCTGTACTTGCCTAAATAAAATACTTGTAAGATTCCCTTTTATTTTAATTAGCTTGTAAGACTGACATAGGATTCATAGCAAATTAAGTCTCCAAAGGTCTAATGAATTGCTTGGTGATAAACTCTATTCTTCAGATTTGCTTTTCTTTTTAGACTCACTGAAGAAACAAAAATTTTGTCTTCACATAGACAGTGAGCTACGTAACTTATTTGCTTTAGTCCTGCAAGATGCCAAAATCAAGACCAACTTCCAACACTTGGTACTTAGTTTCAAACTTCTAAATCCCTGCCTAATCTGTCATAATGGCACAGCCCTGGCCATGTGGTACTCAGAAAGAGAATCAAAGGATAAAAGGAGGACTAAGCAAGACTGGGCACAGAGGGAGGCTGGGCCTAACACAGCCCTGTGGCTGTTCCTAGAAGGGGTAAGAACTCCACTATTAGGAGTGGAGGAGTCAAGACAGTATGGGAATGTGTGTCAGTGTTTAGAGACTTAGATGCTGTAGAAGGATGGGCAGAATACCATTCCCAGAACTATAAATATCAGTGGTTGACAGCTTTGGCTGAAGATAGGTGGTATTAATAAGATGAAAAAAAAAAGGGGAAGATGGCGGCGAATAGAGTGCATCACCCCCGTGTACCGCGTCACTGCGCAGGTGAATAACGAGTTATAATGACCAAAAGCTATCTTGTTAGGAATTTCCAGCAAAATTGGGGTGCACTGAAACCTAGAGGAAGGATTTCCATCACCGAGGACCGGTTACTGGGTCTCAACTGCGAGGGAGCTGTGGGCCCAGAGATCCAGGCTGATTGATCCGCGGCCCGCCCCGAGGCTAGAGATGGCGGGGCGCCGAGAAGCGGCCAGCAACGCACAGAAACAGCGCTGCAGATTCTGTGGAGTCCTGCCGGCTGTGCCCTCACTGAGCTCCGGGCTGAGTTCGGGGTTTGAGACGGGGGAAGGAAGTGGTCTAGTTCTGTCCCCCAAACTGGACAGTCACCAAGGAAGCCAGCGGCCACCATATTGGAGAGCTGACGTCACCATCGCCAGTTTCCGACAGAGCGCAGCTATAGAACAGGTATGTGTTATTGAGCCCATCTCCCATACAGCAGGGAATTCGCACAAAATCTCTCCCCGGCTTTCCGGGGACGAGACTATCAGAGTGAGCGTGGATAGAGGCGTGGGGAAAGGTAAAGGCACCTGACCTCCAACTCCCCCTCCCATCAGTGGCGAAAACGAAACCTGTCTTGCCAGCTCTGGGGGAGGGTAAGCGGAAGGAATCAATAAGGTGCCGGTTCCCAATAGCCTCGCTCCACACCCAGCAAACCCAGGCCCAGAGTATAGTTTGAACTGCCGAGAGGCATCACACTGGGGAAGGCCTGGCTAGCAGGAGAATCCAGGGGACTAGAGGCCAGGAATAAACCTAAGCTAACAGGTTTTTGAGAGACACCAGGGGAAAGAGGAGGGAGTGGCCTCACACGGATTGTATCCTATAGCCAGAGGGCAAAATCTTGGCCTGGAAGGCACAGCACCACCTGCTGGAAGCTAAGAAAATAGAAGCCTAACAGTGAATTTTTTTTTCTTTCTTGTTTCATTTTTTTAATTCTTTAATTTTTTTATTTTAAATTTTTTTCTTTTAATTATTTTTTTTCAAATGTAATTTTTTTCAATTGTAATTTTTATTTTACTGCATTTTATTATTATTATTATTTCTTATCATTTCTTTTCATTTCTATTCTTTTCTCTTTCTTTCTTCTCTCCCTCTCTCTTTCTTGGTTTGCATCCTTACCTTTTCCCCATCTTTCCTCTTAAGCATGAACACCCAGATTACGTATAACTTACTAAATGCAAATAGATGAATACTATGAATAGATCTATAGTCCGCCTAAGCCCTTAACTACCCCCAAGTACTCCTGTCTATTCTCTTGTTAATATCCGCCTGCATTTGAGCAACCCCCCAAAGAAGCTAACATATACTAACCTCCATACCATCAAATCACCCGACCTTAACATAAAATCCTAAGTCCAAACCTCAGTTCTCTATATGCCATCAAAATCTGAAGGCCTTTAATGAAAC